>NC_132946.1:7053888-7360277 GCF_034638445.1 Ciconia boyciana | reverse complement strand
TTCCACCTCCCACCCTGTCAAATAGAAGAAACTTTTTCACCTTAAATCTTAGATGGTGATGAGACCAAATAGCAGGAGAGGATGTATAAATGAAAGTAATTTAGTGAAGAAGGTTTGACTGACATGAAAAGACAATAAAAGTTATGATAATGTTAGGGATATCAAAGTGAAAGCCAGGTGGGCAGACGAGAATAGGCAAGTTCCCAAGTCAACCTGAAAGGTGTTCTTCAACACGGGGGAAAATCCAGCCATTTATTTTCCAGCTTATCACTCCGTGGGTCAAAAACTGTGTATTAAATTTGGAGCACAAAGACCTGCCTTGTCTAACAATTGTACTTATTGTAGAGACGGGCAGGGAGGAGGGGGAAGGGGAAAAGTTTCAAAAGCTGAACACATACTTTAGAGAAGATGATTTGGGATTTTCTCTCTAAAAAACAGACCATTTGAATCTCACCTCTCCTACTGTTCGGGGAGGCATATATTAAAATGCCCTTCTCCAGTGTTCATGATTGCTTTTTATTGGAGCATGGTTTCCTCTGTTTCTCAGTTCCTGGGTGGTAGTCACCATCTCCAGTGAGGAAACAGCCTGGCTTCCTGAAAGTGTTCCCAGATGGGATTGCAAGACCTGGATTTTCGGAATAACTTAAGAAATGAAGCTCCCCAGCTTCTCTGAAATGATTAAGCTGCCTACCCAATGCTTAAAGAGTGCATGGCTTAGTCCAGCAACCCAGTAGGTCTTCAGCTGAAGTGATGCAGTTCGGGTAAGGCCCTTACAGATGGCAAGTGGCTAAAATCCAGTGGATCAGTTCCCAAAATCAGAGTGCTGCCAGGTTATAGAGGAGCCAGGCTGCATGAGCAATGGGTGCTAGGAACAGGACTGACAGGTTGGGGTCCCACTGCTAATGTGATTCCCTGAGGACTCCCTTGCAACCCAACAGGAATTGAGTTGGTACAGGGACCACTGCCAGCTGCCAACCCACAGAGATCTGGCTACTGGATTTGGATAGTGCTAACTCCTAGTTATATATAGAAGGGTCTCTCTCTTCCTGAGGTGGGCTTGACAGATGTTTAGACATTTTATAAATAATAACAGAAAATAAGCAAACACTCCAAAAACCCATGGGCACTTCAGTTGTCTGAGGGATTCTACACTTCAATAATATTCCTTTTCCTTCCTGTTGGATTCATTGATAGTTCTGTCCCAGTTCTTATAACTGCCCTGCAAAAATATCAAAAAAAACAGGATGGAAGAAAGGTTTTTGCTTGAATTTCTTTCCATTTTAAGTTTACATCTCCCCACACAAAAAACAGAAAGCCCTGCTGAGAACAGAGTAAATAACAGTCCCAGTGATTAACTCGTCTCCTTTTAAAGCATACGGTCAGGTGCTATGAGCACTGGACTGAGCCCTTCCAGCTTAACCCTGCCAAATTGGAAGCAAAAAGGGTTTTTTTCATACTTAGGAGGGGAAAAAAAGTGCAAGACATTGTTCTCCAGGACAGAAAGGGCACGAAGGTTTCTATTCTGAACCTGCTATTTTTGGGACCAGTCCAGTGAGTCAGCGGAGAGCCCCTCCGTGTGCTGACATGAAGGAAATCCCGGCTCTGGGTGTTGCTTCCGAACATGCTCTGAGCTCAGCTGAGAACAATACAAGTGTGGTGTTTCCAGCAGGGGCAGCTCGGCTCAGGCTGCTGCAATGGATGGATGGATGGATGGATGGGTGGATGGATGGACAGACAGCAGGGCAGCACAGCTAGTGGAGCAGTAAGGCAAATGGCAGGACCAGAGGGGACACGATCACATTGTCTAATTTAGCCTGCTTTAGCTGGCACCCAGAGGTGTAGCATACAGCACCGGGACAATTTACAGATCCTCTAAAGGCAGGGAATTGAGGTAGCCATCTCTGTGGGCCAAGTCAGAGCATCGTTCAGATGGCTACAGCTGGCACGGTGGTTCCCAGTGGTACCACTGCAGCTCCTCAGAGGAGAGGACTGGGGAATTGCACCTCAACCCTCTCTCGTGTCCCTTATTCAAAGGACATTGCCAAGCAAAAATAAAAAATAAAAAAAGATCAAACTGGATGGTGAATTTTATATTAGCTGCATTTGGGACATGGCCTCACTGACATCCTGCCTGGGATGGCAGTGGACAAGGGACACACATTCTTGCACCTGTATCTTATATTTCCTTTACATACCTATGAAGTTAGCAACGTTAACATATTTCCTTTACCTCTCTTTTTTAATAAGAAGCACATCTGGGGCCTTAAATTTCACACATTACCAAAACCTGGGTATACATGTTGGAAAAAAATTCCCTTTGTGCAGGAGCGCATACCGGGGCCACCTTGTGCCTTCCATCAGCCAGCTAGCCATGCTGGGACGAGTCTTCAGCAATGCTCCCACCTGGAAAGACTGTGCTTTGGTCTTGGAGTTCAGCTTCCAGACAAACTGGGGAACAACTGCTGGTGTCTGAGGAAACACAAAAGTCAGATGTTAATCTTGGATTAAACCTGATTTGGTTGGCTTTTGTACTCCCTCCCCCCCTTTATTTTTTTTTTTAAAGCCAGAACAACATGGAAGTTTTGAGCCAAGAGCTCTCATTCAATGCAAACATTTGAAACACTGAAAATTCAAAATCTGTGAGTCATCCTGACAGTGCAACCAATGTGTTAATCCCTCAGGTTTCCTTCCGAGTACCAGTAAGAAGGGGAAATATCATCATAACAGGGAGAATGGTGTCACTTTCCAGCATCCACTTTCTTAAGAGGGTACTGGGTAACTAAAGATAAGGCCAAGTTTGCCAACAGGTCGGCAGCAATCAGATTCTCTAGCTTTGGGCATCTAATTTTGTCACTCAGACTGAGCTCATTAAGCAACCACCTTTGAAAATGTTTATTTAGCTGTTCTGAATTGCCCCCACAACAACAAGGAAAAGCACCAAAACAATGTTATTACATGATAGGCAAACCTGTGGCTCTTTTCACATTTATTTATTTGAGTTTCTTCAGTTCTATTTTGAATATTTTTAATGCCTTCTGGCTGTTGGGCAATATTCTACACTGTGCTGGTGAATGGGTCAATTTTGTCGTGTGGTTTATTTTCAGCATCTCCATCAGCTGATCTTCATCTTGAATAAAGACAGACAAGCTTTGGGGACCAGACTTGCCTGTGAAGCAGCAGTTTCTGAAACCATAGGTATCTCATCTGCAGCTCAGCTAGGCTGGGATCAGTAACCAATTCACAAACCTCTTTATGGGCAAGTGCTTAGACTGAGCAAAGAGCCATGCCGTGTAAATATAAGCGATTCCTCAGCCCCGTGAAAGGAGTCACAGACACAATTCCTTCTGATGTTCGCGTTCTGCAAACACTTGTGTCAATATGAAACTGTCGCGCCAAGGTTCATGGAAAGCAAAGGCACAGGAAGTGCAAAAAAAAGAAGTGATTCATTTTCAGATGCAAAGAAATATTTCTGGGGAAAAAAAACATTATTTATCCATCCAGCTCAACTTGAATCCCTAAAATCAAAATAGGTTACTGGGAATGTTGACAGGAAATAGGAAAAGGTAAAATAGAGATACCTTGTTGGGGCTATTTAATTGATAAGCAGGTTCCACCTGCATCTTTATAGCTAAAATGAGTTTATTCCTGCTTCTTCACCAACTGATGGAGCTCTTTACTGAGCGGTGTCTAGCAGTGATCAAGGTGATACTGTATCTCTTTGGAGAGGCAGCCCTCTCTGAGGATCTGTTAGTGTCATGACTTGCCAATGATGTATTGCTCTAAAAATGGTGCCTTCTACAAAAGAACAGGTCCTGGAGCAGATTTAGCCCTAATTACAGGAAGGAAGGAACAGGAGAGGTATGCAGATACCAGGAGATTCATCTTGCCAAAATAGAAAGTGTGTTGCTGCAAGCTGGAGAATTTAAATGGTGATGCTTTGGGAAGAGACCCATGTTAAACAAATACCTCCCCTGCAATAATCAAAAATTAGGCTAGAAAAATGCAGATATCTGAAACCATAATGTATGTGGTTTTTCAGATAAGATATTTACTTCTAGCCAGAGAGACTCAAAATACCTTTTTACTTCATCTTTTAATATAGCACAGCGTCTCACATTGAATCTATGACTCAGGATCACACAATCACATCCTGTTTTTATTAGGTAATTTAGTTCTAAGTAGCAACTGAAGAAGTCCCACTCCCCTCTCAGTACTTCTCAGATTTCCTGTATTTGTCACCTGAAGATGATTATTTGATATCCTGTGTTACTGCTAATTATCATTATTTTTTATACTAGACTTTTGCATTAGATTACTGTGTTAGTCTAATAACAATGACACTACCATACAATGATACACCAGGGTACACATCTGAGAGTTTGTAATGTATTTTCTCCATTTTACAGTGTAAGACTTATAAAATGGTTGAAATTATTCTATAGCCTTAGACAAGTCGTTTAAATGAGTAGCAAGCCCAGGAATAAAACCCCAGCAGACTAAATCTCAGTTCCCACTCTAACCAGAGAACAACACAAATGTACCTCTGTATTGGTTCATTATTCTGTATCATATAACCACCAGTACACTGTCTTTGAGAGCTGAGCATAGTATGGATTAAGTTACTAAATGCTCTTATCATAAAACAGATATTGCAGTCCTCAGGTTTCCTCTGTTAATCTGTTTGTTTTGCTGTATCTGGAGGATAAAAATGTGGGAGTATGAAACATTTATCTGTTAATTAACAATTATAAAACAGTAATGGAGCTTGTGTGTTTTAAAATATGTGAAACAATGTTTGATTTTATGCTTCATTTAGAAATACCGTAAGGATCTAGGCATATTCTATAAATAATTTAAAACACTCTATATGAGGAGATATGTGTAATCAAATGAATGAGAAACAAAGTCCATGCTGAAAATAATGACCTTTTCAGCAAAGGTGGGTGTGTTTGTATAAATACAAATGTCTGGGTGCTAGCTTCAGCGTTAGTACTTGCCTAATTCATTTAAACATATGCAAATGAATACAAGGTGTCAGGCTATGCCAGTTAATTGCACAATGTGTTGAGCTTGTCAGCAAAATTTCCTTGCACTACTCTTCCTCTGCTCCACTGATAACAGTAACAGAACACTGACATGCAGAAATATTTGTTCTTTCGGTACATATGGGGCTGAAGCATTTGGGGTTTCTAGGTGCTTGCCTGATGGGGTGCTACTGTTATCTTATCATCATGAGGGAAGAGGAGCAGAAATCAGTCTCTTGTCCGCAGAGCTATTTTGATTGATGCTTGGTGGGATCATACATGTAAGGTTTAACCTGGCAGAGTTTCTGCCCCTCCTGAGCCATAAACTCCTGTGAGATTCATGCTGCAAAGCAACACCAGACAGAAATCATCACGCTGAAAAATTTACACTGAGCCAGCAGGAAATTGAGCCATTTGCAAGTATGTTTGCCAGGGAGAAGCTGAAAGGAAAGGTAACATTCAGAAGAGGATTGCTGTGTCCTGATTTCATTGAGAGCAATATTGCAGTGATAGGGGAAAGACAAGCCCTGCGAGGTCTGCCGGCTGCGGCCAAAGCCTGCAGAGAGACAGAGCTGCAAGGGGCCATGGGCAGCAACGCAATAGTGTAAGACAGCAACAGAAAACCCATTTCCTGTTAAAGGGATATTGGTTGGCCTTTATAACCAAGGTGTATCCACTTTTTTTATTTACTACTGTCAGGTGATAGACCAGTATGCAAAATAGCCTTTAAGACTTCTCTCCCAAACACTCATAGGGGCTAAGGAAATATGTAATAGAACCATAAATGTTCATTTTCTAAATCTGTGCTGGGCCTAAATCCTGAGCACAGAGGAGTGCCCAGGTGGAATTGGGCTTTTCAGTCTGTAAAAGAGAAAAATGGGGTAGACAAAAGAGAATTTGAGAAAGCCACGGGTGGCCTGGCCCTCCAAACTGACCACGAGCTCTGTTCATCTCACTCAAGCTGGCTCACCAGGTACATACAGCAAGATGCACAAAGCACTCCTCACTCACATGGGCAGCTCTGCTGTGAGGTTCCTGTTGTCTCCATGCTTGTAAACTCATCTCATTTATTGTGAGACAGGACTTCTGCAATGCTTTCTTTGTCACTACTCCACATTTTGGGGCCTTCTGTGAAGCACCAAGGGCTTTGCAGCTCAGAAGGGCTTCCTCACAGTCCACTGAATTGCTTTGTATCACACAAAAACTGCCTTATGAAAGTGTAGGAAAGATCTGAGCAATCTCTGAGATGACCAGCTTACTCAAGAGTTTACAGAGTATGGCCAAGATGCTGAGCTGGCACAAGCGGTGACCTTGGGAGGGAGTAGAAGCACACTGAGGAAGTCAGGCATGAACGTCCATTATTTCTGAAACTTCCTTCTTTGACACTGCCTTCATTTCCAGATCCAGCTAGTTATGAGTGTACAGGGTAGCTTTGATTAATTTTCCAAGCCCATGGCCAGATCCTCACCTACACAGAAATGGCGTGCTTTAATGGCAAGCCAGAAGGACCTGCCTTCCTTGCCATTAATGCCACTTGAGGATTGAAAACCTTAGGAATAAGTCTAGTAGGATGCCAGCCAAAGCATCCTATTGTTTCAGAAACAATGTGCATGTCATTAAAGCATGGCAGGGCAGTGCTCTCATTAGCTCCTTGAGACATTTCTCCCTTCCCATCACCATTTCCTTCCCATCACCACCCCGCCAAGTGCCTCCAGAAGCAGATGTTCTTTATAACACCCACTGCTCTCCAGCAGGCTTGGTGTTATTTGTATTAATCCCAATGTTAATTATTGCTATTAATCCCAGGCGAGTTGGGAGGGCAGTTATCAAGCTGTGTGCCAGAGCAATGCCAACGGCATCTGACTTCTGCAGGTAGCTTCATGTCCATCCATCAAAGGCAACACAAAGAGAGAGACTTTAAGACAGACTTTAAGAGGTCAGACATGGTAAAACCATAAAAAGCTTATACTTCCCTGGAGTAGCCTGAATCCTATTCCCCTCCTTACTCTGCACCTTCTCTCGCAACTGCCCTGTATCATGGCAACCAGCTATTGGGACTGTGCCTTAATAAAAATAAGCTCTGCAACCAGAAATAATTGAATATTACATATTGTCTCTCATTTCTGACTTTCACAAGCCCTTGCTTTTTTTTTCCTCTTCCTTCTGCCTTTTTCCTGAGGCTCTCCCAGGGGTTCAGACCCAAGCAAGCTGGACACAATTTTCAAATAAAAATAGCCAGCTCATTCATCAAACAGATTCAAACAGATTTTTTTTTTTTTCTAAATTGGAGGTTTGGGAGAGTTCTATGTGTGTTGGACCTGAAGTTCAGAGATCCCATTTCACGAACCATGTGTCACAATGACATCCAAAGTGTCCTGGCTCTTTCGTCTTGGAGGAGTTTCCAAGGGGAAGCAAGTCTGCTTGCTCTTTTGAGAGACTTACCAGGGCATATGGGACACCAGTTGTGCTTTACTGCAACACACAAGCCTCTGCTGTCAACAAAACTGTGCACTGCTAGAAACAAAATAAAAAGAGAGGGGAAAAAATTAAAGTTAGCTTTTGTGGAAGGAAGTTGCTAGATAAGAACAGGGTTGTTGGAAACAGGTGTTAATCTTTACTGGCTCGGTCCCTGCAAGAGTCACACAGGGTGCCCAGCATCCCAGATGTCCCTGTGCTACTTGTAATGTCATCGCCAGCTGCACCGAGAGTGAAGTGACTTCTCCTCCCTTCCCTGCCCTGAGGGACACAGAAGAAATAAAGGGGGTACATATTTAGCATGAAAGTCCTGCCTCGGTAAGTGCAATGCTGGCTGTACCTGCCATTGCCCATTGCAGACAATAACAGTAGTGATTGCAGCTCAGCTGCCAGATTAACTCAACAGCAAACTGCTAATATGACTTTTAACCGATGTATGATTTTCTGAGCTCTGGCCACGTTACTCATCTCAAAGAAGTTCCTTCTCCTTCCACTGCTTTAACACATCTTATGAGTTTGGCAGAGCTGCTCCACAGTCCTGCAAACCTGCGGGAGGTTCCTGTTGGTGGAAGAGCTTCAGTGCAGCTGAAATGCGGAGCCCCAGCCTCCAGGCAGACTCATGAAAGGTTCATGAAGCAATGGTGGGATGGGAGAGAGGTTTCAAGAAACTGCTCTGCATAGTGCACTGGGGCTATTGCATTGTACTGGTAACAGAAGGAATCTTTGGCATCATACTAGACTTACCCCCACTCTTTCTATGCAGGTAATAATAATGGCAAGAATTACATTCCCTTCCCTGCTCACCCACCGTACCAGGTGAGTCTGATTTTTCAGACAATATGATAGTGTTTGCAGTTACCTTATGAACAGATCCAGTTTGCAGCCATCAGCTGTAACACAGCAGCTTAAGTATGCAGCACACGCAGCTGTAACGTATGTAGATAGAGCAGCCATGTGTTATTCTGCTTCTGGTCTTGGGCAATTAAACATCTGCTTTCCACAGGGAAATAATCTTTTTTGTATAACCCTAAGGGAAAAGAAGCTGTTTTATTTCATTTTTCACACTACACATTTACTCTTCATTAAGACAGATTACAATTAAGGCAGCCCAGCATAACTCAAACCATTCCTTTCCACCAATAATGATAGGGGGCAATTTTTGATCGCTGACCACTTCAATTGCCAAACTATCAATCTTTTTGCAGTTACTGCCTGTTTATTCAAAGAGCCTTTGGGGAGCTACCAGCTAATGTGCTAGCTCCAAACACTCCCATGGCACAATTCACATCCCAGCCTCTTTGACCCACTTCTAATCATTACTTCCAAATCATTATTTTTAGATTACACACTTACGAAAAATAACCTCTGTGCAAGCCAGAAAAGCCAAACTGAAGACAACTTGCAAATTCAAACCATCTCACACTACAGCAATGTCCAAGAGCGGGGCCATAGAATCAGAGAATAGTTGAGGTTGGATGGCACCCCTGGGTATCATCCAGTCCAATGCAAATGTCTACTTTGCAAATGCAAAGGTCATCTCTGCTAAGAGAAACCATAAATATAAACCTGCAAGAACAGAGCAGAGAGATGTCGCTTAGAATCCCAGCATTTGCAATGGGATTTTTAAACTGAAATGTTTCCTGTGTTGTGCACTTAGCTATAGACTTTCAGAAAAGTCAATTCTCCTTGTAATAATTTGTCCATACAATTTCTTTTGTTAGGCAATACAATTTATTTTGTTAGGTATCCACATATGAACCCCCGTACAGGCAGTCAAGACATAGGAGCCAAGTGTACACAGCTATTTAAGCCCAGATACCTATTCTCCGTTTACTGCTGCAGCAAACTGCATGTAATTGCTCATGTGTTTGCCAAACATGAACACAAATCTGGCCCTTAAACTTGCCCAGTCCATTTTGACACCTCACTAAACGGCAGTGGCTCCCTCAGACAGGTCTTCGCTTTCCCCATGTTTTCCACTTTTTGCCCATTTAACATATTTCCATTTGCAATTTTGCACATTTTCCAGTGCAATAAAGTGTGCTTTCAAGCAGTTGGGGGTTCACAGATATACACATGCATTTTACACACTTTGAGACTTCTAAGGCAAGTGAAGAGAAGAAACAGTTTGTCTCCCCCCTAAGCCATCACGCGGATCTGGAGCAGACCAAGAGGGGGTGTGTGCATGTGTGAAAGGAAGAGAGAGCACCAGCAAGCTCAGGTTGCATCCAAGACAAAACAGTTACTCATTGCCAGAAGCCAGCGGCTTTGCCTACTTGAGGAATTCCCATCCCTGACCTTTGCAGATTAAAAAAAAACCATCGCATTTAGCCAGCCCTTCTTCATCCTCTCGTTTATCAAACACAAACAACTATCTCTAACAAGTCAACTAAAGCATACAGGGAAATGCAACGTTCCCAGCTCTTAAACCTATCAGTTACAAGCAAAGAGCCAGTGGCTAAACAAATAGAAGAGTAATCTTTCAGAGCCCAATTGGCTTCCTATCTATTCTGAGAGTGCCTGCGAATTCAACGGTGATTTATTAACCACTATTGAAGGACAGAGCTGTTAATAAAAGCTCACCTACAAATACCTCAGAAAATGTCAATACCCACTAGTGACAAGTTCCTGAGATTCCCATTTAGCCCCAAATCAGCACAGCACAGTGCATAAGCAATTGCTTCCATTCAAATAGCGTGCTTAAGTCCTATTGGTTTATTTTATTTGAAATAAATATGTAGACCCAGAAAAAACAACAGCACTTTTCATGACCTAAGTTCTTAAAGGCACAGCTGGCAACTCCACACAGTTAAGATCACATTCAATGTTACTGCACCAGGATTGAAGTCAAAAAGAAGAGGTCTAGAAGTAGTGCCCAGAGGCCCACACTTGCAAAGATCGCACATGTATTATAGCTTATTTGCATTTGCATGAAAACTACAGGTTTGGGGTATTTTTCATGTACACTGGCCTAAATTTGATATAGTTCAATGAGAGCAGAATTTGGCTTCGTATCAGTGAAAGTGTTAAGTGTATGATCTCTTAGGGCTTAATATTCTGTGTGACTATGCTTTTGTGGAGAGCAGGACGTTACGCTAAGGGCTCTTTTTGTTAGTTTACAGACTTCTTTTTTAACACTTGAAACATTTTAATAGTGCCAAGGACCATAAAGCTGTTGTGGCAATTAAAAAGAAAATTGATTACATTTGTAAGTAAGGTACCAAAAATCATACTATTCATGACTGCCAAAAATAGCAGCTTTGGATTTCTCATAAGAATTTCAGTACTGAAAGGAGGGAAAAATGTCAGAGCAATCATTCCTCACTCTGGGAATCAGTGAAAAAGCTTACTGGTCCAGACTGTGTAAGATCCAGTCCAGACTCCCACCACTGTGTCCCTCCTGTGCTCATTTAGACATGTGCAAAGTAGGTACAAACTTCTATTGCAGCAGAGAAATATTCCTGCTTTCCCAGTTTCCAAAAATTTAAATGACAAAACATATTATAGTCCAGGGGAGAATCGGCCCCATAATAGCAGTTGTTTAACTGAAACTCCCCAGGCCTATTTTCTTTTTTTCAGGAAGACAAATTCCCTTATATTAGCTTTTTCTTGTATTATTTCTACTATTTCTAATATTTCTGGTCCCAACCCAATGAAAATATGTTGAAAAAAGCTTTTGTCAGACTTTTCCATGAAATTAAGAAAAAGGAACCAAGTAGAAAAATTAAAGGAAATTTTAAGAACTTTAACCTAATGTGAAAAATTCTTTCATTCAGGTTTGAGCTTAAATTAGGGGTAAAGCTTTGGTAGAGATTCCCCCTTACTTTATGTAGTTAGTTTTGTTGGTTCTGACTTACAGATCTACAAGTATTTTCATTGCATTTGTCCCATGTGAGAGTTCATTAGACTGTTAAATCCGTTTTCAATAAAACATGTGAGGCTTTAACTGTGCATAGACTAATGAATGTCTGTGCAATAATGATATGAACTCTATCCAATATATGGGCTGTTCACAGCATATTAGTAGATATCAGGCAGAATATAAGTCATTTGTCGTAAAGGAGCCCATAATTTAAGACACCTAAGGAATTCCAGCACTTTGCAAGGCAGTACATGAAGTAACATGCAACTTATGCTGTCATTATGGCTTATTTGAGAGGTTTAGATAAAGGGGAAAATTGCCAAAAGCAAACTAACACTTCAGAGGCACAGTTAAAAACTGACATGCTTTTTGATGGGGGAGGAGGGGTTTTAATTTTTCCCTTACTGATTTTTTTTTCCAAATCTGAGTAATTATGACATTCCATTTCTTGCACAGCTTAATACCTCGATGTATTGCCCGATCTGTGCTGCTCAAATACATTGTCAGGACACAAGCTTTTATTTCCTAGGGCACAGACCGAGTGATCTGATCCTCCACTGTCAAATTACCCCGTCTGTGTCTGGAGCAGGACCCAGTGGGGAATACGCAGGAATCCTGCAGATCAGCCAGGAAGCACTCCAGCCCAGGAGAGACTTCCCCAATTCCCTTCTTAGGCGCCAGTGCCAATATAATGTTCTTGGCTTCAACAAGTGTGAGTTTCTGATTCATTTTTATTTTTAAATGAACCATTGCATGGTGGAAACCCCAAGTCTTTCCACTCCAAGGATTGCCATTATTATTAGTGACAGTAGTAAGGGAACATTGAATCATTGAATCATAGAATCACAGAATCATAGAATCATTAAGGTTGGGAAAGGCCTCTAGGATCATCTAGTCCAACCGTCAACCCAACACCTCCATGCTTACTAAACCATGTCCTGAAGTGCCACGTCTACACGTTTTTTTAATTCCTCCAGGGACAGTGACTCCATCACCTCTCTGGGCAGCCTGTTCCAATGCTTGACAACCCTTTCAGTAAAGAAATTTTTCCTAATATCCAATCTAAACCTCTCCTGACACAACTTGAGGCCATTTCCTCTCGTCCTATCACTCGTTACCTGGGAGAAGAGACCGACCCCCACCTGGCTACAACCTCCTTTCAGGTAGTTGTAGAGAGCCATAAGGTCTCCCCTCAGCCTCCTTTTCTCCAGGCTAAACAACCCCAGTTGCCTCAGCCGATCCTCATCAGACTTGTGCTCCAGACCCTTCACCAGCTTCGTTGCCCTTCTCTGGACACGCTCCAGCACCTCAATGTCCTTCATGTAGCAAGGGGTCCAAAACCGAACACAGTATTCGAGGTGCAGCCTCACCAGTGCCGAGTACAGGGGCACGATCACTTCCCTAGTCCTGCTGGCCACACTATTTCTGATACAAGCCAGGATGCTGTTGGCTTTCTTGGCCACCTGTGCACACTGTTGGCTCATATTCAGGCAGCTGTCGACCAACACCCCCAGGTCCTTTTCCGCCGGGCAGCTTTCCAACCACTCTTCCCCAAGCCTGTAGCGTTGCATGGGGTTGTTGTGACCCAAGTGCGGGACCCAGCACTTGGCCTTGTTGAACCTCATACAATCAACCTCAGCCCATCGATCCAGCCTGTCCAGATCCCTCTGCAGAGCCTTCCTCCCCTCGAGCAGATCAACACTCCTGCCCAAATTGGTGTCATCTGCAAACTTACTGAGGGTGCACTCGATCCCCTCATCCAGATCATTGATAAAGATATTAAACAAGACTGGCCCCAAAACTGAGCCCTGGGGAACACCGCTTGTGATTGAGTATCACAAAAGAAGGGCAATCTTTATTGGAGGTCAAAATACTACCTCAGATCCAAGCTGATAGCACTGTTTTGTGTGGGTAACCAGTTGAAGAAGATGTAGGGAGGAGGGACACCCTTCTGTCCAGGATGAGCAGGGTGAAGAGTATCATCTCCAGATTCATGATGCCACTGTTGCTCACAGAAGAGGAAAGGCTCCCGTTTGGAGAGCAGGGGCTTTTGGTGGGAGAAGGGAAGATAGGAGGACAGATGTGGAAAATGAATACAAAGAAACAGAGGCATGGAGAGGGGAGGGAAAGAGTGAATGGCAGGGGAAGAGAGAGAGGGGGGGGAAATGGTGAACTGCCAATGACAGAGCAATAGACTATCCACTTCTGCTGGCCCCAGTGAGCTCTGAGGCTTGCAAATACAGCAAGACTAGATGCTGCAAGGGCAAGAAACATTCAGACTCCTATTTCCATGGAGATATGACAGACTGGGCCTTTGCAAGCAGAGCATGCCTATGATAGAAACTGCCATGCAGCAAGGACTGGCTCCTCTGCACCTTGCAGGCATGTCCCCATGTCAGATGGCTTTGTGTTTGGTTTTGGTCCTTTGCAGCATGGCTGCAAAGCCGTGGATTTGATTGAATGCCTGGCTGTAGACTACTGATTAATAGTCCTACCCAAACGTGAGCTGGTGAGCAGCCCTAGATGAAGGACCCCACCTAAAGCTGTGACATAACTTCGGTGGCTTAATGAGATATGTCACTCTTAAGACATTAACTCAGAAGAAGAATGGGAATCTCTTCAGAAATTTCCTTTTCTTTACACCAGAATTAGCCTTTTCTGCTCGTGGTAAAGCGGACCGTGCTAAGCAAAGTCAGGATTGGGTAATCAGGGCTTGGGCTACAATAAATCTCCCAAGCTAATTGATATCAGCCAAAATGAAGAAGCCAGGTATGGAGTCACTCACTATGTCTTAGTTTGGGGGTTTGGGTTTTTTTTTTAATTTCCCTTGATCTCGCTTCAGGAAAAAAAGGAGAACACACCAATGCAGCAGCTTCATGAGTGCAGTGTATCATCCTATAGCCAGAAAGCACAAATCTGGGCACATCCCTTGCATCAGCTGCTCTGGACCTGCAGTCTGGGCTCTGAGGTGCAAATCTTGGTCAACACAAAACCATGCTCTTTCACACAGAGACATTTAAGTATGTAGCTGACAGCTCTCACCTGCATTTTACGTTACAGAGATGGCAACTCTGCAGGCACATCAGCATTTAAAACACTCTTCGGTTCTGTGTGTGTGTAATGGCTCATATGTTTGTGCCACTGGCAGGTCTGGCAGAAACCCAATACCACTCCTGACTCTGTGGCAACCCTGAGTTTAATGATCAAAACTGAAACAAAAAGCTTAGATAACATTAAAGTCACGTTTCAGCTCAATCTCTGTAACTTTGAACCACTAGGTCAAGGCTGAAAGTTTTCTGGGGAATTTTTCAGAAGGGCAGCCATGTAGCTCACTTCAAAGCACATAGACTTCAAAATCTCATCTTTTCCAGAGGATCATTTAAAAACTGCCCAGTGTTGTTGCAGAGCAGAATTCAGGTCCAAGAATGAAACAAACAATTAACTTTCCAACCTGCTACAACTGGGTGCTGTTCTGCTGAAGGCAGGGAGCCAGAAATTCACTCCCCACAACCATTTGGGCCCATCACCATTTTTGATTCTCATTAATTGCCTCGCAGCAATATGGAGGGCCCCCAACAGAGATCAGTGCCTGACACCACAGATAGATATAGAGGGTGGGATTCCTCTCACCTAATTTTAGCTGTCTAAAGATTAGCTATCTAGTTTAAGCTAGTCGTCTAGACTCCCTTTATAGTCAATGGAGAGAGATAGGCACCTTTGTGGTAAAATTTGTCAAGGGTCCTAGCTGATGAATTTAATGTGTGTGTTTAGGCCTGAATTCAGCAAAGTACTTAAGCAAATGCTAATCTTTAAGCACATGAATAATCTGATCTCTGTTAAGTGGAGCACTTCAGCATGTTCTGAGTTTAAAGATCACCGTGAGCCTAAGTGCTTTGCTGAATTTCTGAGCGTGGAGTCGGGCTTGACATGATGAAGCATGGCAGAGCAGAAACCAAATACACAGCATTAAGCTCAGAAGAAAGGGGGATTGAGGGAAGGGTGAAGGGAGGGAAGACAATGTTCAAGGGGCAGCTTAATCTCGCAGGTGAATAAAAGAGACTGGAAGGATTAGAAACAACGCTGCATGGGTATATCTGTAAAATTCCCCGTGGTCAAGAGTAGGTGCTCTGCCCTCTGTGTTGCTGCCACAGAAGAACAAGGTGACATTCAATGCGATGGAAAAGCAACAAATCCAAAACCAATAAAAGGGGAACATAGCTTAAATCCAGGTGCAATGAATTTATGGACATCACCACCACAGGAAGTCACAGAGGGCTTACCGGTATCAAAAATGAGGCTGAATATTTCTGAGGATATCCAAAGAGTGTAAAAAATAATACCAAGAGGGGAAAGCATGGTGTAATTACTCAGCGTCCTTCTTTAGGGCTTGAGCCAGTTTCTAATGGCTAGAAATCAAGCTGCAACCCACAAAGAAATGGCAACGGAGGGCAGGTAACCTCACAGCAGCCTACGCTCAGATCCCTCCCATCACTCTGAAGCTTTTGGTACCAACCACTGTCAGGTTCACACTGAACTGGTGTGTGGGTCCATCCCTGCAGCCGTTCTTTTGAACCTTGGTATATAAAAAATCCTATAACAATTTCAGCACTTAAATAAACCCCCTGAATTTAAATTTAAAACTCAAGCTTCTCCTGCAATTAATGGGTGTTGGTTGGAGCCCAGCACTGCCTTAGAAAAGGTTGGCTTGATATTGTAAATTAAGTCCAGTGAGACAACATTCATATCTATAAGATACCCTGAATGATATCCCCACCTTTCTAAATAACCTGTTCCTTCGAAGTCTCTTCATGCTGATAAAAGCAAGGTCTTAGCTATTTCCTGAAGTGCGGGACAAAAACAACAGCTCAGGCAGTGTCTGTATGTGGATGCATGCATCTGTATCTGTAACCAAACCTGTCCTTATGTCTGTTAAGCTGAGATGTCTTTCCTAGCAGTTATTTTTCTAATCTGGGCATCATTCTGCCTGCAAATTGCTGACAGATAGATGTCATGCAGGTCCCATGGAAGAGGTTGGGGGAAAGGAGGGCAGCAGATACCAAGCTCAGTCTAGGGAGAAAAATATCAGAGAAGAGGCAAGTGAGACAAGCAGAAGACCCAAAGTAAATGCAGAAATTTAAATCCCACAGCAAAAATCACTTTCAATTGCACTACACAGCATTAGGACCTTTGTGCAAGAATGGGTGTTTTACCAATTTGGGCTTGTGCCCTTATTTTATAACCACGCTCTTCTTACAGAGCACTGCTCTGAGAGACATCTCTCTCTCTCTCTCTTCCAGGAAGGCCAAGTGATGTAAACATCTGGCAGGTCACCTTGCCTACAGCCCAGATTACAAAAAGTCACAACAGAAGCACAAAAAATTACTGCTGCACTTCAAATCAGGCGTCTCAGATGCCGGTGGTTGGGACAGCACAAAGGCTGGAGAAATCTGAACTCTGAGGAATAAATTCCCCTATTTTCTTACAGAAAATCTTTGAATGACAGGGTAATTTGCCCATGAGGCTCCAAATGGGAAACAAGCCTGAAAAACATCAGCATCTGGAGATTTTAGCTGTCTTGGTCTAAGAGACAGAGCAGACAGGGAAACCAAGATGATTTACTTTTTGTGGGAAAAAAAAAAGGACACTCAAGCCGAAAGTCAGAGGAATCTTTGCAGAATCTGATACAGAACCACCTTCACGATCATTTTCTTTCTCTGTTTATAATATATTCCTTTTCTTTTCTTATGTGTGTGATAGTTACAGGAAGCTGATTGGAGATGTTTTATAGTGCACGTCAGGAAATATTAATATCACCTTTTAATTACCATACAACACCCTGAGTGCTTTTACAGGATGTGGTGAGGGGGAGAGCTTTATAGATAAAATGAGTAATGGAGCACCTTTCTGTACCTAAGGCCTTTGGAGTGTTGAGCGGAAAATTAAATTCCAAAAAAACCAATCAATATTTCTAACACAAATACATAGCTGCTAACTCTTTTGAATTGTCCCTCATCTCTTGGTATTTTGTTTTTCTTAAATGGTCTCCCTGGAGACAAGTGATTGCATGAGGATCAGAGCTTTTCCTTAAAATAGAAGAAACTGTAAGTTTTTAACTCCTGGTGCCTATGAAGAAAAACCTAAACAATGTTTCTAGCAACCCGGAAGTGGAATAAAAGGAGTCCCATATTTCCACCCTGTATTTATTGTCTCCATTTTCTAGGCTCATCTCATTATATTTGGGGTCCTGCCAGATGAGATATGCGTATTCATTGTAAATTATCAAAATACAAAGTAAAATAAATGGGCGGAGTGAACAGTTTAGGCATTAGACTGGTAGACTTTGGTTAAGTATTCCTGGGTTTTGTTGAGCACCCAAGCAGAAACCTGGGTGCTGGAGCTCCACCGAGCAGCCACACACACCAGCACACAGGTCAACCCATGGTCATTGATTTCAAAGGACTTTGGGTCAGGTTCAGCTAGCAAACTCCTGGGTTTTGACTGTTCCTTTAAACATTATTCCTTCTGCAGAAGGTATTGCCATTGATTGATTAAAATCTTGGATCACTGGCCCAGGCTTACCCCACTCCCACATTGCAATAACTACAATAATTACTGCTTCAGTTCCCCACAAAGAAATATGTATTTGTCTCTTTGTAGAGAAAAAAATAATGTATTTTCCCCAGTGATCAGCAATCCACATGGATTTCTAATAATCAAAGGGTTTCCTCTGGTTCAGCAGCATGTTGTAAAGTAAAGTTTATAATGTTGAAACAGCAATTGCTGGCGGCTTTCTTCCTAATTTCTTGCATAAGTGAAGTGCAGAGACCAATTTCACATTTTGCTGTTACCTTCAATAAAAATTAGCATTTAACTTGTCAGAAAGAGCTATCTCTCATGCCAAGCAGTGTCACAATGTTGAACACTCTGCAGCAGTATGTTTCTGTTAGATTTTTTCTAGCAGCAGGGCAGCTCCCAGAATAAAAGAGCCAAGACTCAATTCCTTGTAATTATTGACAGACAGTTCTCGAAATGCATGTGCTTAACAAAAAGTCAAGCACAGAAGTAAAGCCCAGGGCCAAGTTTAACGGTCTATCAGTGATAGTCTGTAACCAATGGACACCTGAGAAATCTGTATGCTGCCTGTGAAATGAATGAAAATAGCTTTTTAATTATGCATCAGCTGCATAAGTTGTTTGCAGCCAAGCCACTTAGAAGCTGTGTGCTGGAAAGATCAAGACAAGAGTTTTCGTCCTGGGAGCTCTTGAGTTTGTTTGCAACTGTCTTGCCACTTAGACAAAGCCAAAGCCTTTGCTGGTGGTTACAGCTGAGGGATTTGGATGCCGCTGCCACTGTCACCTTCACGTACGTGAGCTTTCTGCTCTTTCCCTCACCCCTTGCTCTCCCCCTCCACCGTGGTCATGAGGAACAGTCTCTCAAGGTGAGCCCCGGCAGCTAGGCTAGCTACATAGCTCACAGTGATGTGGCCATGTTGACTCTGAGGAAGGTCAGCTGGACATTCCCAGTGTGGTCTCCAACAACAACTGCTCAAGTCAGGCCAACTCCCCAAACCTACACCCCACATCACGTTGCCCACATTGCAGTGTCTGAGCTGGCTATTTTAAGTATATGTACATCTGCAAGATCTTTTGCCACTGCAATTAGCAATGTGTGAGCAGCCTGGGTGGGATCCATTTCATCCACCTTCAGCTGCCTAACACGGAGGTGTCTACCCATCTGGGCTTTCCTGTCATCAATGGAGAGAAGTAAAAACAGCCAGAGGGTGATTCATCACACCTCAGTTACGGGTCGGATATGGTGAGTTGGCTTCTGGAGGCAGGTATTTCTCTCCACGGGTTATAATGGGAGTCTAGACACCTATCTGCAGCCAGACAGCCAATTCTGAGACAGTGAAGTGAGAGGAAACCCACCCCATGTACCTGTCTACAGTAGCAGGCACTGATCTCAGCTAGGGGCCTTCAGTGTTACTGGAATGCAATTAGTAAGATACATAAATGTTGACAGGCCCAGTTGTCTGTGGGAAATGAATTTTTTTGGCTCCCTGACTTCCCAGAATTGCACCCCCTTGCATCACTTCCACTGTGGACTCCATAGCACTTAAACCATGTAAAACTAAGGGCAAGAAACATTTGAATGGGTAGATAGCGTGTTTCTGGATGTTGCCTGACCATATCATGAGGTTGGGCTTGCTAAAATATGGAATTTGATAACATCGATGATGGGTTGGTGGGTAAAGAGTTTCTTCCTTCATTTTCAACCATTTCCCTTTGGACAATCCTTAACATTAAACAGCGCTGAAAGTATGATTTCATTTGTCTTCAATAGAAAGATCAGGAATCAGTGATAGGCCACATCCTGGGGCCATTACTCAGGAAAAAGCTTTCTTTGACCTCACCAAACTCTGAGTTAAGGACCTCAAGACCTGGTCCTTGTGAATAAACCGAAATGGAAACAACTGTGTTTGAACTAATGAGATAAAGATCACTGTCTCAGAGGGCTTTTAATCAAAAAGATTGTCTTCGTTTCTGTACAAGGGGAGCTTCTTTATATAAGGCCATTGTCTTTTTGAGTCTGGAAGGGATTCTGTAGGTTTCTGAAGGATTTTCTCATGCAAAAAAACCCCAAACCTCTGTTAGCAGACTACATTGAAGTTTAATCACTTTTCATCCCAAATGCTCACTAAGCCTCTATTTTAGGAGAAAAGAAAAAAAAAAAAGAGAGAAAATAAAACCAAACATGGATAACTACTGCTTATTCTAAATCAAATGACACCATGTGTAGACTTTTTCTCTTAGGTTGTTTGAAAAATTTGCCAAAACTATAAGGTTTTGAGAAGTGCTCAGATTTGGCTGAAATCCACACCACTGAAGGAAGGGTAAAACTCCAATTGACTTTAAGAGGAACAGGATTAGGCCAAAAACGAGTACTTCTGAAAATCCCACACCATTATTTTTACCAGTAATGTCTGAAGGGAACATGGCAGACACTCACAATTCAGATTCACTTCAGATGTAGATCCCAAACTTTACATAATGAACTTGATTAATTCCAAGAAAATATAATTAGAACATGTTTATAGGCATTAAGCCATTTTGATGAAAGAAATATTTTCCAGCTTTATGAAGAACAAGTCGTAACAGACTACTGCAGATTTAAAAATCTCAATATGATTAATGAATTGGATTGTACTTCTATCCGTAAGCAGAACAGTAATTTAATTCACTGATAGTAAGAGGACAAAAAATTAACCAAACATGTAGCACCTTCAAGTGCAAAAAAACTTAGTAGCCCTACAGCACTTGAAACAGTTCTCCATTTAAACCACGTTCTGTAAGAAATGTATATACCTTAAAAATGGAAGACATCCCTTTAAGCTGAATTAATTACACTGATAGAACTATATTTATAGCCTTCAAACCTCAAGGATGAAAATCATATTTCTATATTAGAGAATGATCTGGGCTTTCCAGATGTTATTTTGCAAGTTTTAGCCTTACCTCTGATAGTCTTAAGAAACAGACAGGCTGCTTAAGGCATTCTTCCTTGAAATCAGAGACAGCACAGCAGTCCATCCGACACCACAAGCGAAAAGCTCTGTAAAGTCATTCCTAGGTTTAAAGCATTGCTATTGCTTTGCATCTGGCCATTCAAAGGAAGCAATGGGACTTAGGGATTTTAAAGCTGGTGACTACAAAAACCAGCGAACGTAGCTTTCTGCAGTTGGCAGCAGGGAACAAAGGAAGAGCTACACTCCAACTGGTTTCAGGAATTCAGCCCAGACTTTGACAGACTTTCAGGACTTAAAAGGGAGGAATGGGAAGGGAGAGCAGTTGGATCTGAGCCATCCAAAGGACTTTCTGACCCGGAAGGATTTCTTCAAGCCAGAGTAACCATTCTGCGGTAGGCTTTGACATATGTGCTTAAATAAACAAGATGGCCAAAAAAATATTACACTCTATACCATTTTCTGGAGACAAAAGGACAACCTGGCTGGAAGAAAGACTATCTGTTAGTTTGTCGTGGCCAATTTTCTTCAGCTCACAAAGTCTTTCGTATCTGGGAGGGATTCACAGAAGTTCAGTACATTCCTGATTTTTGTATAACAGTGATAACAATGTTCGTGATTCGCTTGGAAACTCTCATCATTTTACATGTTCAAAGCATCGTATAAACATCACTTAATTAATAGTTGCTAAACAGTGCTTTATTCAGGCGGTTCAGATATGCCTTTGAAGGGTACATAAGTACTTAGATTATATTGTGAAACAATTTGATATATTTGTTCATTTTAGTTAAGTTTTTCCATGTTTACATACATGATACAAGGTAACAAAACATGATTGTACACGTGCTAGAAAGGAGAGGAGTCACAGGGGCCCAAGGCGATATAGAGAGGTGTAATAGGATGAAACTGGAAAGGCAGATTAGGCAGACTATCAGACAGCATTTCCTACTGACTAAAACTAGAGAACTTCTTAACTGTGCACCATGCTATATTTATGGCAGTAAATGTATTAGCCAGAACGATGAATGAGAAAGCTCAAGGAAAGCAAGTGAATTTCAGACACACGTCCCAGAAATGCCATGGAAATAGAGGGTTTAGTCCAAGGGCCATCAAAGTCAATGGAAAGATTCCTACTGAATGCGGAGAGCTCTGGATCCCAGGTTTCCCAAGGGAAATCACAAAGGCGTCATTTCTGGCTCATTTTAAAGCAACAAAAAAACTGTAGAAGACAAGTCTGCACCGAACAGGGGTCACAACCAGAGACTGAATTCTGCTCTTGCTTACGCAGTGATCAAATAGCTGGCCCGTCTCAGCCTTCCTCCTTTATTTTTTATATTTTCATTAAAACTGAGTTAGTTGAATTGAAGTCCAACCAGAGCCACTCACCTAGTAACAACCTAGTAACAACTGATAAAATCAGTTATTTCCAAAAATTGGTCATAAAAGGCTATTACAGCAGACAGAGCAAATGACCCAAGAACAATGCGTATTGCCCTTAAGTGTAGTCCTTAAATAATGGCACCAAGGTCACATGTGTCACAAAAAGAACAATTCTACTGCTGTCCTTTGTTTAGCATGGTCTTCTGCATTTGGTTCACTGAACAAGAGAAGGAAGTTTACATGGTTGTTAGAAATTACTGGAAATGTCCAGGGACTGTGGTCTTTACTCTAGATTTTAATTCTTCCCATAACATATTTTTCAGAGCTAATCTGATTTAGGGAGGAGACATAGTTCCTCTCCAGTGTTTCCCCAGAGACTTTGACCTCTTCAGCTCCTGGATTCCACCCCTCTGACCATCGCTAAATATGAAGACTATCCACCAAGTATAGTGGTGTACTTAGCGACACTCATTTACAAAGCTTTTTTCCACCCTGTTCCCAACTTCCAGTATTCCCTCTGATTTTTTCCTACACTGAAATATCTTCCTGAGTTGTCTTTTTTTTCTTCTGTCTGTCCAGCAAACCCCCAAAGTCTGCCCTCATACACTTACCATGGGAGTTTCTGTAGGACACTCAACTTACTAAAATGTGTGGAATTTCTTGGTCCTACTAGTTAGAACATGATTTGGTCTTCATTCAAAGTGAAAGGCAAATATTTGTCTGGCAAGGTGACTCTAAGCATTTACTACGTGTTACTTATCCAGTTGAGTCTTGGCAGTTCTCCCTACCCTCATACAGACTGACTCTCCTCTCCTTTAGTTTTTTATGCTCAGATACACTCAAGTAAAACTTCTCCTGACTTACTCTGCTGCTGAGACTAGCAATGCTAATATCCATTCTCTCAGTGTGGGGTGTAATACTGCATTCCTATTCATGTCCTCACCGTCTGAAGCACAAATATCAGCTCTTCCTACCCACAAAAATAAATGCATTAAAGACTACAACTTGCTCAGGCAGGACAGTAATGGAGCCCATGTAAGTACTTTGCTGGATAGACAAGACCGAGTCCTAAAATGGGATAAACTTTCATCTCGCTCTTCATGAGGATAGTACAGCCATTTCTCTCTGTGGGATCTTACATGAAGAAATCAGTTCTCGTGAACATTTCATTCCCTCCACCCTCATGAAGGACACTTGTTGGCATGTTTCCAACCCTGCTAGAAGATTGCTGAAGCCTCCTGGAGGCGAGCCAAGCCATGTCACATCCAGGGGGCCCACTTTGCATTTTTGGCTTATATCTGATTTTTGTTTTCAACTATGGTGGATAAAGTTTTCAAGTGTATGATTCATCAGTGCTCTACGTCAAGCCTACAAATCTTTGCTTCTGAAAGCCTTCCCTTGCTCCTAAATTATATGCCAGCCAAGGCCAGAAAAGCAGAATTGTCATTCAGAGGCTTGCATACGACTCGAGTGAAAATTACTTAGTAGGGAGTGACGTGACTTTATGATACCTACGCTGTCAACTGAGGAGGGCTTTTTTTAGTTAAATGTGATGACAACTGCACCCTATTTATACCAATGAACTTAAGCGTATCAAAATAGTAACATCAAGAGGAATATCCTGGGCAAAAATTTCACACTGCTCAGTTTACGCTTTAAAATAAATTTTTCTTTAGCTTACAATTGATCACTGGCTACAAACATTGGAGAAGTATTTCATGGCTTTGACTCCACCCTGAAAATAAAAGAAGGCTTGGGGCTTGGCTCATTCAGGATTACGGGACTGACCAGGCAGACTCACGAGGATATAGGTTGCCATTCCTAAAACCAAACATCCACAGTACCAGTGGACATTTCACTCTGTCACCAGGGCAATTTGAGCAGAAAACAAACAGCAAGGGAAGAAAACTTGTAATTTTGTGGTTTGCATCGCTCTTAACATAATTATTATTAAGGGGCTGCAGTGCCCCTGCCCTCCAAAATTTTGGGGTGCCCTTTCTGAGCCAGAATCAGTGCAGTTTCACCAGCTGAGTGCAGGGTGGAAGGAGCTTATCTGGAGGCCGGGCATCCCTTTGTACTGTGGAATTTTAGGGGTGTCTTTAGGCCATGCTGAAACGAGAAGCAGCATTCCCCAGCTCTCAGCTTTCACCCTCCCTCCCCAGAGGCTTCCCGAGCAGCTGAGCACAGTCGAGTGGTGCAGGGCTTTTAGATGCATTTCATTTAATGGAGCAGGTGGAGGCTGTGCAGGCTGGTAGGACGAGCACACTGTTGCTTGTGGTCCCAGAAGAGTTATCCACTGCTCAGCCCATTTATTTAGCTTCATGCTGCAGGGAGAATTCACCTTCAGAGGGTAAGCAAGGCTTGCCTGCATTGCTGAAACAAAATTCAACTTTTAATAGTCACATTTTCTCTTTTGTACCCTGTGGTATGATTACCAGAATTCAGTCTGCTCCCAAATCCCCCTTCCCACCAGCTCCCACAACTTTGGAACGGTTTAGAGGTCACTCTGCATTTTGCTGTATAGCCCTAATTACTACTCAGCACTATAATTGATACGTTAAAGCCTATTAAAATATGGAGCTGAGCCACTGCTTTACAGTCACTGCACTTCTAATGCCAAAAATCACTTACAGTTTGTTTCTGTGCTTCATTTCAGCTACTTTTAAATAAATGTCTCTCCCCAGGACCTGGACGATACGAAAGGGATTTAGTCTCAGAGTGTGAAACTTGCAGCCTGCAGCACCAGAAAAATAAAGCGTTCTTACAAAGCTATTCAAATGGATTTCCCTCACTGATTGCTTCAGCCAAAAGTAAATTATAAGCCAGACATTATCAAAGAAAATCGCTGTAGCACATTCCAGTTCATTTCACTGTACAACAAGGATTTGAATGCAGAGGTGCAGGCCTTTAGTCACATTTTCATATTTGCAACGCAAACTCACACACTAGAGCAAACATTATTTATATATGTATACTTTAACTATCACTTCTGTTATTTATTATGGCAGAGGATGCCTTCAGGACATTCTTGAGGGGATGAGCTGTCTGGCATGCACATAAAAACGAAGCAGCAAAATCAAGTAAAATTAAACTTAGCAGAACTATTAAAAGACTTAGACACCCAGCAGTCAGGCAAGGCTACTGCAGGACATTTATAAAAGCTCAGGAATACAAGATAAGAGGGGAAGGGGCTGCCAAATGCCAAGGTGAAATGTGTGCTCTTGCATATCATTTCAAAAGAAACACTGGGAAACAGAGGGAAAGCAAGAGAGCTCAAAGGGCTGACCCACCCAAAAGCAACTTGTGTCAAGGCAAAGAATAACAAGGAGAAAATACAAATGATGAGATAAATATAGCAGAAATTTATTAGAGAACAGCGTTCTCAAAATTTAGGAAATAGAGGGGTTTCTCCAGGACATGCAAAATTCCACATATACAGAAGGACTAAACGAACTCTACCTATTTCAAAAGAATTAAATGCTCTGCAGATAAGACCATGCTGGGAAAACTCCAAGTCAAACTGGATTCTTGGTAAGGGCTTTTAAGAAATAGTTTGGCCAAAGTTTCCAAAGACATCTCAAAAGTCACTGGGCACTTCTATTCAGGAATATAAATGGGCATGCACAGGCTAAAAGGGTTTTTTCTGTCATTATGTTTGTTTCTTCCATCTGAGTCTTTTAAGGAGGCATTATACACATGGAAATAAATCTTCATCTGTGTGGCATTTACCCCACAACGTGGGGGACTACCACGAAACACTGTCGGATGCACCAGATAACATGCGGAGATGTCTCCTCAGCCTCAGGACAAATCTGGACTGACACCTCACAAGACATACATACACCTCACAAGACATACAGAGGAGCTCAGCTAACTGCCTTATAACAGCATCTTTTTGTATTTCTCTGGTGCCACACTCAAGAGAGACAGGGGGAGAGGGGACAGAGAGAAACTCATTTCTAAAATCAGTGGGGGACTGTTGGGTGTGATACCTGAGACAGCAGGAGGCTGGACTTTCCAGCCCTGTGTTTCTCAATTCCTGTAGCCTTGCAGTTCTCACTGGGTTCAGCACATGTGGATCTGTTTCTTCTTTCAACCATGACCTGGATTTGGCCCCCAGGGAGGAGAACCAAGGACATGCATTGAGATCACCTTGCTTTTCAAGCTGCTGGGAAAAGCTCTGCATCAGCTGTGTCTTATACAGCATGGGGAACTGCCCCACTTAGAGCAAGCAGTGATACCAAAGTGATAGCCACCAAGGAAAGACCGCTTTTAAAAAAGAGAAAGCCCCATGGCAGAGGCCATGTGAGGGATGTGTGGAGTCAGCATGCCCGTGTCCCATCCAGCAGGCCACTCGAGCGAGGACACCGCGCTGCAGTTGGACACCACTCTCCTCCTCGCCCACGCCTCAGCAGACTTCCTCCTCTTTTCCATTTCACTCCTCAGTACTTGCAGATGCAGTGCAGCCCACAGGTCTGCATTTAACCCGACAGGACATTCCCAGTGACAAAATGATGCCCGAACAACCTCAGCCTCTTTAGATCTTATTACATTTCAGATGTGATCCTCTACAGCTGTATTGCACATCCAAACTCTGCATATCACACTCAAGTCTCTGATAAGGAAACAGCTGCTTCTGAAACTCTTGCATTTAGCTGTAACCAGTACATTATGACAGTTTGGCTCCCACTAAATTCTCCCTACCCTTGGCACACTTGGGACAGTATCCAACTCCTCTCCCATCCCCTAAAAGGAGGATCTTATTCTGGATCCATGAGAAGAAGAGATAGGTCTCTGCCAGTGTTTATGGGATACAACTCTGCTTTATGAAGATTAACATTAATAGTGTTTGAATACCTAACACTCGGTCATCTTACTGAGGAGGTGCCATCATAGCTTCTGGAGTGCGTTGGACTGACAGCCTGCAATATATGCCTTATACATCACCCCTGCTACACGGTAGCACTGAGCCAGCCTCAGCCAAAGTCAATAAGTGCCATGAAGGCTCAGGGTACATTTTAATCTGAATAGCAGTAATTGTGTCTGTCACCCTCTGGAGATGTAGGGAAAGCAAAACCCTCTGATACTGTTTAAGGACTTTTAAACTGCAGAGCAGACAGGCCACGGAAAATCCTCGAACTGAATGAGATTGTCTCAAGAAGCTGCTGGAGAGCCAGTGGGCAGGAGCTGCACACTCCGGAGCAACAATTTGTTCCAGTTTTGAGATATGCTAAGAGACTTTTCCATTATTACTTCCAAACCGGACAAGAACAAGTCTTTTCCTGCCATCTGAAATACATGCTACTAGTGTAATACTGGTTTAGGGGGAAAAAAAAGAAAAAAACTATTAAAAAAATTATCCTGCAGTTAAGCCATGCCCAGGAAACATTGTGGAAAACAAATTTTGTCATGTGAGCGCTGGAGCATAGACGGGTGTTTTTTAACCAACAAGATGATTGTTGTGCTAAGCTAGCTCTCTTTGTGCTCATCAAATGGACTATGTATTTCAAAATTAGTAGTTAATAATAAAATGTCAAAGGGTGAAGGAAGTGCAGGTTCCTCCACATAGCTAGGTCCCTGTTTGGGAGTTTCTGAGCAGTTTCCACATCCATTTGCTATTCAGCCATGCTGCCAAAACAGCCAATAAATGGAGCAGTCATAGTCGTGCTTTTTGTGCTATTCATCCCCGGTCACTCTACATCGGACAGACGCAACTCATTCATTTCATAAGGCCACCAAACAGAAGCCGGGTGGTGAAGGCATCCGGTCCCTGCTGAGTTGGCTCAGGTCTTCCTCACGATGAGGGTCTCCATACACCACTATTGGCCCTTGGAACTGCTCAGCCACCAAAATTTGTGTTCCTGTCTTCCGATTAGTGAAACAGAACCACATTGTCAAGGAAATGCTCACAGTGATCTAATAGGTCATTCCTATCTTTAACTTCTATCATTCAAAATAGAAGGAAATTATTTTCCAATCGTTTGAAAGTTCGCATTGTGAGCAAAGTAAAGCAAAGTTCACTAACCTTTCATTTGCTTTGTGAGTTTTTCCTCTTATGGGTATTTAAAAAAATCAGATGTGACAATCCTGGACAACTAAAGTCTTTAAGAAAGGTCAAAAATCTCCCCAAAATAGAGAAAATGTAATGTTTCCAAAAGGCTGCTAAATCCTTTCCAGTAGATTTTGAAATAATAATTTTTTTTAAAAAAATGGCTCTCTGTTTCTCTGCCAAGTGCCACCAAACAAATCCGTATTAAAGCCAGAAACATCTCTTACAGGCTAGTGCTGCACACTAGAAAGATAAGTTTCCTGATCTGAAAATTAATCTGAGTCATGTCTGCATTTTAGCATTTGTGAGGAGCACTTTTGTAATACTGCTAATTCCCTGATTAGTCTGACAGGACTTTTTTTTTTTTTTTTCAGATAAAGAGATTCTGTAACACAGCAGACATTACCACATTGTCTTTGTGCTGTTGTAACTGCAGCAGGGAGGAATTGCAGGCTGGGATTTTCAAGGGCACATTAGCCATTCGGTTCCAGCTGAAACTCCACAGAATTGGGCACGTACCCCATCCTGTAACCATCATGCTCCAGCTCTCCAAAATGTACAGCAGGGATTTCAGCCTCTTCTGGCACAGGTTCCTGAGCTAACCTCACCTCTTACATTAATAATATCAAGTTTTTCCTCCTCCAGCAGAGAGTGGGACTGGGATGAAATTCAGCTCTGGCTTGCTGAAGTCCTATTTGAGAGCTCACATGAGACTCTCCTCCTAGAATAACCAAGAAAGGCCTTTCAGTCTCCGGCTATCGCGCACCTCACAGCAGGTGAAAGCGGTGTCTACAGCTCCTTGCTTGTTTTCCATGCAATCTTTCACAGTGTCATTTCTCTGGAGGCTTAAGGAATGGCAAGGGGTGGGAGACGGGAGGAGGACAAAAGGATGGCCTATGTACAGATGCTTTGGAAAGGTTGTTTCAGCGTTGGCATCTTGAAACTTAATGGTCTTGTGTGTGTGAGCACCTCCATGAGGAATAAACAAAGCCTGCTTGAAGGACCTGCTGGGGAATGCAGTGAACCAGTGACATGACTTTCTTTTAATACTAACTTCCTACAGTATCACTCCTGGATAAAACAAAATAAAAGCAGAAATGCTCAGCCCTGGGTCAGAAGCAGCTCTGTCCTTAGGGCTACACTGTCACGCTGTGTCCTGGTAATCCAAATGTGGCTGACACTACTGGAGAAAAATGGAAATTTAGACCAAAAGACACAGGCAGACCTATCCCCACACATGAGAAGGGTAAATCAGCACTCGGTCCAGCTGCCAGCCCAGACCTCCAAACACTGATTATTGCTATAACTTTCTAAAAGTCGACAGTCACTAAGGGCATTGAGCAACGTGGTATCCCCTTTGCAACACAGGGTCTCTGATGCAAGGGATGTATTTTGGGCTGCAACTGTTTTAAGTCTGCTCCCTGCTCTCACTATTAACCACTCGTGTTAGGGCAGCCCGCGGAGATCAGGAGCAAAGGCAGGGACCCACTGTGCCTTGGAAGTGAGGGCTCTTCACCCAAAGAACAAGCCTGAATGCCAAGTAAAGTGGGCAAGAGAGAGAGTTTATCATGGTTTCCTAATTAATTCCTCTGTAATGGAAAATTGGTACTTATTCCTCATCTAGGCATTTTCCAAAGATTTTTTTTTTTAACTACTTCTAATCCCATTTTGGTTATTAGGTAGCAAACCAGTTGACTGCACCTACTGCCACACAGTTAATGTCTGATGCAGTCACTGAAGCCAAAATCTGTCTCCGAGTACCCTTTCACAGCAAATTCATTTACGGCAACCTGCTTAATGGCAAACTGGTTTAGACCAAAACCTGCATAGCAGAGGTCAGCTCCTATTTGCCATGATGAGGCCAAAGGGGACGTATTTATACAGTGACTCAGCAATGATTTCATCACAGGTATTTATTAGCTGCATTTTTGGGAGTGACTGGTGATGTCAGAGGTCCTCACAGAGATTGTTATTATCAGCACCGCTGCTGGGCACAGCGCAGCATTGCTGCTCTTTGGTTTCCTGCTCCTCCACCTGACTCTCCCAGGAGGTTTCTGTATCCTGTGATTTGCACTCTCTGGCCTAGATATTGCAGGAGAACAATTACATAGATTTCAGCTTTTTTTTTTTTTTTTTTTAAATGATGCTAACTTTCCTACTGTGACTGGATCATAAAAATATAGACAAGCTATCATTTAGTAGGACACCAATGAATTCACCCTCTGCCTAAGTATTTTTGGAAATATTATTGGCTCAGCAGGGAATTAGAAATGAATGAGGGAAACATATTGAAACATTCACAATACCTGATAGATAAATAGGCCATGCAAACCCAGTCCAATTGGTTAATTACCTCTTTCCAATTTAGAAAAATCTTATGTAACAATCCATTCTTTTCATAATCCTATAAATCTTTTTTTTTTTCTTTATAGAACTTGCTCTTATTGGGTTGACAGGAATTTAGCCATGGATTTTAAATAAAGAACAATCAGACCTCAATACAATTAAGTCCTAGGAAATGTAGCAATATCTTGCTTCAAAAATGCCAGTTTTATACAAAACAAAATAAAAAAGTTTATTTTCAATCAGATGATGTCAGTGCAAAAATGCGAAGAAAAAAAAAAAGGCCAAGAAAATATTTCAAAAGAAGTAGACCCCTGGGAAGAAAAAAGTGCTGTATATTAGGAGAACGATAACAGGATTGGCACAAAATAGGAAATTATAAACATAGACCAGTGGTTCTCAGCCTCTTCTGTACCATGACCCCATACTTCAAGAGAGAAAAATTTGGGACCTCATCCATGTAGCCATCAAGAAAAGAAGGGTGATCATCTGCTCCCTGGGGATGGAGAACTACAGATCCCACACAGAGGATACTGAAGCAGAACTCCTTGGAAATCCAGAAGTAGTTTCAAACAATAGCTGCACAGATTTTTGGAGGACTTACCTAGGTAATTTCTTAATCAAAAGCAATAACCTTTCATCCAAGCTACAACTATTGTTACTAAAAAATGTTAATACCAGAAAATAGGCCCCTAAGTTATTTAGATATCTTGGGAAATGTTAATCTCGGATCTCAAGACCTATTTCAAAAGGGGCCTGGAAATCAGGACTGCCTTGCTGAAAAGATGATCAGCAGCTGAGAACAGGCCAACTCTTTGTGCCGTGGCTCAGATTTCAAAGTCCATGAGAACCAGGCTGCTGACTACCTGTGCCACTCCAAATAATGTCATCAGTCACCTAAAGCAATTAGGACCCTATACACCAGTTATCACCAAAGCAACCTAGACATCCAAGTCTTATCTCAGTGGCATCTTATTTCCTTGCCTTGGCCTCATCCTGGCCTCAATGGCAGAGGCAGCTGTTGACCTGCACCCTCTGGGGGACCCTCTCCTTCCATTCCAGAAAGTGGCTCCGAAAACAGCTCAAGCTGGCTGATCCTCTGCTGCTATTAGCCTGCTGATAGAGGAGAGGTTGACTTAGTCACTAGCATAACTACAAATATGTTTATAGGAACTCATATCCCCTGACCAAATGTTGAACTCATTGGGAAACTCGCCTGCTGCGTTTTGTTTAAAATGTGAATCGAGCGCTCGTTGCCAACACGTATTCTTCTTTGTCCATCACGTCTCATGGTCTCCTGTCTGTGCGCAGCTACATGCCTATTGGCAGGGCTATAGCGTTGATGGCTTCTTGGTTTTCCCTTTCTGCCTTTGGCTTTGGTCCAGGGAAAGGAGCAGAGGTTTAGCTGGAGAGTGTCACTGACACTAACATCCTTCTGTGACCACCTCAGCAGAGGGGAAGATGACCGTGAAACCACTCAGTAACTTAGCTCAAATTTCACTTCAGTTCTTCCCTCACATATGCTCCCCTTGTTTCTTTCGGCAGCCACGGAGATTTTCAGTTAGAAAGCTGAAGATGCCATAAGCTGGTTAACTGTAGAGGATTTTGTGGCAGCGTGTTCACCTAAAATATAAGCCAGGTTCTCCTCAGTGGTCCTACCCAAACAACTAAAGTGTCCAGTGAACACAAAAAGCCCCTAGGAAGACACTCTACATTCAGAAAAAGTAGCATGTTTATCACTCAAATGTCACAGCTGTCCTCCTATACGGGGGAAAGACCATGAATATGAAATGCACCTCCTTCCCCTATGGAGCTCTGTGAGCCAGTGCCACCCTTCCCCACTGATCTATGTTGAACTCTCCTTTTGGGGGAAGAAGGGGTTGGTTGTTTTAGCCAGATTGGGAACCCAATCCCAAATCTCTTGCAAGCAAGAGATCTTCTGCAAAGACTGGTGGTGCAGCCCTTTACTTGTGTCTGGCCATGCTGCAGGAAGCAAATGGGACTGTCTCCATATGAGGCTTCTCAGGAGTGTCCACAGCTTATCAACAGAGCATGGCACATAAATGAGAGCTTCAGCAAGAAAACAGAAAAGCTCATCGAAATGCCAGCAGGGCCACCCACCCCCACACACAAGACAAAAAGGACTTTCATGCACACAGTGATTTTTTTCTTGTATCTGACTCAGACAGCCAAGCATAGAGCAAATTTTCACTGTCTGGCCAGACTTGGGTGGGCTCTGTCTCCTCCTGAAGAGGGAAATGTTTATTGAGCAACAGACCTTAATGGTGTGTCCAAGTAGTGTTTGAGCAAACGTGACTTGGGGACAGCTGGGGAGCAATTCAATGACTTATCAGGGAGTGTTGGTGAGAGCCAGGGCTGCTCCTTTCCCCATAACTTGCTTCAGGAGATGGCTTAAAACCAGGTGTTTCTGTTACTTGGCTCATCATTGCTCCAAGGAACATTCCTGGTATTTCTGCTTCCTCCTGCAGGCTGGGTATGCGGGGAGCACCAGAGCACCCTGTCCAAACACCCACCTGGGATGGGGCTTTCCTTCACCATTGCTTGTTGAAAGTCTTCTCAGGCTGCCTGTGTTCTGCTAGGGGTTGTTGAAGATCTGGGCCCTGGCCTCTAGCCTTCAAGCACCCCAAGACCTTCCAGGTGCGGGTCTTCCCCTCACCCTCTTTTCTTCCTCACTCCACTGCTCCACCGTGTCTGAGCCCTATCAGTATGAACACGGCGATGAAGGAGGCTGCTGGAGGTTTGTGGACTACCTGACCAATGGTGCTACCTTCTGCTACCAGAGAGGTGGTGACATCTTACACTACTTGGATGCGATTCACCAAAAGATGTCTGTCACCCTCCTGAAGCCAGTGGGGATTGCCAAAGAGAAGGCACTTCTGTCATCAGTTTTTAAGGTGCATTTCTCCCTGGGATCCGTGATACAGCTGAACAGGTTTTCTAATTTATGTCTAGTCAGAATCAGAAGAGAAAACTAAGCAAATATGAATAAATTATGGTCAGCACACTTAGCTGGCCTGTGGACTGTTAATGATTTTCTGTTGTTCTGCTATATTCATTCATCCATGATGTGCTTTTGTGTTACAACAGAGCCTTCATATTCTGTGCTACTGCAGAACAGCCTCTCTGGTGGATTTATATAATTCATATCAGTAAAATTTTCATGTGTGCTAATACACGAGACAGCCAGAAAGAAGAAAGAAAGTTTGCTTTGGTGGGGGGGCAGGGGGAGGAAAAATACCATCGGCATCAGACTTAGACGTTTCACTTAATAGCTTTCCTGGAATATACCCATCTTGCCAATAGGAGATAGTAGCTTCAGTAAAGCCATCTCATTCACACAACATATGGGAGTGCGGAGTGTGGGGAAGATGAATCCTTAGAGCTACCTTTTGAAATGTAATAGGATCGCCCGGCTCACTCAGCCGTGCTGCCTGTTACCGATTTAATAGTAGAAGAATGAAATGCATCTGTGTATCTTTTTCCACTGCAGTAAATACTTTATCTGCAGCTACCAGTTTAATCACACCGTACACTGTACTCTGCTCCCCACAGGGAGCCCACCAAGAGCTCCTGGCCACCCCTTCGCTGATCTGTCACAGGGGCAAAAGCCCCAGGATCAACACTGCTGTTCCAACAGCGGATGGAGAGGGTGAAAAGCCACAGCCTTCTAGTTCCTACCTTCCCCTCCTAGAGAAACCTGGCCAGGACACAAAACTGGGTGATCCCACAGACAGAAAAGCAGCAGCCATGGGGAGAGGCATGGCTCTGGGCCCCTGCCACCTCCTCAGCTCTGAAACTCCAGGCTTTGCCCTCCTTGCTTGCAGTGACACTGGCTGTGGGGTCCCCTCTGTCCTGCTCCTTCCTACCTGTTCAGGTCCCCCACCACCTACCATCACCCTCCTCACTTGTGAGGGTTTTTTGCCCTCTTCTGATCTCTCCCCTCTCTCTATCAGTTTTCTCCCCCTTCCCACATTTCCTTCTCTCCTTTCCACCATTAATTTTCCACCATTCTTCCCTCCTACCTCACCCATATCATCCTCTTCCAAACTTCACCCCAAGGCATATATTCTCACTGGAGCTCTTATGCAGGAAAGAACGACTGGGCTCATAAAATATAGCTAAAGGTCTGCTTATGCACATCTTACCTCTTTCTCCTTCCTCTCCCTTTCTTCTCCACACACTGCAAGCTGTGGGGGCAGAGACATGATTTTCCCGCATATCTGCTGGCATGCATTGCACACTATTGTTCTACTGAGCTGTGAACCTACCCAGTGCTGTGGTAAAATCAAGTGGCTCAGACAAGGGATACGGTGGATATATTTGCCTTGTTTCTTGGAAACCTGAAAGCCAAAAACCTGTTTAGTAGAAAAGGTTGGACATTTTTGCACTGGGAACTGGAGGAGGGAAGAACTTTCAGCCAAAAAAATATCAGTTTTCTAACAGAAAATGGAAATGTAACTAAAGCAGATACTAATAAAAATGTTCAACTAACAATCCCGTTTCCATGTTAATGGAAAAATTTCCAGCAGTGTTAGCACTGTATTTTGTATAACTGAAAGACAGTTTATAGTATTATGTTTTTTCTCTGTGAGTTATGTACAGAAAAGCAAATCTTTTGTGGCTTACTCTTGGTATGAAAGATTTTTCCAAGATTAGTCACCGTAGTCAGCCTTCCTGATTAAAAATATTTATTGGAAATCAGTAAAAGATCAAAACATGAAATGTGAGGTCCTGATAGTTCATTAGACTTCTAGTAATGAATTCTTCCAGAATGTATGATTTTCTGTGAGTAATAAAGCTTCATATAGTTGTTTTAAATTCATCAGGTCTCGTCCCACCCTCAACCCCCCAAAAATCTTGAGAAAATCTCATTTCACAGTTTCCCATAAAACCAGGTGCAAAACAGCTGCTTTGGGCATGGAAGGATTCCTGAAGCACTTCATTGATATCAGTAGCCAGTGAAAAACCATGAAATTGAAGGGATTTTGATAGGTACATTCACAATCCTCCAAGAAGGTGCCATGGAGGATAGTATGGCTGAGCTAGTGTTTCCCACATTTCAAGGAAGGACATTCACGCAGTCTAGTTTTCCAAACTCTGTGAAATTTTGCAGTAATGGCTTCATTCGACTCTGCATTATTGTTGAAAACACCCTCAGTTTGTTCTGCGGGGATGATATGGGTGACTGCACTGATATCCCAAAGCTCACTGAGACCATCCACTGCAGAAAGGAACTTTCCAGTCTTTCTTTAATGACTGTCACTAAGATAAATGGCTTTGGCTATTTCGTGTAGCATTCCTGGGTTGTTGCTGCCTTCCCCATACACTTTCCACTGAATCACTTGTTCATATATGTCAACTAAGACCTTAGGTTAGAGGGGGATTTTACCTATAACTGTATCCAAAGCCAATTAAAGACAAAGTCTCTCCATAATTCATCTTCTCCAGCAGTACTTTGATTGATCGCAAGGTTTCCTTCCACTCATTACCTGTCTTACTATGAGCCTTGCTTTAAAATTGTTCTCTCCAGGCAGGTTCCATAGGAACTATAATTTAATTTAGCAGTAGTATCAAGAGCTAGGTGATTCAGTCCTAGAAACATTTACCACCTATGCCCTGTTCTTCCTCCACCAAACTGAGTTCTGCAGCTTCACGGGAAGATCATTTCAATGAACGTGTTTTCATCCACCTGGAGAACGGAGAGGGTGAGATCATGTAATGTAATAAAGCCTGCAAAATTAATCCTAAATCATTGAGGAAGCAAAAGAAGCAGCTGCAGGTTCCAGGTTGCTAGCTGTTGGGTTTTTTTATTTTTTATTAGAACTCCATTGAACTACTTAGTGTTCAGCATTGATTTTAAAATATGCCGTTGCTAACTACTGGTTAGACATTTCATTCACTATGTATGGTATTTGAGGAAGACATAATGATACGTGCTTCAAAGAGTCAAAACAGTGGATCAAACGTTGATACTCGAAGAATGACAATTCCTTTTTCCAACCCTAGTTTAAATGATTATTTTAAAGAAGAATACTGAACAAATTACAATGCTTTAAGAAGACAGGTCACCTACTGGGACAAATTCTGACTCCACTGTATTGTAAAGGATGTTTTCCAGGGCCAGGGGGGAATGGTAATTCTGGCTATAAGACTGATATCAGTGATATTCCTACTGTGAGGAAAGTATTCAATTTTCATCATTTGCTTAAAAAAGTACTGTTTTGTTTTAACAAATGGGAACATAAATGAAAGATATTTCTGTGTGCTCTGCTTACATGAATATTTCCCAGTGTTTTTATATCTCAGTTCTCTAAGGAATAATGTTTTCAATTTCCTTCAGTCTTGTACTGAAATGTAAAATAAGACCTCTGGGCTTAAGGACTCCATAAACGATAGTTCTTACTCGCTTTCTATTTAATTAGCATGAAACAGATCATGTAATCATTCAGGGGTAAATCCTGACCTCTCTGGAGGGAGAGGAGAGAAAAGAATAAAGGAATTTTCTTCTCTTGTCAATAGCAAACAAACACATGCAGAAAATGTAGGAGAGTGAACTGGCATTTATCATTCTGTTGAAAAGTCAACCTCTAATCGGAGGGGCAGGCTGGCTGGTGAAAGTATCTTACCAGCAAGGGTTGGAGAAGGCATCTAAAGTACTGCTCCACATGCTTTGTGCCATTACAAATCTTACTCCGAGTAAACAAGAGTTTTCAACTGCTAAACGAGGCATTTACCTTCCACTGCCTCCATTACCAGCATATTCCAAGTTGACTTTTGGTTAAGAAAAGGCCACAGAGGATGAAGAACCATTATATAACTATGTCCATAGGCAAGAAGAAACCTTGGCCCAATGGTCTCAAAACGGTCATTATTTATTGACACTTCTCCCAGTTTTCCATTGAGAAACCTACCTCTGGAAAAGCAAGCAGCAATGTTAACACAGCCCATAATTGGTTAGAGACGCACAGCTGAGCTTTCAAGCTCACAGGCTCTGGAGACCAGAGCACAGGGACTAAAATCAGGACACTTTCCATGAGCAATTCTCACATCCAAAGCCATGTCCCCTCCCTTTCCAAGGAGAGGACAAAATCGGTGACACAGGAGGTTTTCTTCACAGCTTGGGTTAGCCCTGAGCAGATGAGGTTGGAAAGAAGCTTTGAGATGCTGTTGTGTGTGGAAGGGATTATTTTAAACACTAGTATTACACTGCTTATATCTCGTTTGCTTTGACACTGGATAGCCAGACATCTCTGGATACAGAACAGGTTTAGCATTGACCGCAAAAAGGAGACTGTTCCTCAAAGTCTCTGCTTTTGCAAGAGCTGCATACTGGTTTTGGTCCAGGGATTTGTTGGATGTTATGAACCTGACCTGCTGTTCTCCTGAACTCCAAATAGCTGTTTGTGCCCATGAAGTGCAAAGCAGGTACAAAGCCAGCCAGCCCAGTGTGCTAGCAGGCTGCATTTATTTTTCCCTGGAGAGGCTACTACAGACTATAGATGCAGCAATAAACATCTGAAATGCCAGGAGAGATGGTCTACTAAAATGCATGAGGGTAAGGACATAAATGAGTGGAACAAGCAGGTACTGGAGAAGCAAATTAGACACTTGGCTTCCTGTAGCTAATTTAAATGGGAAATGGGAGTTGTTCCAGGTATTCAGTAAACAGGCTTGCAAATTAGCTTCCCACAGTTTCCTTATGCTGCTGTACATGCATAAAGAACATGTACTGCAGTTCATTGCTTTAACTCACTTTGCTTCCAAAATCAGTGAATTTCTGCATTATTTTCAGTTCCTTACAGAAATGTTTTCATACCTGGTTAAGAGCATATACGATAGGAGATAACCAAAAGTGAGTGCTGGACTGTTAATAACCAGGTAGCCAGATTCTTTATTTGTGAAATGTTTCTTGAGCCTGGTGTTACCAGGGGATACAAAACTGCTTTTCAGTAGCTGATACCGCCCTGTATGAGAGAGAGGTTCAGAACAGCTTCCTATCTTCATCCCCTTCTTTAATTCCATATGGAGGCCAGTTCAGTCTTCAGAGGAGAAGCATAGAGGGAAGGGGACTGCTTGCCACAACTGAATCAGCTCCAGTTCATGGGGAAAAGGGTCTGGAAGGAAGGATATCGATTATTTAATAAGGAAAAAAAATGGTGTAAACCAACCAATTACTTCAGATTCCAATTGTAGCCCTAGATTAGCTTCAATCCTTACCCCAAGATTAATCTATATGACAAGAGATCTAACTGCCTGTGCTTGCCCTCAAAATATCTGTTCTCTGGCTAAAGACAGCAATGAAGACGGTGTTACTGAGCTCATGACAGTCTTTGGCGAGTAGATACATGTCCCATAAGCTTTAACAAATAGTCCCTTCCTATATGCTCCCTACCCTTACACGGGATGTAACACAAGAGTGAAGGAGCCCCGTTTCCCTTGCTTTCAAACTGGTCAGAGACTGATATGTTTTAGCAATATAATGTCAAACTTACGGTTCTTGGCTGTTGAAGTACCAGCAAACGGGCCAACAAAGCTCAGAGCAAGACACAAGAACACCAGAACTACACACAAACCACTTTTGCTGGGAATATTCAATTTGCTATATTGTCCATTTAATTTGAATGCTAAAGGCAAAAAAGAAATCAGCATTTCCAGTTCTGCTCATTCCTTATATGGTGAAATGTTAGATAACTTGTGTTATTTATAACCTGCACATTTGGTATTTTTTTTACAACGGGGGGAGGAGGAGGACATAGTGGGCAAGAAGACTCTGGATTTTTTCCAGTCTAACTGAAGAATTAAGAATTAAACTGTGTCACAAGAGCAGTCAACTTTATACCTATGCCTTGTAGAAGGGCAAATCTTGAGTTGGGCAATTAAAATTGATGCGGTTTATGACTTTAAAAAAGGGACTTACAGGCATAGCACATACAGCATGGTAAGAGGGAATGAACACTGATCCTAAAGCTTTGAGCTATAAGGTGGTCTTTAAATGTTTGTATTTGAAGACCTCCACATTTCCCAACTCAGTAACACTTCTAACAATAAGACACTGGAAATAGGTTTTTGGACTTACAGAGATGGAAGATGTCTCATATAAGCTCCTGACCTTCTCCCTGCCATGACTATGTTGCATTTTCAATCATGATGAGCTGCCCGACATGGCTGTGCTGCTGCTCATTCCCAGGTAAGGCACTCTCCATCCCTCTTGTCACTGCCGTTCGTGCTGTGTTGTGTCATCTGGTCATTTTATTTTTCATCAGCGTCATTGTTCTGATGCTAAATCCTGCCAAACCACACTAAAATGACTATTTCCCCCCCATGGTGCTTATGTCATGCGAAGTGCCGAGCAGGCCCCAGGTTTCACAGGCATCACTCACCAGCCCCTCTTCCACACCCCGAGAGGCTTTTATTTCAGATGTGAAGTGAAGGTCACACCATTACCCCGCCGCTTACCTCAGTCCCCTGATCAGCGTGTAATGACATTTCTCTGCCATATTCATGAACTGGACCTTTTTTTAAAATTGGGAAACAGGCAATTTGATTTCATAGAAATCACTTTAGGATGGATGACCTTTACCTTAATGCGTGTGGCACAAAGCTCTTTCAGGCATGCTGCAGGGGTACGTCGCAGAAAACTCAGAGGGCACATAAAGCTGCCCTACGTTATCTTCCCAAAATGTCAGTTATTTTCTGCCTAAAAGCATTTAACTTGGGGGGAAACCTATTTGCATGCAACAGTCTTTGTCCTAACTCTTCATTCAGGAATAGCAATGATATACGGAAGATCACAGGTTATTTCTAAACTAATACTAAGCCTAAAGCAAAGGTAAGTAGGGCACGACATACGTGAATTTAAAGGCAGTCTTTAGCTGTGGTTAAAGATTGCTTGCAGATGTTGACTACTGATTTTTTTTTTTTTTTTGCCTTGCTCTGCCTCTTAGAATATTGTTTTCAATGTCCTCATTGTCTTATTAGCTTTCCCTTCCCCCTGGATAGAGCAACATGCAAAAGGAATGACGGTAGATGTTACTTTTTCCTGCTCCATGGCAGAGAGGAGTGTAGGGTTTCAGAGATTGTAAACTATTTCTTCTGCACTGAGAGATTGACTGCATGGGTAGAGCCCATTAAATATAGCTATGCTGACAGTATCGCTTCGGAGAGTTCTGTGGGAAAAAATCTGTCTGCACTATGTTGGTACCTCCAGCCAGGCAGAGAGCTGTCTTGATAACTCATTCAGATAATGAATAAAATGTGGAATGAATTCCATGCAGGATCAGCGCTCTGTTGATGTGAGAACCGGTTGCAAAACGTACAACAGGATCCTCCTGTGGCTGTTGTTTTAAGCTTGGCAAATACCGTGGATTGTATATGCCAAAGTCAGGATATTATTAAAATAAACCCCCCAAAACTCCAGAGAGTTAAGATATGATGCGGCTTCCTTTGAGCTCAGGTCTCCTTATCGCTGAGATATGTTGTATGTGAATGCAATTTGTATGAAGTTCTTTAAGACTGGAACAGCCTGTTATTTCTGCCATGCCCAGGAAAATCAGGAAAGGTATGTAGCAGTAATAAATCAATTATTTCTTACAAATTAGACCAAGATAACATTGCCTAACAGCAGTCTTCCAGATGGTCGGGATGAAAGGTGGACTGGGCTGGAGGGGAAGGGAGGATTTCTAGATAACCAGAATAAATGGGATACAGTTTAGCGGTAGAACTGAAAAGATCCAGAGGAATGACACCTGTGCGAGGAAATAGATATCAGAGAGCTTAGGTTATGTCAGTGGGTTGGCAGAGCAGGGTTAAACAGAGACATTTCCTAGACATCATCAAGGAGGCAAATTCTTTACGGTGTTGAATTAGGAGTAACCATGGGGATAGGAAATGACAGATTTAAATAAAACCAGGGTAATTTCTAAATATTAGGGGCAAAATATACTTTTCCCTAAGAGAAAAGAAACAGTCAAGGGAGGAGTGGAAGGGCAGGCACTAAAGCAGGTGGTAGGAAACTGAGGAAATGGGAGAGCAGCCCCAAAACCAGCTGCTCCGCTGTGCAGAAATCAGCTGCCGGCCGCCTCCGACGCTGTGTGTCCCTGTGGCCAGGACAAGGATTGAGTGTTTTCACCCGCTCTTCTTGGGCTAATTGCCACTCTGCCATTATGCGTGTGGTGGAAACCATTCCCTTGACACACAGGGAAGCCTGTGATGCGGCATGCTTGTACTCACCCAGTAACCCTCCCTCAAATGACACAGGACACCTTCCAGCTATGGCTAGGAGAGACCAGCCCAACACTTCCTCAGCTGGGATGTTGAAAATAATAGTAATTACCAAAAAAAAATAAGGTTTTGATACTGCAAGTCTATTTCAAACATAACTCCCAGAAGCAGTAGACTTTTCAATTGAGCAAAGGCCATAAGCAAAGAAACCTGATGCTGATTAACTAGAAATTAACATTAACTCATTATTATATGTATTTGGACATATTACAATATGAACTATATTAACATGAATATATTAATTATTTAAAAGTTCATCTCTTCCTAATCACAGCAGTAAACCATTAATGCTACTGAAGAATATATCTATACATCAGTTCCCAAAAATCAGCATTGTTGAACAATCTTGATTGTCAGCAAAAGGGGCAATTGCATGAGTCCCTCAAGGAGGCAGAGGTTCAAAACCCAGAAAAGTCCCTGACTACCCACCACGGATGGCAAAGGGGGAGTCCAAGTAGCTGAATCCAGCCTGTGAAGTAGTTTTGCATGGTTCCTGTGACCAGCCAAGCGGATAAAAAGTATTTTTGCAGGTATTTGTCAGCGAGAGCTCAGAGGGTCTGGTGAAGCACCGCACAGATGCCGAGCCCACCTCTGAACAGCTGGCTGGGAGTAAGAGCAGCTCTGGAGTGTAGGAAAGCTGACTGTGATAAACCAAATAATCCCTGCTAACTCTCTGCGTAACAGGCCAACACGTCTCTCCCTGATAACTCCCAGAGGGAATTAGTCACACAGATGATTTGGGATGAACCTGAAGGAACAGCTTTTCACTCTGTGGGAAGCGAGAAACACTCAACATCATTTTGTTCCTACATCTAAAATACCGGTGAAGAAATAAATGTTTTACCAGAGGCATTTTTTCCAGTGTCTCTCAAATCTCTGCCACTTTCCCAGCACACCTAAGACAATTCTTCAACATAAGTCTTCCCTCCATCACTGGGTTTGCGCAGGTCTAATTGCACTTGGGCAGCTGCTGAGAGCATGCAGTGCAAAAGCTATGTAGCTCCTGGGGGGGACACTGCAAAGGAACAGGGCAAAGACAGACAAAAGTTTTATGTCACTTCTACCTTATGCAGATCTTGGCCTGAACTTTGTCCCGGTACAACATGGAATAGCCCCAGATTCTGCTATAATTTAATTACAGCCTTCCCACAGCTGCCTCCAGGACAATGTGAAGATCAAAATCAACTAAGAGCTCTCACCAGGCACTCTGCACTTTGCATATGCTCTGCATCAGTCCCACTGTCCCAATCAAAATGGCTGTTTTTCTCTTTTCAAAGACAGAAAACACCCACATCTGCTATATTTGGATGCTGGACATCTGAAAAAAGAATCACCCGTGAAAATAGCCTGAATGAACCTGCTGAATGGCAAACCACTGCCAGCTAGACTGAATGATTTTTCTTGCAGAGATGTTTTTGCTATTTTCTCCTCTGAAAGCAATAGAAAAGGATGGGGGAAAGAGCTGGTTTCTTTTCTCATGCACGCACTCGTCATCAACAGCTTTGTTAAGTCCAAAGAACAGAATCTCTCTTCCCAGTAATGATGCAATGACTAACAACCCAAATCCTACATGTAATACTTACAGCTGGCAGGCAGGAAAATTATTTCTGCGTTGTTTTTCTTGTTCTTAAAACTTGTAAATTCAACAAAGGTATTTCAGATGTTATTGCAAGGTAATAAATATGGAACCTCCCTATCTCAGAGTCCAGAAATTTCGGGGACAGAAGTATTTAACACAGACATAGTGAAACAGAAACATGAATCTGAGAACGAGGCAACGGAAAAGCAGAGAGCAAGGCAAGAGGATGAGGGATTGTTCTGAGGTCCCCTTTGTAAGTGAAGAGGGTGGGTGGTGCAAGATAAAATCAGGAATTTGACTTCTCAGGACAGACAGATTTGAAAAAGAAAAAAAATCTTCAGGCCAAACTAAAAATGGTTATCATGGTGAAGTTATGGGCTGTTTCAGGCTGCCAAAACAAATAGCTTGCATCCCAAAGCAGTAAAGGTTACATGCATGGAAAATGGAGCTATCCCTGAGGACTAACTAATATACTGCAATTATTATTATAATTTTTTCAGAGAGCTTTGAGAAAACCAGGGCACACTGAGCTACCTAGTCTGGCTGCATCTACAAAAGTCTTAAGAGGAGATGTTCCAAACTAGAAATGTTTTCATATTACTAGCTTGGCTAAAATCAGCTAATGCTGTTTGAGAAGTGAAGGCAGTATTACTTCAGCAATTAACAAGAACTGTTTGAGGTTACTGATATACTAAAAATGCTTTGAATTTCAATAAGTTTGAAGTTATTTCCTAATACACCTTGTGCCAATTCTGCAGGAGATATACCCAAGTAAAATGCAATCACTTCTGGAATTTCAGCTAAGTATGGGTACTACAGCGAAAAAAAAAATCCACACTTCTGACAAGGTTGTATCAATCTCCACTTATCTGCTGTTTCGGTAAGACTGCCAAGGTATTCTGAAAGGCACAGTCTCCAGCCTTGCACTTACACTTAATGCAGCCTTTCTGCAGAGTTTGCTGCAGATTAGTTATATTATTATGTAATTATTATAGATTTATATTAGTTATTATATAAGAATATTGCTTCTTTTTGGAGCAACCTGCATAGTTGTGTAAATTCCCCCATGTCCCATTTTTCTTCTAGGAGAAGTGTAGCCGACTGGTTAGAGGAAAGGACAGGACACGAGGATCTCCTGGGCTTCTTTCCCAGCTGTGCAAACTATTTAGGGACAGCTTCTCTTCCACAGAAATCAATGAAACTCTGTACTGAACTTTCCTGGGAACACGATAAAATCCTTAATCTCTCTTTGCCTTCCTACCCTATCCTGCAAGATATCAAGCACACTAGCTCAGCCCGTCCAGCAAAGCCCTTAAGCACATGCATGTTAAGCGCAGAATTGCTGTAGCCAAAGCCCGTGCTTGCGGTCCGCATGTTCCTAAGTGCACTGCCGTTTCCAGAGCCAGGAATGAGTGGGGGGCGATTATATTCATCTACCTCTGAGGGATGTTTCAAACATTAAGTAACAGGATTCTTGGAGACTGGGCACAGGATGCAACAGAGTGAGATTATCATTTCTATCCCTATTCTTAATACCTATTAATGGAAATAGATGATAGCGTATCTATATCTATACGTATATAACATCTCTCCCATCCTGTGAAGCCAGAGCACTATCTGGTAAAGAAGCAGTGGTTTCAGGTTTGAGGAGGGGGAATAAGAAAAAGGAGAAGCTGTTTATAACACATTAAACAGATACTGTTTGGAGGTTTACACTATCATTCTCCCAGGGGAAGCCAGAACCTACCTACAGGGTGTGTTGAGTTAGTTCCTCATTCCTTCTTTCTTTTTTTTTTTTTTTAAATTCTTGTGAAATCACTGAGTGTGGAGCATGCCTTGCCCCAGGGGAACATATCGCTGAGCTGTTACTCACACTATAAAAGGGTGCCACTTCTCGCTCCTCCCTTTCTTTGAGGACCCGTTTTGAGGTGAGGAGAGGGCTGACTGGCCAAACCACCAGACCCTGGGGCTTACCAGCCCTGGGGCACACAGGGGGATGCTTTGGGGGGCTCAGCCTTGGTACCTGCCTCTGGGGAGCTTATTCTGGCTGGGAGTGCTCCAGCCTGGGATCAGGGTGGGCTTCAAAAGCATAGTCTGGAGGTTTGGTGTATCTCCTAACGTTGTTCTAGCCTGGAAGCTGGGACTGGCTTAAGAAAGAGCTTTCTTTGGGGGGAATAGTCTCCCGTGAAAGACTTTAGTCTCTCTCTCTCCTGAATGACTGTCTTTAGACAGGTTGGGCATTAGGAGGGGGAAAAAAGGGAGTGTCCTCTGAAATTTAAAGCTAAAATCTCTCACTCTCTGTTTCAGTGGACTCTGTCCCTCTTCTGTTTGCTTTTCCCTTGGCGTGTGCCAGAGGTTGGCCCACAGCTGAGACCAACGCAGGGTCACATCAATGCCCAGGTGTCAGCAATCATCTCAGGCACTTTCCCCTTCCCCTTCAGTGCAGCGCGCAGGCAAAGGCACATCACAGGCCTCAGGACTGCAAGGAAAAAAAGAAATTCTTTACAGTTTATAAACTTTGTTGAGTTCATACATCCACATGAACCTGCAGCCTTCCAGCTCCCTAATGCACCGCAACCCAAGCTATGTGAATGAGGAGAAAATCATCAACGTAGTTAGCAACCGACCATGAAATTCACTGATTAAATTACTGGATAAATATTTGACTGGATCTAGCTGACAGGTATGTCATGCATGCAGTCTTAAAATAGGAAGGTAATGGGAAATGAGGGAGAAATGAGCCAAGGAACAGGAACAGGAATGTGATTTCTGGTAATACAGCTCGTGTTCATCAGTGCCTTTTTAGCAATATAGAGGACGTGTGTGGTGAAACTGAGAGCAAGGCACCGTCGTTAAAATAAACTGAGAGAAATTGCAGCTATGAAGAAAAAGCATTAAGCAGCAGTTCTCCGGGAATAAAGCTGGTGCATGAATTTATGGGGATTTACGTCGGCTGAACCTGGCAGGTAGTTTTTAACGTGCTCGCAAGAAGCAGACATAGCTATTTCCAGTAAAATCTTGGGACGCTGTGGCAGGTGTGGGCTCGTTGGAGGGGCATGATGCTCACACTGGCCTCAATGGTGCTGGGCTTGTGGCTCCACGTTGCCTCCACCGCCTGCCATCTCCACGCGGGGTTGTTCCTTCTGCAGCCCGAGGATCCTGTGTTTAATTTAAAAGATGAAAGGAAGAGGTCGTCCTGTTGTACAAATGCATCAGGCCAGCGCACGGCGGCCAGCAAGACTGCTCACGAGCTGTCAAAACACGCACACGCGCGACTCCAGGCAGCGTCAGCGAGGGCAGGATTAGGCATCACCACATCCATCAGGTCAAGCCCGTGAAGGTCTCTAAGGACGGGCCGATCATATTTGTGTCATTCAGAGTAACCAGTCTGGAAAGTAATTGCTTTAAAACACATCTAATTCATTTTTGACCTATTTTGCAAATGTTTCCCCTTTCCTCAATGTGGCATTGACTGGCCCTGCAAACCATTTGGCATTGGCCTGTGTGGTGTTTGCAGTCGCTTTGCTCCTTGATGTTACCTCATCAAAGAGCAGCTGAAAATTATATTTCCAGCCAGACGTTTTTCAAGAGTGGCTGGTGAACTCGCTCTGCCCTGTGCCCTCCAACTCGTGATTAGATAGGTTTCCTGTATGTCAATTCAGCTACGGATCGGTGATAAATTTAAGATTGCGACTTGCTGACCAAAAAAAATAATAAAATCATGACGGGCTATTTTTGGTTTCAAAAGAAACTCCTCTCGCTAGGTCTTTTCAAGACCTCACCTCCACATACAGCTGCAGCGGATAAGGAAAACAGGATGCAGGGTTGTAGTGTTGGAGGAATCGAGTGTAAATCAAAGGAGACAAGCTGGTCCCTGTGTGTTGCCTGGGTTAGACCTCAACCTTTGAGCAAGGTGAGCAGTTGTCACTTGCTGGGGTCTCTCCCAGTAACAGCATTGCCCAGCTGCCAGAGCGTTTATACTGGGCCGTAGCCGCGTCTCACTTTTTCCTCCCACTGTGTCACCTCCTTCCCTTGTGCTGACAAGTGATTTAGACAGCCTGCCCTGCTGGCCCTGCATTTGAAATGTAAATCAAACACATGGGACATAAAGCTGGGTTTCAAAGTTGACTATTAACCAGGGCGGAAGGGGTGGCGTAGCAAAAACAAACAGTTCCAAGTTCAAGTCTCAAACCATAAGAGCAGGCTAAAAACCCTTCCTCCTCTCCCATCGCCAGCCAGCGTGAGGGTGAGCACTTTCCCCAGGGCAGAACATATTTAGTGGTTCCCTGATTTCCTAACCCAGGTGCTCGGACTCCAAACCAAGCCTGACAACCGACTTCAAAGGGAGGAGGATGCTGGGGTGCTAAGGGCTGGCCTTACACATTAGTATGCAGTGGCTTTAGTCGAGAGTTTCTTGCAGTTCTTGATGTCCTGAAAGCTTTTGACGTTGAGCTCTGTGGTGTGCTTGGGCCAATATGTAACACCCCAGAATGCTAAATTAACTGGTCTCTGGTATGGAAAATCTGGTGTTTAAAAGCAGTGTTTACTCAGCGTCCCCCAGGAGAGTTAATGACCAACTGTACTTACCAACTGTAAGATGTGGGAGTCTCCTAAACCTGGAGGCCCCCTCTGCTGTCCTAATGCTTTCCCAGTGCAAGTTTTGCCCCAAAAAATATTGGAGGCCCAAAGCAAATCAGTATGAACATGTTTTTTATCAAGTAGGAATGTACCTCTACCATTACAGAATGTAGTTTAATACTTCTTTACCTGTCACCCCAAATAATTCTGGGGGAAAAAACAACAGCAAATCCTATTTTCTTTGAATTAATTTCTAGCATGACTTAGATAATTTAACTTTGATAATTCTATAGTGACACTCTGACCATTAAGGTCTAACTTGGAAATCGGAGACATGAGCAATTGATAATATAGAGGTCTGAGTAAGTTCTGCTAAGCCCACCCCGTCAGGGGCAAAGCACTTTCCTGGGCTTGGCCAGGTAAGCACAAATCCTGCCTGGATATGAAGCAAGATTTCATTGCTCTCAAGGACATTCCAACAGGAAAGAAAATCCTCATCTTTTTCTGAACTCCTTAAAGCAGTATTTTTAATGCAAATTTTCTGCCAGTGAAGGATGGTGAGAAGAGCAGCGGTGAGAAGTGCTGTCCTCCAGCGATTAGCAATGGTCCCAGCTGTGCTGGGCACCAAGCTGGCTGAGCAGGGGACGGCTCGAGCCTTCAAACACCTTACTCTGGTAAACGGTCATGGCCCCTGGTAGACAGGGTGCTGTCCTGGGACTCCAGGGAGCAGCTCTGACTGTCAACCAGGGCAACCTTGGACACACCATTGCATCTTGCTGCACCTCAGCTCCCTGTTTGTGAAGTGACAACACTTAGACTTTTGAAAATTGATTTTGGGGAGGGAAGCAACGCTGTGGCACTGCTGAGCGATGTTTCCCCGTAGACTCAGTCCTGTATTTCTGTCTGCAATGCCGTCAACAACGGGAAGGGCTCCGCTGGCATACATGTATGCACAGGTGGCTTTTCCGTCTCGGGGATCAGCTCCACCCTGGTGCTCTCTGAAGGCAGAAAGCACTAAGTGCAATTTCACATGAGCCGCTAACCAACATATCTGTTAATAACATTCCTTTGTTGATAGCTTGGACCGTTTTCAAACAGGCTTTGTCGTCTCCTCCAATATGGGAAAGCATTGTCTGAAACCATATAGGATTATAATTATGTAGTAGTCTTCCTGTAAATAATGTGTTGTTCTGGTGAAGTAAACTGCTCTGCTCCTCATTAGGCTGCATTGCAGAGCAAGTGGAAGCCAATTTACTAGAGTAGCAGTGAGGATATCATTGCATGATCTTCATTTCCATTAAACAACTGGATCTAACTCTCTTTTACTTTTAGGCTAACCATGCTGAGCTTTAAAATTGCCTTGATTATAATGTAGCTTTTAAATGATTTGTCGTGGCTGATCGTTTTGCACATGAAAGTTGCTACTAGCTGATTAGGAAAAAAAAAAAATCCACCATTGCTTCTTCTATTGCTTAGGAAATTGCAATCCTCAATCTGCAGCTTGAAAAGCATGTTGCCATGGAAATGATGCTTATGCTGTCGTAAATAAAAGTATTCTAGGGTCACCAGGGTCTGCAGCATAAACAGGGGCACAAATACTGCCTGGAAAAGTGCCAGAGTGGTTTAAACATATAGGAAGATAATTTTAATGGTATTTCACTTTCAGCGTTATCGTCAGAAGGACTGATGAAGGTTAACACGGAGCTGTAACCTTTGCACAAAAACAAAGCAGAAAAAGTCTTAGCTATTGGTATTAATAACAGAATAGAGAAAACAATATTGTAGCCCTCCTGACCAGTATTTCTCTGCTCAATCAGATCAGTGTTCCTCTCCCATTGTATTTCTCACACATCCAGCAGCGAAATCTAATTGTGTATTCAGGCAGGGGCAGTTTTATCAAATTCATGGGCACGGCACACAGAGCTTAGGAAAACCAGTTGATGTTATCTAATGCTGTATCGTGGACCACCTGATTGTGCAGTGAATCTTCCCTGATTCCCCAGCTACATCCCGCCCGCAGCCCAGGAGCAACCATGGGAAATTGGCCTTTCCTTGGAGGGGAAACACTTTTGAGCAAGAACCCAGCTGAGGGAGGAGCCCGAGTGCCTTGTGCTGCTCCTGGGCGAGGGCGATGCGAAACGTCTCCACACAGGCCCAGGAACAGCACTGACACTGTTTCAAAGAGGAGATACGGAGGCCAGCGACGGAGAGGGTTTGGGATGCGTCGGTTCGTGTGAACTTTCAGGAGGAAAGCAGGCAGTTTCTGTTTCTGGTGGGTTCTTAATTGTTCAATGGACTGCTCAATGGCATTAAATGGGCCGTACCATGAAGCTGCCGTGGGCAGTATCACACCAAGGATACATGCTTTTCTTTTCGTATTTTTAATACCCACACAAGCATTTAGAGCACAGGCAGTCACTTTAAATAAAACTACAGAGATTGCAAATGCCACAGCTTGCTTATTTACTTACTGTCTCTTAGTCTGCCCAAAATGTGGAAATAATGTTTCCAGAGATGCTAGAATTCATGTGCCTGTTGAGGATCCTGGCTCCTGTCCTGGATGATATTGCATATTCAGGAGATGATTCATTCACTCCTGAGAGGGAGGAAGGACTGTACCACCTCTCCTTCGCTGACGGACAGCGTGGCGATGTTTCCACAAGGAAGCCTCGTGCCTCCAGGTTAAGCCAGCAATTATGGAACAAACAAAAGAGAAGCGAAATGGAGAGATGATTCACGGGGAGAGAAAACAAAAGAGAATTGGAAAGGTGATGCCAAGCCAGACTGACAATAAAATTTTCATTTGTCTCAGCCCAAAATGTGCAGACAGGATTCTGCATTTCTTTTGTGTGTAAATTAACATTATGTCCTTTGCCATCTGCATGGGAGGATCCAGGAGGGAGCAGCTCAGCTTCCAGGGCTTTGCCACCCCACTCCTGCGAAAGGGTGGGAAAACCTACAGCCAGCAGCCCTTGGTTAAAGACGAGTAAGACCCAACCCCAACAGCCTTGACTGCTCCGTAAAGTGACTTAAAAGTTCAAGAAATGGGTTTTCCCTTTTGTACTCCAATTTTTTAAAAAATTTTGTCCCTGCTGGGACAGGAACCGTGTGGGATACGGGGCTGATACCATGCGCATTACACACCTCGCCATGGATTTATCACAGAAGGGCTGGCTGAGGCTTTGAAGGCAGCTGACGGCTCCCAGCTGGCTGGGGGCTCACTCGCGTGGCCTCTGCAGCTTCTTAATGCGAACAGGGTGCAAAACCTGGGCTCAAAGGTTGCCCAGAATGACCAAGAGAGAAAAAATTCCTCCTGCCACTCCTGTGCTAATCAAAGGGGTGTGGAGAGGAAGTTTCAATCTCTCGTGTCCTGCACTGCCAAACAGAAAAAATATATACATATTAATTACACGGCCAATTCCTATATTAAGGAAGAAGCCTCCACGCTATCAAAATCAGTCTTGAAATTAATCTTGCCTGTGGTATATGGAAACTGAGCCAGATAGTCCAAGCTCCCTTAAAATGTCTTTCAAACACACCTTATCTGTTTACTCCGGGCTTTTACTGCTGGCGGTACCTGGGACTTCGCCTCAGAGATTTCCTACAGTTTGTGATCTTAGCAGGTCAAAGTTTCCAAAGGTGGGGAGAAGAGAGGCAATCCCTTCCCTGCCTGTATGAAAGGTATGTGTCTCTGAGCTACTTACTTAGAACCAATTAATCAGAAATAAGTAACATAAAAACCATCTAACATTTATGTTTACAGAGCACCTCCTCTAAGCAGACAAAAGCATGTGTCAACAGGGAAACTGCCATGTAGAGCTTGCGTGGCAAGCGGCTCGATGTATTTAAACAGCTTTTGCAAAGATGTTAACATGTTGCTAGGGAAGCAAGAGCCTGCACAGATATAGGTGCCCTCCTGCACCGAGACCCGCCGTCCATACAATGGGAAAATGGAGCTGCCCCTGCGCTCACAGCTTTTTGTTTTCATCTTTGCAGCCTAAAAAAGGCAACTCTTCCAGCAGCTGATTAATGGTCCTTCTGCAGAAACTGCATTTTGTGCGTATTTAAAAATCTTGGGCTAGATAGCACTTTGACTGAAAATATAATAGGTTCATTTTTTTTTTCTCCTAGTCTCTGACTTTTGTAAGTTTTAATAAGAGTTGCACCTTGAATACTGTGTTCAGTTTTGGGCCCCTCACTACATGAAGGACATTGAGGGGCTGGAGCGTGTCCAGAGAAGGGCAACGAAGCTGGTGAAGGGTCTGGAGCAGAAGTCTGATGAGCAGCGGCTGAGGGAACTGGGGTTGTTTAGCCTGGAGAAAAGGAGGCTGAGGGGAGACCTCATCGCTCTCTACAACTCCCTGAAAGGAGGTTGTAGAGAGGTGGGGGTCGGTCTCTTCTCCCAGGTAACAAGTGATAGGATGAGAGGAAATGGCCTCAAGTTGCACCAGGGGAGGTTTAGACTGGATATTAGGAAATTTTACTTCACTGAAAGGGTTGTCAAGCATTGGAACAGGCTGCCCAGGGAAGTGGTTGAGTCGCCATCCCTGGAGGTATTTAAAAGCCGTTTGGATGAGGTGCTTAGGGACATGGTGTAGTGGTGGTCTTGGTAGTGTTAGGTTTAGGGTTGGACTTGATGATCTTAAAGGTCTTTTCCAACCTACACGATTCTGTGATTCTGTGATTAATACTTTTGAAAAGAGTCTTTTCTAACTTGAAGAGCACAGGTGGCCAGGCTGTGGCTCTGTGTGCCTGTGCGGGTCCCACACACGTGTGGCTGGTCCGTGCTCTGAGCACATCGCTAGACCAGCTCTGGGATACGCAGGCACATCTCAGATCACCAGGAGAGACATCCCAGTCTGGCACCAAGAGGACCTCCTGGGCTGTGGCAATATGCCCAGCACAGTTCCCCCTCCCATGGGGTGCAGTCCCTGCGGAAATCAATGTCACCCTCCGCCTGTGAACCATTCCCCAAATTTTCTCTTCCCCTGAGCTCCCCGATACAAGCCTCGGTTATATTAAGCCCATTGCTCAAAGGACGAGAAACGATGGCTCCCATGGGCACACAGCAACAGGAAGAGGAAAGAGTGAAAACTTCAGGGAACAAGTGGCACCGTAATATATCATACCTGCCCGGACTATATCTATCCATGTACTGATCTCTATAGACACACCCATTTCTCCATATGGGTGGTTATGTATTTATATGTACCAGTCTCAAAATACCAGTAAGTTTTTATTAGCCCCATTTGCAGATGGGGTAACGATGACAGACAAAGTGCTGTGATCCCTCTAGGCCGCTCTTTCTCAGGAGGGGAGAGTTTGGGTCTTCTCCCTCTACGAAAGGTAAGAGAGGGAGTGGAGCTTTCCCAAAACCCAAGTAGCTCCTTGGTGCAGGAGTCTTGCTCAGCTCTCGCTTTGAATCATGCTGGCAAATAAACATGAAAGTGAAAACGGTATTGTGAGACAGTTATGCAAGAGCGGGCGGATCCCGGGACCGAGCCATTGTTCCAAACGTTTAATTAACATTATGAAAGCTGATTAAAGGAAAATCTTTAACCTCCAGGGAAATCCCATTTTCCCTCACTTCCCATACCTCTGCAATTTTCACAATGTAAGAAGGAAAGTGTTATTTCAAGGCATGATTCATATCAGCTACAACCTGATCTTTGCCACAGCCATGTCCTGCAGCTTAAATAATCGCTAGCAGTGACACTAGACGGGGACACTTCTGAGGCAGCATTTTTCCCCCGTTATACCATGACCTGAATTGCCATCATAATTTCTAGACTTTGTGTCATCCTGGCACAATGACAAGTGTTCACCCACGCTCAAGAACTAAAAGTTAGTTCACAAGGACAGTGATACCTTCCCAGACGCAGCATCTCAGATACAAAGTGTGAATGCCACGCCACGGTCCGGCTTTGTAACAGCAGGAGCTCTTTGCTTTGGTCACTGCAGCGAATTCCTCGGAAGGCAGGAGACTGAAGCTCCATCTCCATCTCCCTGTCTAACCTTGAGCAAATCACTTACCCTTTCCCTTCTTTCAGAGGTGGGGATAAAGGCAGCATTACCTCTCTCAGGGGGCATTGCAAACATTAAGGAATGCAACCAGGCACTGGAGATGTTTAGATGGAAAGTGCTATTGCGAAGTTATGTTAGCGGAGAGATTTGCTTTCAGCTGTAGTGGGTTTGTGAGCAAGCACGGCCCCCTCAATATTCAGCTGTGTATGGGCTGCATATTGGCTCTGTGCTCTCCTAGGCCTATTTTAATTATATGGCATGCCCAGCCTGTCAGAGACCTAATCCCAGGATCTAATCTTGGAGGCAATGGACAGCTGACTGTCTGCGCTGTTTACTCGGAGGAGCGCTCTTGGGGCTGCGTTGAGGGCCACGCAGCCGGTGGGGAGGGAAGACATGCACCCACCCAGCACGCAGAGCCCAGCCAAGCAGGTACCTGCCAGGGGATGGCCAGCACCCTGCTCGCCCCACCTGGCCCGGGCACCTCAAGCTCACCAGCCTCTCTGACAGCAATGGCACATGTGGCATCGGGCAGACCCCATGGCCCTGGGTCCTCCCCTGGGTAACAAGGGCCTGGGTGGAGGATGCATCTACAGACACCCAGATCTAATTCTTGAGAATACACACGGCTTCAGTCCTCCCCAAGCGTCAGGCTTATATAAATATATACACATATAAATGCATGATATAAACACAGTCCCTGGCAGCAATAACTATCTCCTATGCAGATCTTCAATAGTTCTTCCCATCTATAGATCCGGCAGGACAAAGACATTGCAGAACTTCAGGGACCATTCTGAAAAGGAGAAAGATTATCTCTTCCCACTGTTGTCTGCATTTGTCTGGTGCAAAAACCATTTTAGTTATGATATAACAGGATCATCCTCACTATTCTGACTATGAAGAACAGGCACCGCTTTTGCGCACACAGAGACATTAATAAAGTAGAAGCTTTATTTACAGGATGAAATTCCTCCTTCAAAAAGCGCTAGAGATAAACCAAAGGAATATTAATGCAACATCGTGAATACCAAATGCATGAAATTCTGACTCAATAAAAGGCAGACAGCTGGGTATTCTGATAAAAATGGGCCTTTATTTTTCAATTCTTCCTTTCATTACCTGGATTCTGTGTTTGTCAGAGCAACAAGATATAGTTTCTTTGATACGCAGCAAATCTGAAAACAATCTTGCAAGTAGCACAACACAAAAACTCCCACAAAAAAGGGAAAGCTATAAAATTTGAGAGGCGACGAGGCTTTCAGAAGTGCCAGTTTCCCAGTGCAATGGCTGGAAGGGTGGCCTGGCCTGGCGGCAGTTCAATCATTTTGTAACGAAGGACAAATACTTTCAACATCCTGAGAAAGAGGGCGGGGGGAAGGGGGGCACGGCTCCCTTGCTTTCCCTCCTCCTGCTATTCTTTCTCCTCCCTCCCCCCACCCCTTGGATTTTCAATAGCTCTTTAGTGTTTCCATCAAAGGCTTTTACCATTCATCCTCCCTTCTGGTGCCTGCCTTCCACCTGTCTATCCATCACAGCCCTAAGCCAGGTCTTTCTTTTCCCCCCCTTTGCTATTTTTCACGCGGTGGGATTTGTTTATAAGCTTCTGTATTACCTAAGCTCGAGGGGAGGAGGCTCCTGGGAGGAAAGTGAGAAAGCAGGATTAAGGAGTAATAATTCAGCTCCATTGCATTTCCATCTGAACGGTCATAAAATGTGCAAATCCTGTTCCTGGGAATTTCATGTCAGAGGCCTTCCCTGCCATTGCCCTTCCCATGCCCCCTCTCTCTCTCCCTCTCACACAAAAACAAGCATCGGGAAAGACGCTTGTAACTCCATGGACACCAAAGCCACGACATGTGCGCCGGCAGGGAGAAGGCTCCTACCAGCACGTGTGCACGGCAGACACCTCAGATGTGGCCGTAAACTACAGACAAGGGGGTGAGAGGTAGCAGGGATTGAATCCGGCAGGACATCAGGACTAAGCAGGGAAAGGCTGTTTAATACGACAGCTCCCAACACCCCCAGCTACAACTAATTAGCCTAGCTAAAAAAATAAAAATAAAGTAACTTTCCAGGCTTGTTCACTCTGTAAGAAAATGATACAGAAATTATATGTGATTCAGACCCCATCAGCTTGAAGAGTTTGTACTATCTCCTTTTTAGCTCATCTACCATCACAAGGCACCAAAATAGACACAGGCCAGTCTTCTAGATCCCAGAGATCCACCATCTATCTTTGATCAAACTGCAAGACAGAAGAAGGACCACTGCCATATACAGGTCAATGAAGCCTTGTCATTGATTCAAGCAGAGGTCAACGCAGCTGGATGTGGCCTCTGTGCACCCTTGCTACCTGAACAAACACATTCAGGACAGCAAGTAGTGCTAAAAAAGGGAGCGTCCCTTAACCTGTCCCCAACCCTAGCCAGCCCACAAATCTTTTCTTGGTGGAACTTCATGTCATGTCTGTCGAACCTGGAAACAGCTGGCAGCTTTCTTCCACTTATGGACACATCTTGGAGATACTGAGGATCACCCAACAGGTAGCACATGTCAAAATAAGTTCCTTTGATTGATAGTTATTTATTATTTTTAAATAAAATGAGAAGAGACTGAATTGGTTGCCCATCAGCAGCTCAGTTCTTTGTTTGGCAACTTCTTGGACAGTTTGACCATACATATAACAACACAAAATAAATTTCACTTGCTTGCAGTAGCAGTTTGCTATAAACTTAGTCCATCAAGGATTTATAGTTCTAGCAGCAGTGGGATATAGGAAATGAGAAGCCCTTTCATCCTTAAACTGCTCTGCAGTCTGGTCGAGATGATGGAAGTCATTGTTTCTAAGCCAGAGGAGAGCAGGAGTTCATTCAGCCAGTTCAGATGTGCTAGGAGGAGGCGTGCAAATTGGGTCCAAAGACGAGAGGAGGCCCAGATAAACAGCAGCCCTTGGTTTTGTAGAACAGTCAAAAAGAAATCCTTAATGATGTTAGCCTTGCTTTGCAGGCTGGAGGGGAGCAGTATGTCCATCAACTAAATGATCTCAACTCTTTGGCTTCCCTGAGGGCACTGCAACAGGACAGACTGCAATCCCTCACCAGAGTTACTCTCAGATGTTTGTGTTCTTCCCACCCACCAGCAGCCTCGAACCTGAGCATGTCTTTGGCACAGCAGGTGGTATCCTTAATCCCACGGAGGGCCAGCCCGAAGCGAAGATTAGCAGAAGAATTTGTTTTCATTAAAATCCAACCTACCATTACCATCCTATCTGATGGTGCGGGTTTAAAATGCGCATGTCCAGCTACTCTAGCAGCTCTGTTTCTGCAGGGAAAGGGCAGTTCAGCAACCTGCCTCTTCACTTTCTAATGTCTTTCTTTCTTTTAATCAACAAGTAACCAAGACAGACACAGTGAGGAATGTTAAATGCACCTCCTCCTGGAGAATTTTGCCAGCAAGGTCAACGGAATTGGGATTTCGCCTTCATTACGTTTCTTTTGACCGTGGAACTGGTCTGATTTTCCTCCCAGAGAATTTTTTTTTGTGGGCCCATGGAAAAAAAAAAACCGACAAAACAGAAAGAGACATACAAATAAACACTAATACATGCAGGAAAAATACAAACCTTAGCACCATGCACTCCCCTCATTATTAGACAAAGGTTGGGAAGGGTTCACAAGTGTAAAATGCTCATGTGAATTATGAGATTACTGCTCAGTTTTCTTTCAAGTCGTGGGCTGGAAACAGATGGTGGCTGTAGCATTTATGACGGCACAACATGTTACTGCAAGCCTAGCCATCTCTCTCTCTCTCTCTCCTCAAAAATGCAGCTGCAAGGAAAGTTGTGGAAAATCACATTAATAGTCTCTTCCACCACACAGTTTTCCAGCCCTTCATCCCTGGCCAGCACATGGACAGAGCCATCTTATGTCCCAGTACGAATACTCTTCTAATCCCTGTCCTGAATAGTTACCACTGACTGGCTTATTTAACGGCTAGTTAAAATGTAGGGTTTGTTAGCATCGTAAAAAAGCCTCCAGAAAGGAGGTCCTTAAGGTCAGAGCAGATGCCATGTGACCCCAAGCGCTCCATAAGGGAAACACTCAGAAAGAAGCAATCAGACTGTCCTTCAGCTGTTTATTATCTAAACATTCAGTTCAGGCCAAGCAGGTTGATTTATAGAGAAACAGAAACACAGATACAACATTTGCAAAAGCATCTTTGTGACTTAGGAGTCCAAATCTCACTTTGAAGCATGAGTAGAAACTTTCACAAGGGCAAATATCTCTTGATTTTCAGTAAGACAGCCTTCCAGTTACCTCAAGTTTAGAAGTATCTGGGTACCTAAAGATACAAACAACAACTAACCCAATATTTAAATATCTTGCCTGGATTGAAGAAAAAAATGCTGAAGCTTTACCACCCATGTGCTTCAGTCCTGATGGAAATGCCTTGCTGCTTAAAATATGCTCAAACATACAGCAAAGCTATCCTCAGAATCTGACTGAAATACAGGAGCTGGCGGGTGGACATATTCCCCCACGGTGGAGAACAGCAAGGTAACCAGAAGGTGTGCAACACCCTGCACGTGACAGAGGTGCACCCAACGCCGGCTGGTGTTAACCTGGGGACAGCACATCTGGACTTGAAACCATGAGCTGAGCCTGGGGCACAACCCCTCAACTCTCTAGTCACCATCGAGGGGCCTGCTTACACCAAGGAACTCTTTAAATAGTAGAAAATTGTTACTTGCCATCCGTAGGATCTCTGGGTGCTTTACAAATATGAAATATTCCTGTTTCACAACACTTCTGAAACCATCAACTCACTAACAGTAAATCCAGTAGCTTGGGATTCAGGCCCTTGTCCAAAACCAGGATTTTAGGATTACTTCTTCAGCTGAGTTAATTAAGAGTCTGTCAAATATTAATTTTCCAGACAAGTGTCACTGGTAAATCTGAGTATCCATTTTGCTATTCTCACTTTGCTAGTCTCACTACCTGATTGAGAACGTCAGCACCAACTTCACCGTGTTCATCCTGAGTCATTCAAATGTGTTCCTGCTGTCCTCCCTGCAGCTAGATACATGCAATGCAGTATTTCTGCCTCCTAGGGTGCAGAACAGGACAACTGAAAACAAGATAGGACTTTTACCATTCCCTTTATCACTTTTCACAGCTACACCAGGAAGTTGCTACAGAAATTCAATCGTGTACACACTTGAAACTTTAAAAAGCCTTTTCCCAGAGGTAGAATCTTTCCAGGTGATATGACCATACACATCCACTGCGTATCTATCGTAACTGCAAAAGCCCGGAGACCTTTCCTCTCAAGATATAGAAGGTGCCATATTTTTTTTTTCTTTCGGAAACCTCATCCTGCAGAATTCATTAGTATCCTATGCAACAATGTTCTTCCTGTAAGTAATGAGCTATAAAGTGTATTAGAAGTTTCCACTTCTGGTTTTATCTTTTCCTGATCTAGCCTGAAAATTCTTTTGAAGTTCCTCAAAGTGTTCTTCATGTCTGCTTATTTTAGGAAATACCAGATCACTATTGGCAAACTTCTCCTTAATTAAGTGAGATAAAGGAATCAAGATGATATTATCTGCTTAATTTCCCACCTTTTTAACGTACTATTTTAAGATTTTTTTTCACTTGCCTTAGAAAAGAAACATGCTGAAGAAAATAAGGAAGGAAGAAACCTTAGAGGCCCAGAGACGGCAGACATTGCTATGGACTTTCTAGTGGAGCTGAGCTTGCTGGTAGAAAGCCACTGAATAGTTAAAGCTTTCCCTCAATACTATGGAATAGTTTACTGAAAGGCTGCAGACTGCTTCTGAAACTAGCATCAGTCCAGGCAATACATAAGAGGAGAAGACTAAGCTTACACTGTGTTAGCACAGTAGGTTCTTCAGGGCCTCAGCTTAGCAAGCCAACTCAGATCATGCCTAACTTTAAGCACAAGTAACTTCAAAGAAACAGCTCACACGCTTCAAGTTCAGCTTTGCACCGACTCTCTTGCGGAATCACAACTTAGGGGAATGCAGGGAGCTAATGGGAAACATTTGCACTTGCTAACCCCAGCTGCAAGGTCCCAAAGCCTCCATGCAGACATAGCCTAACCATTTTGAATCGGCCAGCAGGCTCTTCACAACAAATGGATACAAGCTGTTAGGCAAGCTCTTCTGAAGCACATGTAAGAGAAACAGATATCCCTGAATAAATAGTGACTATTTGATTTAAAAGCAGCATTTGTGGCAATCAGTAAAGTACACAAGCTGAGCATTAACCTGCAGGACTTATACATGACCTGTTAAAGAAACCACTCTATCTGTGATAAATTGCTTCTGTCACTTTTGCTGTGGAAACCCATGGTAGTCAAGGGAGAATTCAGATCCTGAAGATGTATTTGAGTAGCTTCCTGGCTCCAAGGAGACCTCTGAGCAGCTTATTTTACTGTGGGTGAGTTTGGACCAAGAAGGGTCTTCACTCCCAAGTGTATGAAAACAGAGCCCCCAGTCTGCACGGGAATCTTGCTGCCAAGTAGATACCAGGTCTCCTCAACCACATCACGCAGCATGAGACCCTCCCCTGCATGAGGGACATGTAGGCATCAGGGAAACCTCAGCCTTCAAGGCAAGGGGGAAAGGGAGAAACTGCAGTGATTCGTGGCAGCCAGGGAGGATGCGTCTTCAGGCAGGACCGTTTGAGCACGAGGAGGCATATCTTGGCTTCCCTGAAGCGCTGCAGCATCTCTCCCTCCTTCTCTGGCCCCACACAGCAGGCACAGCTGGGCAACAGGCTCCAGCAGAACAGGGCCCATAGCAGAAAATCTGGCCTCTTGAAACTTCCCTGGTCTTCAGCTTAAACCAGCACCACCTTTATATAGAAAAGACATGTAAAACCAAAGTGCTAAGGATAAGGTGAAGCATGGCTGGAGTAAGGAATAGTCCCCATCTGAAATGTCAGGCTGTCCCAGCAATGAACAGGGCATGCAACAGGCACTTGAAAAGTCACTGCTGGGAAACACCTACACCAAACAGCAGAAAGCTAACCTGGGGTTTGAGTGCCGCTACCTAGGAAAGGAAGGCAACACTCACGGCGACGTCCCTGGGTCAAAATTAGCCTCTCTGCAGAACACAGACAGAGGGGGTTTGAAGCCAACTGAGGTTTATTGAAAGTCTTGTAAAAGTGAGTTAAAATTGGATGCCCAAATCCCTTAGACTGCTGAAAAAAAACACAGCCAGGGATGTCCAGCAATTCTGGAGGGCTCTTGATACTTCACTGCGGTCTACAAGTTTGAGTTCATTCCCAAAGGGTGCTGAGGCCGCTCAGCACTTCACCCACAGGCCCTCTGTGAACAAAGTCTTCTTTCTTGTGGTCAAACAGGGGGTATCTTGAATTTATGTCTTGCTTCTCCCCTTGTGAGCAAACAAAACAATTTCTATGAGTAATTCTACCCGCTAATTGCCAAGGAAAAGTCTGGTAACAAATGCTTTGCATTTTTGACAGGTCAGAGGCTTCCCTAAACAAAGTTGCTGTTTTATGTTTTCTAACAGCACATGTTCACATCCGGGGACCTCGGCAAATTCCAGTGTGGATGAGTCTCTGTGGGAAATTGCTTTTCCAGATTTTCTTGTTTTAACTGCTCCAGGAAATGAGTCTATTTTTACAACAACACTAAACAGCAAAATATGAAACCATTATCTGCTTGATGGCAAGAGTTTCAGGTCAATTCTCAGGTACCTGTCATCTCCAGTGAAGTCAATGGAGTTGTATCTATTTATGCAAGTTAGTGATCCGGCCAATTATGTAATTGGTTGATCAGTTACTAGAACATAGAGCTACCATTGGCCTAAGGAGTGTCCCATTTTCATACGTCTCAAAGTTCATCCAAGCCCTGATGTATCGATAAGTGAAGTATTCAAGTAATATGGTCTGTAAAGATGATCATTAACTGCTGAAAGATTTAAGCGTGAGCATTTGCTATGAACACTTACTTTGTCACTGAATGATCATTAGATGTAGTGTATTTCCTGGATTCTTTTTTCACCTGCCAAATAAACCAGGGTGGGATTTTCAGAAGTGTTTAAAATGCTTTTCTTCTACTTACTTGTGATTGCTTTCAAAAATCAAGATGTTTTCAAAATCCCCAGGGGATTTCAAGCGCTATGGGCTCAACTGCATCTCTGGGTGCTTCTGGTGTTTGCATACCTGATCTTAACAGCTACTCTCAATTTCAAAGATGGACAGTAAAACCAGTTGCCTTCGTTATGCAAGATCAAAGATAGCACGCAGAGGCCAAAACACCAAGTGTGATCTTGGGAAGATGAGTGTGCAACACTTGTTACAAACCTGGCTCCTTATTTCCCTGTTTGAGGGACTACTCCAGCCTTCATATGTGGATTTCTTTTCTGTTGAGGCACACAAGTCAGCCTTTCTTTGTGTATTTTTATCTAAGATCCTGGAAGACATTTGGCATGCACAAGTATCAGTCCAAACAGAAATTTTTAGATGCCAGAAACTCAAAACAACTCAGATTTGATGGCCTGCTAAAGAGTCAAATATAATAATGATTGGATTCCCCTCTAGGGGAAGTAACCCTGGAAGAATGTGACACTGAAATCTTCAGTGACAGAAATTCTATCACCGGGTTGTTGCCAGAATTTCATCTATTGATTATGAACAAGACTAAGAGTTAGCACTTCCTTAGTTTCAGGCCAGGAACTACGTATTCTTGACTTTACACCTAACCGAAAAGCTCACCAAATGTCACTCAAGAGACTAGCATATAGAAAACAAACTTAGAGACAGTATCTAAGGAAAACAGTACCTAACCTATGACTTGTTCTTTGATTTACAACTGTGATTGCAGGCCCCACCTCACAGTCATATGCCATGATAATAGGTAGCAGTTCAACGAGAACAAGCCATAACTTTGTACATGTCGTAGTGATTCTGAGCTACTTCAGCACATAATTTAGCCTGATGCAGCAAATAACTACAATGACTAAAGGGACAGGTAACATTCCACAACTCAAAAATGAATAACCACCTTTTGATCTTGTTCATTTTATTTTTCCTAAACTAAAAATTGCCGTATTTCACATGAAATTTGCTTGCATCATTTTTTCTCATCTCAAATTTGTCTGTTATGGATATGACTGTGAGTTCTCAAATTACATTCTCTGAGGTACCCAAAAAGATAATCTTAAATGGGATCACTGGCATTAGTAATTGCAGTCTTGCATCTACCCAAAAAAGTACTTTCCCAAAAAGGAACAAATATGTATTTCAAAATGGCAACCTCCATGGGAGTAGAAGAGAGTGGAATTCTCCCAGCTGTTTTTCTAGTTCTATATTCTAGTCTTGTGACTTCACCTTTGGGGTTGCTTACAACATACTTCACTTTAAGAGCACGAAGAACCCCATCCCACAACTGGGATCCTGTGTCAGGAAGGCACACCCTACTCAAAAAGCGTAATAAAGCATCAACTCTGCTCCATTTGCCTGACATCAACGGGATGTTTGTCCAAAGTTACAAGCAGGCTTAGACACTGGTTTGAAGAAGGGCAAACACAGGCACCTCTTAAAGTGCTTTTCCACGTTAGGGCCTGGGAAAAAAATTCAGGATTGGGCCCATGATAAAAACAGTTCCCTTAGGAAATGTTACCCACACCATAAAAGGAATGAATGACACTGAACCGAAGGGAAGTACAATGAAGATTGTCTACTGAATTTTTGTAAATTCCCATAAAATCTGAGTCTTGATTTGTTCTATGTGCATAATTTTCACTGTAAGTCACGAAAGGTTGACTCCTTAGAGATGCAGGAAATGACTACCTCATGATAGCATAAAAGGCTGCGTAATTGCATGGGCAGAAAGCTGGACTTATATCAGTCACTATATTCTCTGACGATATGGCAGTGGTTTTTGATCATGTATCCGATGCACAATAATTAGGCAAAATGACTTACCCTCAATCTTTTCAGTATTTAGCTCTAAGGGTGCAAGGATTCATTCTTGGAAAGGGAAGATGGTCGTGTGATTTAGGGCACTGGATGAGCACTCAGATCTGAGTCCTATCCCTGGTTCTGCCATAGCCTTGCTGTGTGACCTTGCACAGTCATTTCTCCATGCCTCGGTCTCGCCTAAAATGGGATAACAATAGTTCTTTATTTCAGAGGAGATATGAGCACAAACCAGTTCAAGGCTGTGCCGCAGAGATGCTACAGCAAAGAACGGCACAGAAAAGATCAGACATGGAATAATACCTTGCTATTAAAATGTGGGAAAACACACAGTAATTAAATGAAATAATAAATACAAAACATAGGCTGATTTTTGAAGAATGCAACACTGATAGGCTTGTCTCTGTTACCTGAAATTAAAGCAAACTTAAGTGGGAGTCTTATGGGTTTAAACGATTTTTACCTGACTCTGTTTCTGAGATATGCTAGTACTAGAAGCTGTGGAGTAGAAACACCAAGAAAATTACTTCCTTGAAAACCTCCACATTGTTTCTGTTTTAAAGCAACCATGATTTCCAGCCCAAGAGAGGGTCAGATAAATATTCAGGGTAAGATTTTCAAAGCTATAGAAGGGGCCTACAAACATGATTTCCTTCAAATTACAGTAAAATATGAGCATGTAAATCTGAGGTAGCTTTGAAACTTCATCTTTGCTTTTGGGTACACTTTCAAATTAAATTATAAATGGGGCCACTGATCTTAATTGAACTGTCAGATGTCTGGAATAGCTTCAATACCACTATTTCAGAGTTACACTGTTGCTGGAATTGGACAGAGCTTTAGCAGGGAGCCTTCAGTAATGAGTATTTTTCCAAATGCAAAGATGAATCTTTTTCTCTCCACAAACACGTGTCTATATAACAGCATTTGTCTTTCATGTGGGGGTCAGTTATGGGCCTGTAGGCCTGGGAGACAGGATCTCGGGGCACATGCCTAGATAAAGCAATGGATTTGTATAAACAGATCAAAGGCTCTTCTGTCGGGCAGGAGGAGAGAGAAGACATACATGATGAGACAGATCCTAGGAAGGGAAAATCATTTTTGAGAGACAGAGGGATGGGAAAGTCAGGCAGAGAATAGCTAGAAAGTAGACCACAGAAAGGCAATATGGACCCAAGCAGGACAGCCAAAAGAACCTCACAGCTGAAATGCTGAAGCCCGTTGGAGGGAGGAGACCCATAAGATGCTGTTCCAAGCAGAGTAAAAAGCCTAAGCTCAAAGACACAGAAGTGCTGGAGCTGCCTAGGAACCTCCAGGGCTGGAGAGGAGCAACTGCCTGTAGTCACCATGCACTGCCTAATAAAGCAGATGCCAAGCAGCACGGAGGACAGGAGAAAAGGAAAGCAAACTGGCACGTAATCCTTGATTTCACTCAACAAAAGCAACTGAAGAGCAGCTCTGGAAAGATGAAGCACAGAATTAAATGTAATGGATTGACTGAGAATCAGCAATCGTGCACCATATTGTAACACTGAGATTCTTTCTGGGCAGTCCACTACACATATACTTTCTGACCAGAAAAGACCTCAAAAAGGATGAAATCAGAGCAACAACTTCTGAATCTCTGGACAGAGGAAGTGACTGCAGAACGTAAACCAGAAAAACATTTTACCCGCAAATCTCTACCTAGTATGTGCAAGGACAAAAACGACAAGGTGTTAAAGGACTGCATGGAAACATGACTTACAACCATCATCTTCAACTCCTTCATGAAGTCCCCTACTCGCCCCCCACCCCACAAATAACAGAGATGTCAATCAGATATCATACGGCTCCAATTGCTCACACCCTTCCCTGTAACACTCCAAATGTTGCACTTTAAAAGTCCAGATGGAGTCCACCTCCAGTAGACAGCGGAAGAAGATATGACACGGCATTCACAAATGCACAGAGAACTGTTTAATTTACAGCCACAATGGTGAAACAAACCATTTCAGAGCTGGGACATTCAAAGTTAAGTCTGACACTCATTCTTATATTCACTTATTGTGCTTAAGTATTAGAGAACACAGGATTACATTAACAGTACACGACAATCTGAGATCCCTGCAGGACCGAGTAGTGAAAGGGATGAGCAAGAATGAGGGACCAGCCCCTCAAGTGGTGTAAGCTGGTACAGCTCCATTGCAGCAATGGAGTGATGGTGATTTACACCAGCTGAGGATATGGCCCTTGAAATGTCCAACTTAACTTTGAATTAATGTCTCCTGTGTCACAACCTTTAATGTTACTGTTCCTTCTGGTTGTATCTGCCACCTTGAGGAAGAAGGACTAGTACCATAGCCTGTAACGTTCAAAAGGCTGGCAGGTAATATCTGGCAGGTAAATGACACATGTGTCATGACACTACTCCTCGTATTTTAAAAACCGTGGACTGGATCCTCATCTGATGTAAATTAGCATAGGGGCGGCTGAAGTCAAAAACATTTGCCAATTTATACTAGCTGAGAATATAGCCCTGAGATTTTTGTGTTTTCTGCTGCATGCCGTGTAAACACTGTGCTTGAGAACAAAGACTCATGTGCACTTCGTTCCTGGTAACAAAATTAACTCGAGACTACAAGTCTCAAACAAACAACTACTGGAAAAGACTCCATTCAGTCTTCATTCTCTCCTGGTTTTCTGAATTTGGCATAACACATTTATTTGCTGGCACCAATAAAATGCATGCCTTTCAGTTTGCTTTTTTTCCAAGACTTTAATATAGGGCCAGACTCACTCGTGATGTAAATCAGCAGAGCTCCATTATACTCAATGGAGTTACTCCAGGGACGCTGGCCTACAGATCTGAATGCAACCTTCTTATGCCAGTGCAACCATAGGACTCTCAAAAAGTTGTTTTGCAAATTATTCCACTTAAGTGACTTTGACATCCTTTCATACCTGCACAGTGTCTGAGTGGGTCACATAATGCTTTTCATCTACATGATTTTAATGGATATACGTTTTTTTTCATTAGATATCTTTTAGACAAAAAAGGAACGGAGCAACATTATTGGCATCCCACTGAAACATAAATATATAAATTACATTTTATACACTTTTTTAAACGCAGACACATACATTCATGTGCATAACATTGTGAACAGTACACTTAGTGGAAAACAAGCACAGACAATCTTAGTTAAATGTATTTCCAGTTTTGGTGCTCAACAAATACACTGGGAAAATGATCACAAAATAGAACGGTGACTAAATCTATCTCTGCATTAGCATCTGAAGCCAATAATGCCTGTTAGCTAACATTGCTTTGTTTGGTTGAAATTGGACATAGCTACAGGAACAGAAGGGGAATGTTTGAACTATATTTAAAGAAATGGAAAGGTTAAAAATCTCTCTCTCTTTTGTTATTTTAAGGTTCTGCAGTTCATTCACATTTGAAGATTTTTTTTATTTGAGTGGAAACACTGTCTTCAAGACAAACTTTTTGTCGTTCCAAACTAAAAAACTCTTTCATCTCTTTGTAGATGTTTCACAAATAAAAGAATCCAGTAGTTCATTTTACATGCCCAATGTGATAATCCAACTAAAACAAAGGGTACATAATCCAAACTACTGGGGTGGGGCAGTGATTTTGGCCAAGTGAGTAGCCATGTCATATCTGGCACAGCCCTAAATTTCCAAAGCAGTACAGAAGGATTTAGCCGTGTGGCTCCCACCACAATCCATGGGGAACTGAACATTTAATCCTTTGGCACTTTGAAAACACAGGAGCTGGTGCCAGAGTATTTTATCTGCCCTGCTATAGTTAAAATAGATTTTGATGTTATTTGGGCTATTCTACTACAAAAATATGACCACAAAATGCTTTTTTTTCTTTTTTCTTTTTTTTTTTTTTTTTGGTTCAAGAAAACATAGCAGGCTTTCTCAGGTATATAAAACTGTTAATTTTTAGATAAAAATACAAACTTCACCTTTACAAAAACACATATTTCTGTTGAATACACATAAAGCATAACATTTTACCAAAAATAAAGAATTTTAGGTTTTGTTCAAATATTTGCAGCAAGGTAGTTCCCATGCCACCATGACATTGTACAATGCAGATACAAGAATTTGTACATTTCACACAGCTCCAACATGTGAAATAAAAGTATCTCTATACTGATAAGAATGACAATTGCTAACACAATATCACTAGTAGGCAACTGGCATAAGTCTTAAAGGAAAAAAAAAAAAAGGATTTTTGCATGGATATCCTATGATTTGTTTACGCACATCTCTCTTTTTTTCTCTTTATGTAATGCTTTAAATTACGGGGGAGGTTGGGGAACATAAACCAAGAAACATCTAGAAAATTATGCATAGGTATACCATTTTTATTTTAATACATCTCATTAGTTTGCATCCCACTAGGAGAAATACCATAATGTTTTGTGTTCTGCTTATTGTTATACCAGTCTTTTATATGTGTTATTGGCAAATGTAGTCCAAGAGATAATAAAAAGCTAGGCAAAGAGTAAAAAGAAAACTTAATAATCACTTTATGGTGTAAAAAAAAAAAAATCCACTTAAGGCTCCCCAGAAGGTTTTTTTGTATAGACTTTTAAAACACCACCAAGCAAGGATGTATTGTTCTATAGTGTTTGCGTGGCATTTGATCATTTCATACATTCCTGCTTTTTTGTGCCTGAAGTCCATCAGTGTCCATCCATCTTCATCAAGAACGCAGGCACATTTCTTGACGTAAAGCACCGTTGACTGCTCTGACAGAAATCCACTATTCACTTAGATTTTTGTCATGTTTTTGAGTACTTTTGGTATCCTCCATTCATTCAACTGTCTTTTTTTCTTTTCTGTTTTTCTTTCTTTCATTTTTTTTCTTTTTTGGACAGGGAAGCTTCCTATTGTTTCACAGAGTGCTACAATACTTGCTTTGATGTCACATTAAACAAATGTACATTGTCTCTTTGTTCTCATTAAATGTTCTTTTGAGCCAGTTTTTTCACACAGGAGAACAAATAAAGTATACAGTCAATAAGCACCATACATAGTAGGTTCAGGAATGTAACAAACCATGTACATCCATGTCCCAGAGAGAAGTTTTTTTTCTAGCTTATTTTCACCTTACATCTGCAGGAGAGAAAAAAGATACAATAACTCTATGATTAGAATCAAAGGTCCTATCCTCTAAGTAGATGACTTAAAAAAAAAAACTGTTCTGCATGAAGAGTCACTAACCTGGGACAAGAAGTTCTAAATGCTGTTTTGATTGAGTTTACATGCGCACTTTTAAAGTTGAATTTTAGAAAATCTTTGCTTCTATCATACTACTCCCAATAAATACCTGTTAATCTGAAACAGGATATCAAGTTTAGCATTCTTTAGAAATGATACATCAGTATAAATGAAAACTGCCGTTGGGAGTTTATGTGCAAAAATAGGTGCTTGAAATTAAATTCACCATCATCCGGGCGCTAGGCACATACACTGCAAAATCCAAATTATTCCCACTCCAAATACTAGAATCAATTGCAAGTGCTGCAGTTTACATAATTTCAAATCATTAAGAAACGGAAATTGCATATTTAATTTGCAATGTGTATCGCCATCATCATACATTGCTAATATGTTGGCCAAAGGATTTCAGTCATTTTTGCATTGAGAGGGTGCTAGTTTTTCACTACACTGAAAACCTCATGGATTTTGATGACTGACTGTCATCATCCTACTGAGACTGAACAGACCAAAAAAGAGATCTTAATTTTCTGGTGTAAGTAACACAGGGTCCTGCAACACAAAACCATGGTATTTCTAAGCATCTTCCTTGTCAGGTAGACAGATCATCAGACCTTCTCAGGTGCATGTACAATCAATCCCAGTTCATGCCAAAACATGGGTTTGATGGTCATGCATATAGTAGCAGTTGCTGTATGTACACTCAACATTTTACAGCCAATGACTGGGAACACAAGAATTTGTAACCTGGCAATTCATTCATGCATTATTATGTGATGCTTTGACCTCAGAAATCAGTAATAATGAAACAAAAGCAGAGGCAATGGAACTTGAGATTTCAGAAGCTGAAGTATTAGCACCCTCCAAAAAAAAAGAAACCAAAAAGGCAAGAAAAGGAAGTAGCTCAAGAATGTAAGATGCTGATGGTGATGTGGAGCTTAAAGGAAAAATACCAGCAGGTAGAATTATCAAAGCCAATCAAATCTAATCTCTTTGCAGCCTTGAGGTAGCAAGTGTCAAGATTCTGAACAGTGATTAAGTTGAAGTGATGATATTTGATTAAGTTTTCCAGTACTTGTGCTATTAGGGTGTTCAGCATATAGGTCCTACCTGAATATCAAATAGTTCCAGTAGGTTTTATGTTGGTTTTAACTTTTTTCTTTTCCGTTTTTTACCTGATTCCCTAGGCCTTCCTGTTAACATAAGGGCAGGGCTGGTAAAAAGCCCTAAGGTAATGCATTTCGTTGAACACCGAAGTAATAAATACTCAAACCGTTTACATTTCAAAGAAATCTCATTATCCTTTGCATTAAAGTAATAACTTTATAACTTCTGATTTGACATTCCGTTTACAAAGTAATTATACAAAAGTAAAGAAATAATAAACGAAGTTGGCATTGCATACGTCATTTCCAAGATCCATCTATAATTACTGTTACCATGCAGTATTCAACATTTGCTTTCAGCTCTGTAGTTAAGCTATTTTCAGCTCATCATCCACTTGCTGGTGCAAGTTTTGTTCCTATCAGTAATTAGATCCTAGAAATCTACATTCTTCCATGACAATTCTACCCCATTTTTCACACACACCAAGAAGAAAAGTTTTCATCTTAAAATCTTAACTGCTTAGTCTTTGGCAATTAAAGGCATTTTGGAAAACTGAAATTGCTCTAACAAAACTTTTTTTCCAAATAGAAGACATAGAAAAAAATATCAAACCATACACACATAAAAATAACAATTTTAAATGTGGTTTTGTCTACTCATAACTCAACCTAGTTTCAGCTAAAACACTCAGCTCAGATTATAAATTGATGTCCAATAAAATCACAGCGGAGGCCTAACTTTGCTTTTATACAAATTCTAATTCTTCTGCTCTGTACATAGCAACTGAAGTTTACATTCGCTTAGACCAGATTTATGTCTCCATGCTGGATGGAGACAGTACAGAAAACCCTTCCTTACCCAGACACTTATGAAATCCATCACCTTTGGGCAGCTTTCCTCCTATATTTACACTGACTCTAATTTTGGGGCTGGGTCTACTGCAACCCTAAATTCCCAGCAAAGGTGAAAGCAAAAACTTTTGAGGCTGCCTTCAATCAAAATCCGGAGAAAGGGAGGTGTCTTTTCTACTGTAGTGGGTTTCCTGAATGTGTGTCAAGTTCGGCATTGACTGCACCCTAATAAGAAGATCTGAGCTAACAATTTTAGGTGGTTTTATGAAAGTCACATTGAAAGTAAATATTTTTCCCCATAAATCTTTCCCCATGGTAACTTAACTGTTGATTTGATACGGCAAACTTACATTTAATGTGACAACTGACAATAAATTCTTGACTATATATAAGTAAGAAAACAACAGGAACAGGCAACGTTGTTTCAAAACTTCTTACTTCTGAATATTACATTTATTCCTAAGTGCTTTACATTCATTTCATTAATATTTTCCCCAAGGTCAAGTAAATCTCAGCCTTAGCCCTGTCTTCACAAAGTCTAAAGAAATTAGGCAATGGAGTTCACCAATAAGCTGCAACATGACAACCTTTAACTTAGTTAAGCAAGACCTGAATACTATCGGGCATTTATGTTTATTTAAAGGCTAACCTAATGAGAATTGATACACTTTAAACTTCAAATGCAAATTCTTCACCCAGCACAAACTGTCCCTAATTTTGAATCTTCAACACACAGAGAAGTAGCTGGGAGCTTCTCTACTGAGTTCGCTGGAAGCAAAGTTTGCTTTACATTCTTTACTAATATAAAAATAAGGTCCATTTGAAATCAGCATTAGTGGAAAAAAAAAGGAAAAAAAAAAGGAAAACAAAAAGGAAAACATACCAGTTTCTTCTTCTCTATAATCTGAATTAGTATTTGATGATGTACAGGTGCATTCCATATGCTCTTCTAATCTCACCAGAACTTCTTTTAATTTTGGCTTTTTTCTAACATATTCCACTTTTGCCACCTATAAAATATGATGAGGTATGTACTGAGACACATTAACATAGTTATAGTTCAGAACTGAAGACAGATAACTATATACCTCTATTTTTTAATGTAGCCAAACCCATATAAAATGTTAGCATACTAATCATCTTTTATCTTAATTGCGCATCGTGTAACTATTTATTGCACAGACTATTTGTTTATTCAAGTTCAGCAGTTTGAAACAATTTTCTTTTCCCCCCAAGAGATAAAACAATTTCCCATTCGTTTTGGTTTGAAGTTTAAAGCCACTCAGTTTTCACATGTATCACAATAAACTTCTATACGGATTCAAATCAGTGGTTGTTCTTGTAGATTGCCACTTTTAGCATGATCTTCCGTACATGTTGAGCATTGCTCTTCAGCTGAAGGCTAACAGCAGAGACATTAGGCTGGTTTGTAATACATTTTATAATTTAAAAATTGGTGTCTCTAGAGCCCTCTGAATGTAAAGTGTCCAATTCTGCAGAACCAGGATCTGAATATCAGCTTAGAAAGCAGCAATCTCAATCCTACTCACTTCTTGCAATGACCTGGAACTTGTTTACAGGAGTTCCCATGCACCGTTTTTAGGTCCAAGGGAACTACCACTCACAAACTGGATCCAGCCTTTGGCTTTATTGTGGATAGCTGGCAGGTACACTATTTCTCTCCAGTCCATTGAACTGCTTCCAACTGCACTGCTCCACTTTGGGCCAAAGCACTGGCATCCTTAAAAAAAAAAAAATTCTGGAGGGCAAGGTGAGGTCGGAGGAAGGAGCACGCTGGAGAAGCTCTGGCTACATGCAGATCTCTCATCTGCAGGAAACCAATGCAGAAGAGAAGGACGTTGGGGTGGGGGGATACTGAACATGAGGACATCCTGACCAACTCGGTGCAGGCAGCCAGGAGAGGAGGAAGGGCACAGAGGGCAGGAACACTGCTGTGCTGGGGCGCTGAAATGGATTGTGGGATGCTGGGCACAGACTCGTGCTAAGTGTAACGGGCATGATGGTCATGGGTGTGCAAGAGAATACGGCATAATGTGGGCAAAGAGAGTGCTAGACAGTGTGTAAGGGGTCCAATGTCTAGTTTACAATTGTGTTAAACACTGCATGAATAGGTGATAATTTGCTTGGAATGGAAATCACTGAAATGAAATAATGGCTTCTCAGTCCTAGTAATGATTTATCTACCATTTGACAAAAAGGGGCTGCAACGCGGCTGTCCCAGCAGACAAGAAGACTACATAGTACAGATATGCATTATAAATAAGATAGATGAGGAGGCAGAAGGACAAGAGAGGCTGGATGTCGCTACAAAAGTTACATGACAAAGCCGTAAAGTCTGATCCAACCAAAAGCTGCAGTTATTACCAAATAAAGCATCCGCAATTACACTAGACTCTCCTGGTAATGGTTTACTTGTGTGTTTGGTGGGGATTTAATGCTCCAAATCAATCTTCACACTATGAAAATCACTCCCTCACCATCCCAAAAGTGAACAACAGTGTCACAAAATGAGAGTGGTGGCTGGAAAAAAACATTACATTCCCAGTGCCCAGAACCACTCTTCCGGCTCTGTGGACACAAACTACCAAGGACCTCTGAATGACAGTAACAGAAGCTAGAGCAAAATCCTGGCCTTATTAAAGTCAATGGAAGATCTGCCATTGCTTCCATGAAGCGAGGAGTTCAGATCCACATTTTAGTCACCACCTCTTCTGTCAAGAGGATCTGGAGACTATTTTCACTTACCCAACAAACAAAAGTTGCAGAGAGACAGATGCAATAACTAAAGCGTCCACATTAAAAGGTATCTTCCAAAACTGTCAGATCTCCATATAAACAGATTAAGAACTGGACATGACATACAAGAATGCTTTTGCTGAAAGACTAACTATGGGTCAAAGTGGTGTTTCAAAATCTCCTATCAGAACCAAACTCCATCAAGCCTTTCAACACAAAGATTTGAAAATGTATGGTACAACTGAGTCATCTAGCATCAAAGGATGACTAATCCTCAAAATTTACAGAAACAAACAGTAATTAAGACACCTCCATCATCAGAGACAAAGAAAGAGACCCAGCAATCATGAAACAGCTTTCAGATCTGCCATGCTTATTACAACTGTTAGAATAAACCAGCCTCACTGAAAATTACATGCAACAAAAATAAACTGTAATCAAGATTTTTAAAGTCTGCCCTTGTTTTGCTTTGTTTTCCAGACTGAAAGATATATGCAGTTCCTGTGGCTATTTGGTACTAAACAATAGTAAAAAAAAAACCAAAAAACCAAAGATAATACTTTGAAGAATAGGATCATAATGAATTTATGCAGCAATTTAAAGCTGTTTTTTTACTGTACTGTAGTTAAAATACAATCCAGCATACGTTCTACTGCCCTACTTCATGCTACACAAGTTACAGGAATGTTGTTTTGTAAGATGTTGCAAATATTCAAACTGAAGCAGCACAAACCAGATAAATTGCTGTGCTTGTATCATCTGTTAATACCTGCTGCCACACAGGATCTGTAATTAATGCTAATCTAAAATTATATGGGTTGCAGGTCAGATTTTCAGTGGCTATAAACAGGGATAGCTATGCTAACAGCATGGGGTTTGGCCTTGTGTTAGCATCTTTTTTCTTCTTTGTATTCTTCTCCCTGGTGTTTATCTTGTGCAGTTACTCTCAAGTGTATTACCAAATGCCTTGAGATGATCAGTCCTCAAGAAGCATCAGCTTCTTTTACTTGTCTCTAACGCAACAAAACTAAAAACCATGACAACCTCAAATCCTCCAAAACCACAAAATATCACTACAGGATGGGAAATAAAATAAAAAAGCAAGTGAATGAGGATGCTTTTTGGAAGCATCTATTTCTTCCATATTAAAATAAATGTGTGCTGATATGATGGAAGGAAAACCTACCTTCACCTTGCAACTGTCATCTTTACAGCCCTCAAGTCTGCAAGGAAGACGTAAGTCAACAGGGCATAAAGGCACCAGAAGGACTGAGCAGGGATCAGGGATCCTGTGGGGCCTGGCAAGTCACTGAGCATTTTGCAGGACCTGAGCCGCCGCTCCAGGGACAGGACAGCAGGACTGATGTCCTTCCAGGACACACCACGGCAGCTGCGCACGCCTCCCCAGCGCAGGCAGGATGGGAAGTGGTGGGGAGCCCAGCCATCTCAGGGCCTGGCAGCCACCCATCCTAAAATACCCATTAAAGACATTCACAGGGCACTCCTCAGGCAAAATCCCTACCTAATAAAAGCCTTGTGCAGTTACTCAGGGTGGGGTAGGGAAGAGTTTCCCCTGCAGGGAAACGAGGCCCAGGAGTGCACCGTCCTGTTAGTACACAAGGCGGGGTGGCCCTGCCACAGCTCCAGGGACAGGAGGTGGCCCTGTCAGTGCCCGGGACAGGGAGAAGCTCTGTCACAGCCCCGGCTGGAGGGGGCTGCGGCCAGGCCAGGCCCCAGGGAGGCGGGAAGCACTGTCACAGCTCCGAAGGGGGCGGGGGCCTGTGGAGGGGCCAGGCCCCGGGGCGGCGGGAAGCCCTGTCACAGCCCCGGCTGGAGAGGGGCTGCGGCCGGGCCAGGCCCCGGGGCGGCGGGAAGCCCTGTCACAGCCCCGGCTGGAGAGGGGCTGCGGCCGGGCCAGGCCCCGGGGCGGCGGGAAGCCCTGTCACAGCCCCGGCTGGAGAGGGGCTGCGGCCGGGCCAGGCCCCGGGGCGGCGGGAAGCCCTGTCACAGCCCCGGCTGGAGAGGGGCTGCGGCCGGGCCAGGCCCCGGGGCGGCGGGGCGCCTTCTCAGGACAGCGGGGCACGCTGGGAAACGCAGTCCCCGCGGCGCGGGAAGCTGAGGCGGCCGCGGGGCACGCTGGGAAGGCGTCGGGGCGGTGCGGGGCTGCGGGGGCACAGCGAGAATCGGCGGCGGGAGCTGCCTCGGAGGGCGGTTTGGCGGCGCCTCAGCGAGGGCACGGCTGGAGGAAGGGTCCGGGGACAGAACTGGAGAGTGCTGTAACAAACCCGCTACTCCCCCCGGGCGGGGAAATGCCTGACGGGGGGTCTCTACGTCCTCTCTCTGCAAGCGGGAGCAGCCAAGCCTTGCCCTCTGTCAGGCAGCCTGCGATGGCAGGGTCCCTCTCATGCTCTGGGGGCACCTCTCTCTGGCTTTCCGTCTCGTCTTCACCTGTATCGGGACTTTCCCTTGTTTCTCCCATTCTTAAATTGACCTTTGATACCTGTCAGCTGGTCCCACCTGCAGGTCCCACCAAGTGCCAGCAGTAATCTCCAGTTAAGCCACAGCTAAAATCAAAGTGCTGTTTATCCCAATGATAGAAACAGTCACTGAAAAAAAATGTTTTTAAACCTGGAAACGTTACCTACAGCCACTTTACCTACACATGCAATTTGTTCTGCAAGGCCTTTTTAACCTCTTCAGGGGCTGGGTAGCTCTGCTGAACAACTCGTTTTGAATTCCTGCATTTTTTTCCATCTGTCTTCAAAACCTCTCTGAACAACTCCCAGGTGACAGCTGAGGAGCTGCTCCTGCGTTCCTTCCTTTCCAACTCCTTTTCTCTGCGTCTTTCCTCATATTAATTTACTGTAAGAATATGCTAGATTAAATTTCCCCAAATCAGCTCAACATTGAATATTCAGAAATGGCTAAAGCTGGTATGGCTATGGCTCAAGGCCAAACAGAAGGCAAAGCTGAAGTAGATTTAGCTTTTGTTTCTTAGTTTGGAAATGAGCATTGCTGCAAACAACCATAATACTCAGCTTGGCTATTCAAAATTAGCAGCATAGGCAGGATTTTCTCTATAATATTAACTGGTTTTTGCTGCTGTGACCAAATACACGAAGAACACCATGCTCAACATTATGAGAAACCTCTTGGGAAGACTCAGTTCAGAAACCCCCCAAATAAATCACGGTCTGGTACTTGGTAAATACTTGATCTCGCTGTGCAGAAGCAACAGAATCTGCAGATGTTACTGAAATGCTTGTGCAGACAGGGGAGGAAATATATCTGTAATAGACACCAACATCCCTAACTCACCAATCCGTGTCACCATTACTCTATCAGGAGAGAAATGCAGTTCCTTCCTATCAAAGAGCAACTCCCAACCAGCCGCTTTATTTTAGTCCGATTTTTGCAGTGCTATACAGGTACAGCTTGCTGAATAGAGATGTCCTTAGGACCAAGAGGCTGTGTTCTCATGGGCTTACTCTGTTAGGGTGCAGGGCAAACCTACCTTTTATTAACACACCCCATGAAAGGGAAACCTTAGAGGACCCATTTCGGGGAAGCTGTGCCACCAATACCCCTGGCTTGGAGCCTCCTTACAGCTCCAATTCCACAAGCCCATTCATGGTACTTCACTGACCACGGCGCAGTGAAGGCGAAGTAAGGACATCCCCAAACCCTACAGCCTTTGAACCATGTTCCCTAGAAAGGAATGCCCCAATACAAGCACCTCCGCTGCTCCTCCCACACTGCCACGGCTGTCTTTTAACCTTGACTACAGTGGCCCTCAGTAAGACAAAGAAAACACCCTTTGCTTTCGCCTGTTGGATGATGCAAACCCACTTGCTGACCTTTCTGGGTGAACATTTTTCTAGTGTGAATGGGCCAGCTATGATCTCACTACCTTGTCAATGAAGAGGAAGTGGGGAAAGCCTTTTCACTGTTTAATCAAAAGAGGGCTTTTATGCAGTCTGACATCAGGGGAAAACACAAGACGGCTTTCCAACTGCACTGCAGGAACAGCTGAGAAGGCTCTCCAAAACCGCTCCCCCTACCTTTCCAGCGACCCTCACTCTGGGCCAGCTACTTAATGGCATGAGCAGACACTCAGCTCTGAACGTAGGATTGGCAAAAGGCTCGTAAACCCATCAATTATATCAAAGCTACAAGAGGATCTGACTCTGGAGGGCATAAATATGGATTCTGTTCAGAGACTTCTGGTGTGACAGTGGGGTCAGCCTACAACCTTTACAATGAACATCCTGTTCCTGCTTGACCTCTTGTCCTTTTTTTCCCTTCTACTTAATGACTGTTTGGAGCAGTCTTGGAGCTTGGGAAAAAAAAAGTCCTCCAAAGCTGGCTGACGTATATTGATATGGCTGGTGGCAATATATTTACACAGCCACAAAAGCAGCTGCTCAGCTGAGCCTACTTTTAGCTTGCGCCCTACTAAAATGAATGCAAATCTAAAAGCACCAAAACCGTATCAGCGGACTGAATGAGAAACTAGGATTTCTTCAACGTGGTGGTGCGCTGGGGAAGCAGCCCCAGCAATGGCATCCTGCAAAGCTGCTGCCAGTAGTCGAGTTTGCAGCTTCTAGGGAACCCTCGATGTCCCCAGCAGCAGGGGACTTCGACAGCCAAACCTCCTTCTCCCTACCTGTACATCTTCTCCATCACTGCATGCAGGGGTAGGAAACAAGCACAGGGTTGCAATGTCACACACAAGTACCAACAGCAAGTTCACAATACACAGCTCAACTCTTTGCTGGGCGTCTCCAGCTGCTTTGCACGTATTAGTTGCTACACAAAATCAACTGGAAGTTGTATCAAACCCAAAGGCAACAGCACTAGATATAACAACCCTGAGGCACTTTGCTGTTTAGCTCCAACTCCAAATGGCTTAGAATTGTAGTGCTTCAGCTTCTCCAGCTTCTTCAGTTTGTTCTCAAACAGGCTTCTCAGAAAGCCCAGCTTCTTCAGTTTGTTCTCAGCCCTCAAATAATTATTTATCCCAATTTTTTCCTCATTTTTAATTGTTACTGCAAAGTGTATCCCCCAAAGGAATGGCGGCAAGCAAGTGTAAAGTACAATTATTTTCTGAAAGACTGAGGAAATCTGTTCAGATGTTTCTCCAGCTTATTTGGGTGTGAAAACATTTTTCAGATGTTCAGAAATGGAAAAAAAAAGAAATCCTGCTCAGATGCGTGCCTGTGTGTATGAAAAATAATGAACTGGCTTAGATGCCATATTTTGTGTTTAGGACGTACAGCGCTATGTGGGTTAACAGTACCTTTCTCAGTAAGAAATCCATTGCAAGTACAGTGATCAGTATGTTGTGCTGGGCAATTTTATGTTCAAGAATGTGTTGGGTTTTTTTTTAATTCTGTTCTTAAAATACTCAGTGCAACAAAAACTCAGAGTCTTAACAATATAAATGCTAAGTGTAAGTCTAATCTCCTACATGCAGATGTAAATCAACGTTACTTGTTTAAATACTGATAAAAACTAGAACACGGTGAAGCCAAATGAACATAAGAAATATTTCACGTAATATTTACTGGAAAATTGCAACAGGGATTTTGTCTAATGAGTAAATACAGCATGAAGCCGTTGAGTCTTCTATCCCTGGGGTAAGATAATTTGAAACACATTTTTTCAGATCAAAAGTGTTATGTTGTCAAATATAAAAGCCCAATTTAGGCTGCATAATATTTAATTAAGAAAACAGCATTCCATACTGTGATTTATTTTTTTAAGTCCAATGCCCCTTGAGTCATTTTATCTTCTCAACTTTAAGATTTGTACTGTGCGAGATCATGGGAAAGACACAATCAACCTTATTTTCATTACAAAAGAAAAACCTAAAGGGAATCCTGTGAAAACCAAATCCAAACCCAAGATTTTCCAATGATCATGTAACTTGAAAAGGCCATCTGCTCACTCACAATGGAGAGGAGCATTGTATCTGATCCTCCAGCTATGAGGATGGATAGTAAAGATCCAGGTCATACAGAACAGCCACAAGAATACCTGGAGTTTTTAGACTTAAGAGGACCCTCTTAGGGCTCTGCAGCCACGATTTGCTCACCTTGACACTTCTGTGATGTATCCGCGATGGCTGGCATTTCACGCTGCTGGTGTTGCAACAGCCAGTGCAACGTTTCACCTCCACGCAGGGTGGCCATATCAGGAAGTTGGCAGAGGTGGGATCAATCTGACTCCGAGGTATCTCATATATAACCGTCCGTGTTTTGCAGACAGCTGGGATGGCTTCCTCTGCGAACACAAGAAATTCACACTTCCAGGTGAGCAGCTGCTCTCACCTCAGAGCACCCAGATAGTTTACACCATCGATTTATGAGTGGCACCCTTAGCTGGCGGGTTGAGATGATGCTCTCAGTTTCCATTGCTTACTGACAAGTCGGTGCTGACTACTGTTTGCCTACCACTAAACTGTGTGTGCTAGCCTAGAGAGAAACTTGATTCACTCCCAAAAGGCCAGCCCTAAAATGAGGGTTTACAATGGCCTGGCTCCCAACATAGCTCAGAGCGCATACCATTAGATAAGACAATTCTGGCTCTTTAGAAGTGACAGCAAGCCAGGGGCTTCTCCAGATTAGATGATCCTCTAATACAGCCTCATAGCCACTGCATAACAGCAGCTGTTATTTTACAATATTGGGGCCATCGTTCCACACAGATATTATCACACAAACATGCAATACCTGGCAAATACCACCACAGAAGTTGCACTGAGGATATTTATATCGCACCCAAATTTGCTAAGCTGGGAAACAACCTGCACCAGCTTGAAACTTCTGAATCTTGGGTTTCCACTTCCAAAACCTTAACAACCCCTCATCAGGGAGTCTGGTCCCTCTGCCTTGCCAAAGGGCAACTGCCATTTTTTTTAATGGAGTTATCAAAACTTTGTACATGTTGGGTTTTATTTAACTTGTTATTTTTTGAATGAGGCAAAACCACAAGAGTAGCATGATCGAAGAACCTGCAGTGCAATTTTCAGCTAAACCAATATCCTGCTGGGCTCAGGTAAGGTGAGCTTGTAGACAACCATTTCAGCCACATGAGGATCAGAAAGAGTAGCTCTGTGCTGCTGCATCATGCTGCCATGAAAAATCCAAACCATGTATCGTTCTCAACCTAGGAACTGCCTAAGAAGTCAAGCTGACAATTCAAAATGGTCCAGAAAATAATAGCAATTGCAGGGACAACTTGTTTAATGATAGGTTCTCAGAAGGCAGGTTGGATTTTTTTGCCTTACAGTGGAAGCAGTGATAGCTTTGGGTTAGATGTGTCAGGGAACTGGAATACTGCCTGCACTTCTTCAGTTACTTCTGAAGTACAAGAAGTTCAGGCCTGGCCTGTGCCTGTAACATGAAAATCTAGGCTTACTTTTGAAAGAGAGGCATTTCAGTCAGCTACAGAGAGTGAAAATTCTTCTTCTCAATCCCCAATGCCATGAACTCAAGAAAATTAACGGATCCAATACTGCAAGATAGCTGGCAACTCCTACAAGTTATTGAGCATATCCAGTTCCCACTGACTTTTATGGGGAGGCATTCAACACCTTGCAGAGTAAGGTGCCAAGTGTAGCAGACTGTTTCAGAACCGCTGTTCTCTAGAGGCATTCAATGTGACGAGCACGCTTGCCAATTCACACTGCAAATCCATGCTGACAGCATGCTGTGCTATCTACTGCGTACCACCGTAGCTTAAAATACAAATATATTGACTCTCGATTACCTATAATAGATAAGATCATGGATCTTTTTCATGGTCAAATGGTACGGTAAAACACTCAGATCTAATCAGATGAACAAGCACTGCACACAAATCCTATTCTAAAATTCATTAACATCTCTTTAAATTTATATTTGGGCTTTGTTGGATCACCATCATTATTGTTTAATAAGAAAAAAGTCCCCTGTAAACATGCCTGGTGCCCTACGCAATGATGGAAATCAATGCCCCAGCATTTCAGTCAATGGCTTTTAATTTTTTGGATTAACTGTTTTTTTCTTTTGAATCAAGAGTCAAGCTGTTTCCTTTTGTGGAGCTTCTGTACTGAAAACTCTACCAACTGTTGATGTTTTTTAAAGCACACTGCTGTAGTTGTTCCCCACACTATGAATTATACATTGAATATCACAGCATTTTCTAACCAAGGTCTAGCTTTCTAACATGCTGCAACAAGAAAGTGAATGTAAAGAATTTGTGCTTGTCTGTCTCCTATGGACATCCTCCAGAAGACAGCTTCTCAGGCAACGGCTCATTTTGTGCAAAAAGAAAGGCAGAAACTAGAAATGGCCTTTCTCCTTTGTGCGTGTCACATTTTTCCAGTGAAATGTCCTGCTTGGCTGACCAAAAGCACCCCCTCTGTTTTTACTCCCTAAATACAAATAGCTTGTTTCTTACCAATGCTTCTTTTTCTGCGAATGGGCACAGGACGATTCTCTTGCACATGTTTAGCAGAATGAACACTATAAGATCTCAAGTTTGTTTCTGAAACATCATCATATCCTAAAACAGGAAACAAAATATTAAACCTCAGCTACATTATTCGCATCGTTGTCACTATAGTGCTGTTCCATACATATAAATCTGTGCTGTACGTATGCACAAGACCAAATCCTGCTGCAATTAGTCTAATGTAACTCCTGTCAATGCAATTGCAAGGGCATAAGGCAGGGAAGACACAGACGTTAAATGTCATGTATAAGCATGCACAATTTAATTCTAGTATCCATTTTACTGAAAGCCCCCAGAAACAGTGCACACTCTGCGACACAAAATCATATCTAAAGTAAAACAGTTGCATTTTTAAGTGAAAGCCATAATAAAGCTTCTCTTACTGGAAAGGTGTAGAAATAAGAACAATAATATTTCACATGAAATGTTTCTTACAAGAAGTTTTTTGAAGTTCTGGCATGAGGCTACAGTAGAAAATATGGTATTACACACCCAACAGCAACAATGCTGCCTCTGTAAATTTTCTCTTGCTTGGTTTTCAGGGCAGTACTAGGACAGAATCAAAAGCAAAAAGTAACTAGCATGGATTTCCTTTTAGCCTCTCTGTTGCAGAACAAATCCCCTGTGAAGTATCCTAACCTTTGGAGGGGCATCTGAAGCTACTGCAAACTCTGGGACTGCATCCAGGCTTGTCTTGTTCCCTAAATAAGCCTACCACATGGGTTAAAGGGCCATGAGAAAAAGCAAAGATGGAAAACTTGGCATTTCATTTATCATAAAAAACAACAAAATAACTGCTCCAACTATTTGGTTTTGTTAAGTGAAGCAGTCTAGGTCGTGTCTCATGCAGTGGGGTTCCGAAAACGACAAGCACAATCTGCAAACAGGGGATCAGGAAGATGTAAGCAAACTGCGGACTGCATATGGATTCCAGTACACTAAACTAAGAGTTTTAGCACTCTGCTGCTTGGAGTGCCCTCTGTAACATCGCTGGAGAGTTTCAAGGTTTCACTGCTGGCTCCAAAGAAAACTGTGATGTACACTAAAAAGCATAAATGGTTATTACATAGTACCCAATTACCCTCTCTACATGCCACCAACGTCCTACACTCCTCTGCCTTCTGCACTGTCGCACTCCCTGCTTCCAGTTCGTTTGGCATCCACAGTTGACGGTGACTCTGGAACTTGTTTTGTTCTTAGCTTTATTACTAACGCACATCATAAGGGTCTGCTCTACAAACAAACCAACTCCTTTTCTCCTCCCTCTAGGAAATCCTGCCCTAAAGCACATGCAGCTGGTGAAATCACCTGCAGAGGTTGGTAAGACATGAAGCCAGTGGCATCTTTAGCACCTTAGAAAGAGCTCTGTGCCCCAAGGTCTCTCTTCACCCCTCGGAAAGTACTATTGTAGGTAGCTAAGAGAAGATGAAATGGGAGATCCAAGAGGTAGTGCCAGGATCACCCGCTGGTCCTGTCTATTTTCCTAATCAGCTGAACAGATCCTTGTCTGAAATAAGTCAGTGTGAAATCCAGACTCTCAATTTACCCAAATAAGTTGGCTCCTACTTCCTATGTAGAGTGCTTGTTTCCCATTGACTTTGATGGGAAATTTTGGAACCTGATTAGCTGCTAATGGGCCTTATTTGCAGTCCCAGTCCTGTAATGTAACACAGCAATGACTAATAGATTTTATTTATGCTTTTATTATACCACATACTCCAGAAAACTCATCAGTGGGGTAAATAAAATGGCTTGCCTGAGACCCCACAGGAAGTTCGTGACCGAGCTGGGGAGCAGAGCCAGGTCTCCTGCATCCCATTCCAATGGCACCAGGCCATCCACCTGACCCCAAATGGTGTAATGCAAAATGAGGATCCGTTCTGACGTTCCTCCAACCCTCTTCCATTTCCTAACGCTCAGCCACCCAACACCTTAATACTGACCTCCTTTTTGTTAGCTTTGAGTCGTCACAACCTCTCCCTCAATTTGAGGCAACGAAGTGATACTCAAAAGAAAGCAGCGTGAATTCTGCTCAGTGTAAGATCCAAGCTAGGCTCAGAGCAAGAAGCATCTCTGCCCACATGCAAACAGTGTTTAAAAAAGATTAAACACAAACTAATGCCTCTAATCCGAACTGCTTGGTGGGCACAGACATCTTGCTGAAAAGAGAAACCGTCGATGATGCCAGCTGTACGGCAGGCCTGAGCCACAGGTCCTAATCCCACATTCAACACGCTGGCATAGCTCCCTTCTAACATGACTGATTTCTTGCTGTCTTGTTTAAAGAAACTGGTAAGACTAAAGGAATAGTATGATCAGCTAACCAATATGTTAAGCCATGTGCTTATATATAACTGCTCAACTCAGCTTCAATTAGCCATATTCTATCATCATGTTTATAAAGCAAAATGACATGTCGAGGAGCATGTGTTGCTTATAAGACAATTTCTAAGGTGAAGAAGGCCTCTGGCTCATACTGTATCTCACTGTCTCGCTACATATCTTAGGCATGTATATCATTTTGTAAGTTCATGTCTCACTGTGGGGGTTAAAAAAAAAGAGATCTACACAGCTAGCACAGCAGACTGCAAAACAAGTTCCAGGCAAACCTCAATGCATTATGCAACACAAATTGTATTATTTCTATCGTCACAGCATCAATGTTGTTTTTTTTTTAATAAACAGAATTATGGAGCACATGGCTGATGCCAGAAGACACTATAATGCTAAAGGCACTTGGTGTCCCCCTGATCGCCACAGGCATTTGGAAGGAGTTCCATTTCCCAGTGAAGTCAGTGGGAAAATCACTGCACTTCAAGCAATCTTTAAGTCAACAGGAGTCCTGCCCGAGCAGGACTGAAAAATCAGAAAGTCAGCTTTGAAACCCACACTTGACTCTGGATGCGTGGCCAGAAGACTTTCTTTTATTTCATTAAAACAATGATGCTACAGTAATTCCAAATAGCACTCTCCAGTTTGACTTTAAAGACACCTGATAGGTAATTTACAGTCCAGCAAAAGGATTCCCAAACGAATCCCGTCAGAATTTGCATCATTTTTCCCCTGCAGTGTACTGACTTAGGAGCATGAAGTTGCAGGATAAGGTGTTTCAGCTCTTAGCAAAGGAAATGGGAGTTTATGGGTGCTTAGCGCCTCACAAAACGAGGCTTAGAGCAGAAAGCCTAGAAATGGGTGGTTCTTAGTTTAGAAATTGAACACTGCTTGTCACTAAGCGAAGATGGAGGATGATGCATGGAGACAGATTAATGCAGCTCTCTTTTAACGTTTTAATAATAAAAAAATGTTTTCATGGCAGCCGATCAAGAAATTTCTCTGTAATCTTTTATGTACTGACAACATATCAATGATGGGTAGAAAAACTCTTGCAATTAGCCTTGGTCAATCCATTAGTGTAGCTGAAATTGTTCTTTTTTTGTCAAACTGGCATTCTTCCACTGGGTCATGGAGTATAAATGACAGAGTTCCCGTGACATTCTGCCAATATGTGATTACTCTTCTCCCTAAATAAGCATGTGGAAAGTATCCTAAGACTACTGTTATTTTATACTTATCAATTTATACTTTTGCATTGCCATCTCCTTCCCAAACAATTTATGTGAGGTACAATGTCCAATATACGCAGTCGTAACACAAACCCTTCTAGGTGTCACTTCGATGTGCATCCAAAAAGTAGAGGTCCAAGACTTCTAGTACCAATAGCAGCAGCTTAGGAAATTCTCATAATCTCTTTTTTCAGGAATTCTATGTAAGGTACAACAAACTGAAATGGTCTGTCTCACAAATCGGTCCTAGAGCCAGAAAGCCCAAGGCAATGGCAATCTGTTTGTTTGATCTTCTTTCTGGCTGATGCAAAGTATGCCCTTCTGACATCCAACTGCAGAGATAGATGTCATTAAGTTTTCAACTTTGATCTATTAAAGGAAATATAAGTAGCAGCCTGCAAGATCCTGTTTTGTTTAGGTTTTTTCCCCTTTACCTAGATGTGATCAACCAGCTGTAAAGGAGGAGGAGGAGTATTGCCTCTATCTGTCTCAGGGAAAACACAGGACACACATGGCAGATGCCCTCCTCTCAATAATGTTTAAGAGGTGCAAGGAAAGCTAACACATTGCATTGTAACATCCTTAATTTGAGTGCCACGCCAAAAGCCACAAAGTCAACAGAAGATTTTCCAACAGACTGAGCTCTGCAGCAAACTTAACACTTTTCCATGAAAGCATACTGATAATTTAGAAAGTTTCTCCACTTAACAAAAGCTGTTCTGCTAGTTCTTAATCACAGGCCGTTAAATTCACATGGCCTAAGGTGACCCTGTGGTTGATGCCCTTAAACCATGCAAAGAAGCACACTCAGCCCTGTGTTTCCCCACGCAGGGAGATGACTGGGGGAAAATCTGTTCCCAGCGGGAGGCAAACATAATAGGTGATGAAATTAACTCTACCTCCCACAGGACAGATGGGAGAGGTGAAGCGCGAGGAGAAAAACCACGCTGCTAAGCCAAAGAGAATTTCACAGGCAGAATATAGGAAATGCCCCCGTTTCGGTGATTTAGTCTGTTAGTAGTAAAACTGTACTCTGCACGCTACAGCTGCCTACTTCCTGGGATCATGCATGCTTTCTGTTTTAAATAAGGTCAGACTCTGCGCTCCATCACGCCAATGAAACTCCGTCGCTGACTGTGGATCCCAATCACAGCAAATTAACATAAGACCCTGTTTTCTGACATAAACAGAGAATTTTCGTGTTGCCTTTACAGGGATTTCTCTTTCAATCGGACATGCAGCACTGGGCTCTGACAAATTGGCCTGGATTTTCTTTTTTGAATACAATGATAAGCTCCATGTTGGGTAGTGTTTTTCTTTAAGTAATATGCCAGATGGTCTGGGGGTGTGGTTTCTAATTTTATGAAGGGGGTTATCAGTCATCTCTGCGCTACAATATAGAGACCAAATCTGTCAGAATAGAAGAAAAACCTGCCCACTCTGACTTACAAAACTTACTTTTCCAATTAAAAATATATGCTTTGCATTGCAGGAGAGAAAATGACTGTTCTTCCTTCATTTTCCACAGATTCTGCCTCGTAACTCAAGAATATCAGACATTTTCTGCATGCATGCCTGATCCTGCAAACTCTTCCCCTACAAGATCATTCTTAATTCTCGAGTCCACCCACTGAGTTTAAACAGGGCTACTCACATGCAGAAGGACTGGCAATACCATGCACTAAAATGAGGGAGAAAATCACTGGAGTGTTTTTATTCTGAGCCTCAGTTTAAATCAGTATATGCTATAAAATAGAAATGTCTCTACTGTACAAGCCCTCACTGAACTAGCCCTTCCCTAAATGCAATTGCAGCCCTAAGGAAATACATTTCAGAAATATCATCTTACCAGTGACAACTAGAAAACATTCGATTTGCTAATCCAAGCTAATACTAAATATAGTAAACAGGCCCAATCCTGTTTACTGAAGAAAACACGGCAATTTCAATGTTCGATTAGTCACTCTGATAAACCCTTAATAAGAATTACTCATGACAGTAAAGACTGCAGGACTGTGCCCAGAAAATGTAAACGCGGGTAGGAGAGACCGGTTACTCTCTATGAAGAGCCAATCCTGCCTGCGTAGCTCAGAAAAGGAGCACACAAGCAAGAACAGGGTGAAAGGCTGAATGTTTCATTTTTATTTTTTAATATTGAGTTCATGTCTTAAGGCATCACTGTTTCATGTTGAAATAGTAAAATATTTATGTGTCTTGTTTCTCTAATGGTTTCTGAACTGACAAATTGCACGAAAACAGCAAAATGAAATGGTAAACTTGTGTCTGACCTCTTCAATTTTTGGTCATGCATACTCTGGTTAATATTTGCCACGAGTTAAATAATTATTTTCTGAAATAAATTTCTCTCCTCTGCTACATCTACTAATTTATTCAGCTCCCGCCGTTGCTCCACTTCTCTGCTTGATTCTCTTGCAATGGAGCCATGTGAACTTTTGCTCTCCTTGTAAGTGGTATTTAAAAATGAAGCATGGGCTTGTTACACTGGGGTATTTGAAAAAATAACGTATTCTGGTAGCTACAGAATACTGACTCAAACGCAGAAGAAGCATGCAGTATTTTAAAATGCTAGCGCTCAGATCCAGCCCTTCTGCAACAGCAGCCAAGCCTTCCACTGAGTTCACTGGGAAAAAGATTTTAGCAGTAGTGCACTTGTCTGGTCCAAAACAGTCTTCAGTGGGGAAATATGGATTGCATACCCCTTCCCTGTTGTGAAAGCTTCTTTAATTGCAATGATAAGCAATAATGATGAAGCACTGCTCTCCAAAAATATTAAACTGATGCCAACAAATCTGGTAATTAGTAATTGGCCTCTATGGTGAAGTATTGTGCAAGAGAGAAATATTCCCATTTTCAGTGTAATGGGAAACGGTTTGCTCCCTAATCACATGAAAATTGAAAGCTATGTCTGTAAAATACGTTCCTAGTGCATTCCTGCTCATTAATACAGCACTACACAAAAAGCAGTGAGTTAAACTCTAGAAGGATCCTGCAACACTGAATGAAGGTGATTGAACCTGGCACAGACTTTACAAAAATACACAGCATATGGTTTAAAAGGAGATGGCCCGGTACCAACGCAAGCAAGAACTCATTCATTTTTCTCCATGTCTGCTCTTCAGAGAGATGCAGGTTTCCCTTGGGCACATCAAAGGTGCCGGGTTTATTCTCTCTCAACTAAGGCAAGAAATCACCAGGAACAAAGTGCATCAAGTGAAACCAAATGATAAGAAACCCAGTAATACAGTGCTTCTAGATCTGATTTACTGCTGCAACGATCTGTTTGAACGGCACGTTCTCACTACACCCATTTGCATGCCTAATGATGCAGAAAATAACCCTGCACTATTTTCTTTTGGAAAAAAGTGTACTTTTAAGGGTAAGCTTCATACGCAGGTTCCTGTTTAAAATCAGCGCGGACGGTTTATTTTCCTTTTAATAAAGCCCAGCACTTGAAGAGACATTACTTCATTCATAAATATTGTTTCAAATATTTTAAATACCTCTAGGACAGTAGTTTAAAGATAACAGAGCAATGCAAGACCGACAACAAACCTTATGGAAATTCTTCTCCGCTGAGAGACGGAGAGGGCTGAAAACACAGAGGGTCACTACGTCCCTCCCCACCCTGAACCCCCCGAAGTTTCAATTCCCGATCGGCCCCCCCCGGCAGCCGCCTCCCTTGGAAATAAAGCTCCCCTGCCCAGGGCAGCCTGGCTCTTGAGGCTGGGTCCCTGCACGGGTCTCGTCCCCGAGGCGAGGCAGCCCGGGCCGCGCCGCCGGAGCGGCGAGAGGCGTGCGGGGCGCTACGCCGCGGCCGCCCGCGGTGCCTCCCCCCCGGGGCGGCGGCGGCCGACGGCGCGGAAGGAAGGAGGACGGGACTAATTTACCTACGGAGTCAATCTCCAGGAGGCGCTGCAAGTCGCGGATGCTGTGGATCTCGCTGTGCGCCAGCCGCTCGATGAGCTCCTGCGGGATCTCGGCCTCCTTCAAAGACACACACACCGCGGGTCACCGCGCAGCCCCGCGCAGCACTCCCCCACGCCCTCGCAGCAGCGGGGATTTAGCGCTTCGGGGCTGGCGGGGGGGTGGGGGGGGGGTTTATGGGGGGTGCAGGGTGCTTGCTGGACGTGTTTGGACGAAGCGGGGGAAAATCCACCCCCGCCCCCACCCTCCGCTCCACTGGGCGCTGGAGCGTGCCCCGCCGCCCCCGCCTGCGCGCCCGCGGGGGCTGCGCGCCGCCCGCCGCCAGCGGAACTGCGCCACGGCTCGCCCGGGCGGGCTGCGCCGCACGGCTCCGGCCTGGCGGAGCGTGTGCCCGGCAGAGCTGCGCCTCCGAGCCCCGAGCCCCGCTCGACGGCTGGAAACCCACCCGCGGCAGCCGGCTGATGAAGTTTGCCCAAGCGGGCGTGAAGTCCACCGCGGGCGCGGGCTCCCCCGACCCGGGGAGGCGGAGGACCGTGTCCCCCGGGGCCACCGCCATCCTACCAGCGCCCACGTCGCGGCTCCCAGTGCCAAGCAGACACGGTCCCGGGAAAAGTTAAGAGTCGCCGTGCAGCGCCGAGCACCGCGCTCGCCGCGACCAGGGCCACCTGTAGCAACCCCGAGACGCGGCTCCGCGCCCCACTCCGCCACCCAGCAGCCGTGTGCGGGCGGGCTGGAGCTCGACCCTCGCCCGCCCTGAGCCGGCTGATCTTCAAAAACCGGGGAGGGGCGTTTTGGGGGGGTATTCAACCAACTTCTGCCCGCGGCACCAAGGGTGCTCGCGGCCGGCTGCGTGCAGCGCCGTGCGCCGCGGGGGCGGCCGCTGCCAGGCGGCTCCGCGCACCGCTCTGCTTGCGAATAGCCGCAGCGCGTTTGCACCCCCGGGGCGTGAATATAGCTATATTGTATATATATAATTTTTAAGGGCAGCCAGCAGCCGCGGAGCGGAATGCACGGTCATCCCCCTTCGCCTCGGGCATGCACGAAATGGCAACTCGCTTTCTGCCCGGGCCGCGCAGGGGCCGGGGCAGGGCGAGCGCTCTCGGCGAGGCCAGGGCGCGGAGATGCCCGCGGAGCCCAGGTGGGCAGCCCGCTCCCCCGTGCCCTCCGCCGCCGGCTCGCCCCGACCCCCGGCTGCGGCGTCCCCCGGGGACCGAGAACGCAGGAAGCCGCTCTCACCTACCTCGGAGAAGGTAAAGGACAGGTAGCCAAAACCTATCAGCAACACGCAAGCCCAGGTCCTCATCGCGGTCTAGTGCACTTTAGACACGGAGGGAAAGCAACGCTGATGGAGAGGAGCTGCAGGCCGGCTCCTGCCGCGCAGAAATTCAGTACCATCCCTCAGGGGAAAGGCAGCGGGGTGGCTCGGGGGTCCTCCGCATCCAGGGCGGGTCGGGGCTGCCTCGGGGCGGCGGTGGGTTGATTACGGCGCTGCCGCTGTTTGTATGTTCCCCTCGCTACGGGAGCGTGGCTCCTCTCCTTTCTGCTGCTCTCGCTCGCTCCTCTTGGCTCTTAGGACTAGACCAGCCGGTACTTCTGCATATTTGCTTAGATCAGACCAAAGTGAAACCCAAGGAGTCGATCCGGAGCGCAGCCGAAACGCCCATCACCTGTCTGGGGCGGCTGGCCCCCCTCGCGGCGGGCGGCGCTGGGGCCCGCCTCCCCCCGCCGCCGCGGCCTCCCGCTCCGCGCCGGGACCGAGGGATCTCTCTATTTGCCGGCTTCTCCCCCACCCCGCTATGCTCGCCCTCCACCCTCTCCCCCTTTCTCGGAAGGGAAAAAAAAAATTAAAAAAGATTTTTATTGATACGGATCGAAATGTTTCTCTTGCTGGGAATGGTCCCGCTTCCCTCCCCGGCTGGGGTGAGGTTAAAAATAATAATTAATTACGAATAATAGCAGTGATAAATCGGAGCAATATTGCAAGATCTCGCGGGCTGCCTCGGTGCAGTTCCTTCTCCACTTTGCACGGGAAAAAAAGGAGGAGGAAGGAAAAAAAAATATATATATATATGCAAGAAGGTTTAAATCCCAAGGGGATCGGAGACGAACTGCAACTCCTGGCGGAGGGAGGATTCCCGGGCTCGCTCCGAAGCGGTGGCCTGTCTGGAGCGTGGCTCCGGCGAGGAGCAGCATATACCGCTCCCCTCCCTGCCATGCGCCTCCCCCGTCCCTCCTCCCGGTACTCCCGGCACCAAACCCACAAACAAGTAGTGGGGGCTGCTGCCAGCTGCAGCCCCTGCTCGCAGGGCGAGAGAAGCTCTGCCCACATGTAAGGGGGAAAAAAAAAAAAAAGGAGCCGGAGGAGGGCAGGGGGGGCCGGGGAGGGGAGCGGGGCAGCCCACCGCCACCCCGGCCCTCTGCGGCACTGGGGCGGGGAGCGCTGGGAGCTGCTGCGCAGCAGGCGCCGCGTAACCTTACGGGATCCACCTTGTGCCCCCGCCGTTTATATAAGGCGGGAGGGATCGGGATCGCCATCGCCATCGCCGCGGAGGGGTTGGGGGGTATCGCCGCTATTCTTTATTTCGCGGGGGCTCGCCTTTGCAGAGGGGAGGGGCAGGGTTGGGGGGTAACGTAGCTTCTTCGCCGCTGTGGCAGCGCAGCCCTCACTGCAGAGGAGAAAAGCCCCCTTGCGAAATACCCCCAAATAAATCCGAGGCGGCTGGGGCTGGCGGTGCGGGCGGGGGCAGCGGGCGCCCTCCGCCCTGCGGCACCTGGCTGCGGCATCCGCGGGCGCGGGGCTCCCCGCCGCGGCCGCGGAGACGCGGCGCCCCGGGGCTCCGCCGCAGCCGGCCCCGGCCCCCGCCCCGCCGCCAGCCCGCCGAGCGCCGGAGCCGGAGCCGGGCGGTGGCAGCTCGCCGTCCTTTCGCCGGCTCCCTCCCCGCCGCCCCGGAGAGAAAATGCCCCCTTTTCCCCGGCGCGGATCGGCACAAGGTGCCTGCTGCACCCTGACACCTCCCTGAACTCATTGTGATTTAAATAACAGCCCTTTCTCATCTAAACAAAGCGTCTTAATAGCAGATGCAAAGAATTCAGCTCATCTGAAAATCCAATAGCATTTAAGTGGATTAACTGCAATAACACAACTGAGGAGTGATACTATCCTTCATGGAAGACAATAGACTGTAAATGCACAGCCAGGGAGACTTATCCTTTCATCTCTGAATTTCCTTCAGCATTTCAAAAGCGAATGCTTTCTAGAAGCCCTGAAGGGGTTTGCACGCTACTGGCTTGGACATGCTTCTAGGAAACAACCTGTGCTTTAATGGGCACTTTGCAATTGCATAGAAGTTCCCACCAAAACAGAAGTGGCCTTTCAAGTGCGTTTAATTCTCTCTCATGATGTCATGTAGACTAACAGGGTGGTCTCCAGGACCACAAGGGGGGAAAGAAAGGTGGGGGTTGAAAAGAGAGAAAAGGAAAAGAGATGTAAAAGATTTGGAAGCACTTTAAAAAGGAGAATGCTTTTTTTTTTTTTTTAAGACAGAAAATGCTGAGCCAGTGTGGAGCCATTCTCAAATGCCTCTTGATATAAAAAAAATTATCCAAGTGCCACAGTGCAGCAGCTCATCCACACAGGCTGTGCTGGCAAGCGGCAGGGCAAGCGGCAGGCAGACCAGGGCAGGTCACTCTGGTAGTTGCCATCACTTTCTTACATGGGGGTTGACATCACAGAAGTAAAAAGTGATGACTTTAGTTAAAAAAATGTCTCATCTGCACTTACCATTTGCTGGGTTTAAAGAAACAATTCTTATGGTCTGTGTTGTCATAGTAGTAAAAAAAATAATTGCCAAACAGTGAAATAGATTGTGACAGTACCGGCTCGCCGAGCATTTACTCCTCTCCTTCCTTCCTTCATTGGCCAGCGTGTCTGGGATCAGAAGCACTGGGTATTTGTAGCTCTTTCAAGTGGTATTCCACTGTGAAAGCCAACATAGAGATAACTCCTACTTTATCTATTGGTAAAAAAAATCTATGCAGTTTTGATTTTTCTTACATTTCCCTCATTTTATGAGAAACATACTGCATCAGCATCTTTTTTTAATCTGTCATTGTGGAGCTCAGATAAGCATCTTTCCTCTGGCTCAAGTTACACTTGGAGTAGCTTTTAACATTAGACTGTTTATATGGATCATTGCAAATATTTGATAATAATGCAAAATATGTAAGAACCCAGAAGAGACCAAAGACCAGGGAACGTAAATAAAATTCACGGAGATTCTGCTAACGGCTTTATACTTGGGTTGTCTGTCTGCTTACGAAACACATTTTCTCCTTGTCTGTTGTTTGATCTAAAAATGCATTTGTGCCGTGTAAGTCCTTACAAGCATGCAAAGATATGTCTGTGTGAAAAACATCACACAAGTGCATCTTTACTTCAGCATGGCACCTTCCTCCAGTCTACAAGTCTATTAAACATGTGTGCACCAAACATGAAATACCATCTTTTATGCAATACCTACAAACCACACATGTGGAAAGAGCGGCAGGATGGTATTTATAGGTTTAAAAGAAAACCAGTACAAAGAACAGAGCACCAGAAAATTAGGTTTTGCACTTTTTTTGTTTATCTGAGAGCAGTGAGCAAGATATTGCTTGTCTAATTTAAAATGCGTACTGTTAGAAGTCCCTCAAATGTCAGGAATTATAATAGAATTATACTATGACAGAGTGTTGAGAGGGAGGATTTCCAGGGTTTGCACAGCACTTGGCATGGGGGAAGGGATGCAGAAGGTCCTTGACACAAAATGAAACTACTTCAGTGGCACCAGTGCTTTCTGCAGGCGGTGACGCATGAAGCCAGGGTGCCCCAAATCAGGCTTCCAGCACCGGCTACAAAGCTCATTTAAATCTCTGCTGGCTCAGTTGTTAGAAACACAGGTCAAGCCGCGTAGCGGGACCAACTCATGTTTCAGAGAAGCGTGCTGGGCTTGCGATGCACGAGAGCAGCCCGGCCGCGGGAAGGTTGCTGGGAGAAGCGTGGTCCGGGGATGGGCAGCAAGGCAGGCACTGCGGTGCTCGGGAGGGGGCTGAAGCCACCGAGGACACTGGGCTGGCTTCAAAATGGTACCTGCAACCCGTGGCAACTGTTTCAGAGCTCGGAGTGAAATGTCAACGCTTGCTTGGCCCTCCTGACAAGCCTTAAAGTTGCAAGAGGAATCGTTTCATTGCTGCTGAAGGAGTCTTGGGAAACCTGACTGAGTCTTTTTCAGACTTGATTTTAGTGCAAATTTTGCTTCATTGATAATCACGTTAAAATTAACAAAACAGAATGAGTTTGGGTGAGGGTTTTTTTGGGAAGGGTGGCCTGCTTTTATTGTAGTGGCTGTTTGGGGCTGGCCAGAGTGGTTCGGTGTGCTCTGCGGGACACATCCTGCCACCGCAGCTGAAAGTGGACCAAGAGCCGAGAGTCCTGACTGCACAAAGGGACTGTAAGAAATACCGTCAGCGATTTGGACCCGCACCATTCTGTGTCAGTGCCACACAGTACAATACGAAGGATAAAAGTTCAGAACATAAAATCCAGAAAGCTAGACAGGAAGCTCACCCACTTTGGGTGGTTTCTCTCTGGTTTCGAACATTTCTTTGGCCTGTAGTTTCAGAGGGGCACATGCCCGTGGTGGGGGAAGGTCATCTTCCCCCTCTGCTGCTCGATTGCTACCTGCCTGCAGAAACAGGCGCAAAGCTGTTGCAGGTGCAGGTGAAGTACAGGCAACGGATTACAAATGCAGAAAGCGCTGATGGCAGGCAAACCGTTCTCTTTCCTGAAACTTGGCCCATAAAGAGCAACAAGGAAAGCTACAAGGAGAACAAGCAAGGCAGTTATTATTCCAGCTGGTACACCTACAAACATTATTTCCTCCTTTTCCAGCTCTTCCTTTGGATCCTTGCACTGGCTTCATCCTTCTGGCTGAGCTTTGTTTTCTTTGAAACTTTTGTTGGTGCAGCTTTCCAGATGCTTTCACGGTTGATAATTTTCTTAAATAGTCATAAGATGCAAATCTGCTACAAGGTTTCAGCTAAGCCGTGTGATCAGAAGGGGCTCGGAAAAGTTTTACGATGTCTGTGCCCCTGAACACAGAGGGTAGCCATGGCCCACATCACCTACGCGGGTTGACACTTAAAGCCACAGTATTTCTGGAGATGCTTTGCCCTCCTGTGAATGGGGCAAGTTCTCACTAAAGCTGATCCTCCCCCCAGAACTGCCCCTTTGACTTCAGTGGGGCTTAGACCCAATTCTCCCTGGAGAAATGGTTTGGTTTAATAGTAAAGTAAGACATTAACGCTCTTGTTAATGTGCTCTTCTCTCCCCCCTCCCCAGCTGCTTCTTACGCAGGAGGTTCAGCAGCACAGCCGAAAGCGAGGGGCTGTTTGACCTTCCCTGCTGCAGGAGCCACAGCCGAGTGACACACAGTTCACCTTCAGGGCTGGAGTACGAACTGGCAGCCCTGCCAGCCTGGGTAGCAAGATACCATGTTTAGGCATTAAACTAGGGCACTTGCATACCAGCACAGGCCGCTATTTTAGTGGGTATATGAAGTTGCTCCCTGCTCTCCACCCCTATGGGACAACAGAGCTGCTGCGAGCACGGGATATCCTCGCCTGGTGGATAAAGCTATTAAAAATGGGCTGTGCTTTGTCAGTAATACTTAGTTCATCCAGCTGAATAACTGTAAAAGTACCAGCCCAGCTTAAGGTATACTGATATACGTTGTAAATGAAAGCAATACGCTCAGGGCTCAGCCCCCAGGGTCCTGTGCGTGGTGTGCTCATGTCTCCTCAGCAACGTCGGTGTAAAGCTCTTCTCCTCTGACTCAAATCAAAGCCAGTCACAGTGATTCTGTGGAGACCATCCAGGATGTAACTTAGCCATGCTAAGTACCATAAAATTGTGATATTATTCTTCATTGTTTGTAGCTTGGAAGCCTGTGGAGGCCTAGCTTGGAGCAGTCCATTTTATTAAGCTCCATCCAAACACGGTGAGATAGTTGTTCTTCTGAAGAATTCATATTCTCAAAGTGCAAGCCGCCCCATTTGTGTTCTTGTATCCATGCAACCTTGTTGCTCTTACAACATTACACATTTGTCCTGTGAGATTCCCTCCCTTACAATAAAAACTCACGAGAATGATACACACATTTTCAGCTCTGCACACACCAGAGACTGCAGGATCCAGCAGTACCCAAAGGACAAAGGAGATATGAAGGCTGCTGTAGTGAAATTGCTAATTTATTTTGAACTGCAGATGTTTGTAATGGCTGTGAAGTTTCCTAATTGAATTTCTGACCCTTTTTGTCACATAAACCCAGTTAATATAGGGGAAGGAGAAGAGCAAATAGAAGGATTGATTTGCCTTTTTTTTTTTTCTTTATTTTTTTTAACAGAAAGTCCAGTGTAGAGTTCTGTACATTTTTCTTTTCATTTTTTTACATCTAGGAATACAGCAGCCTGGTCCTCAACATGGTCTCAGTGGTTGCACATAGTTCAAAGGACCATGCATGAAGACCCCAGTGCAGTGCAGTATCTCTCCAGAGGGCTTCATGGAGCCCACGCTAAGGAAGTCTCCCAAAGCTAATCCTTTCTGAGCGCTTCCATCCTTTGGAGGCACGCTGTTATGCACAGACCCACTAATGGTGGTGGCCAGACCAGAGCAGGCAACCCACGTTGTGTCTTCTGTTCCTCAGCAGAAATTCCCAGGGAATTCAGTGCTTGCCAGCTGCTTTTTCTCAATACTTTGTGCTTACGCAGTTTCTTCTGAAAGTTGATAAAGATCCTCTATAACCACAATGCACATCAGTAATCAGAAATGCGGAGAGGACATAGTGAAGCTACGTAATGAACCTGCCATGTGACTGTGGCCAAATTGCAGGTGAGAAGCTGGGAGCAACCATTTCCAAAGCTCTTTTTCTCAGCCACCCACCACCTCAGGACAAGTTTTAGCATTGTCCTGCTACGTTCCAGGTCCAACAGACCTCCTAGAAGCACACAGCGGTCACATCATTTGGCTGTGTCACATGTAGACATCTTAGCTCAGTCTGTCACCTGCTAGTCACCATCGCGTGTTCACTAGGAGCATGTTCTTCCCCGTGATATGCTGCTGGGCTACAAAGGGGACACATTGCATTTACACCAAAAGTGAATTTCTTGGTAAAAAGTGAAGTTTAGAACCATCTTCTCCATCCTATTGAATGTAGCATTTGTTTACCTTTCAGCAGTGATTTGTGATGCTGTGCCCATCGATCTGGATACAGAACTCCTTCTTTCTTGGAAATCAGTGAGAAATACGATGTTAAACCAGAGCACAGGCAATGGCCCTTTAAGCATTGTCTGTTTAACTGTAGCACGATCTCTCCTGCACTCGAGTGCTTTCCATAAACAGCAAGTCATCCTGGAAGGGGAGGGAGAGGATGATACATAATCCTGTTATTCATGCGACTGCATTCTTTCATGAAACTGGGAAAAGGCAAAATAAAGTGGTGACTGCGAGACTGAGAACAAAATGCAAGGCAGTGGGTTGTGTTGCTGCAGTTATTTTGGGCTAGAAGAAAATCTGAAAAGAGAAAGGTGAGCAGAGAAGGTTTAAAATGCAAAGAAGAAAGCCAAGAGACAGGGTGTAAAAGAACAGCTTTCTCTGCATCCCTGCTTTGTGTCTCGGCTAACTGCTCGGGCTGGCTGTGGCTCTGGCTGCCCACCGTCTGCTCCTGTGGCGTGGCTACCTGCGCTGGAGGCTTTCTCCTGTGCATGCACCTTGCGGAGAGGTGGGAAGTGGGAGACACTGGAGCTCCAGTAAGGACAGCTGGGCAAGGAGAGAGGCAAAAGTGGGCAAACCCTGGGAAAGAAATCCCATGGAGCAATGGGGAAGCAGAGAAGAAACCTGTTTGCTGAGGGTCCTAGCAAATGGGCTCTAATTAGTTTTGCATGCAGTCCATGGTGTTCCCTCCATCATGCTTTGCCGCTGGGACAGCCCATGGTGTTCCCTCCATCTTGCTCTGCCCCTGCCCCAGAGGTGCCTCCCCGGTTCATGGCGGAGGCGTCGGTGCCCACGCTGCAGCCACTCCAGTTCTCCATCTGCCCTCTCCGCGCATCCCGCGGGCCCCAAGCTGGGACAGCTGAGGCCTGGGCATCCGTCCCATTTGGTCGCCTCTGCTTGTGGGCAGCCTCCCACAGAGAGCCCAGACAGACAGCTCTGGGGTAACATCTTAAACCACTGCAGCTGTTTGCTCTCCGCATGTGAGTCAGAGCCTTCCATCCCTGGAAGCAGCCTGGCCCCGTACTGCAGCCAAATTGCCTGGTACCAGCCCGCTCTTTGGTTTGTAGGAGCATCTTATACCAGGAGAGTGTGTCAGCCCCTCTTAAGACTTCAGTAATGACACCCATCCATTTCAGTGGTGGGGCACTGGAGATTAGGACAAGGTGGCCCATGTTGTTATCATCTTCCAAAAGTGTCTCTTCCCCGTGTAACTTCGTGGCATCAGTGCAATTCCTTCAGGCTTATAAAAGCTTAAGCCATTATAAACAAGGAAGCCTTGGAGCTTAGGCATTGCAGAGAGAGAATTCCTCTCCATGTCCTAGATATTTCAGATGGGGAAAAAAAAAAAAAGAAGACGAACATTTAAGACGTCAGCTTCTCTGCTAGTGTAAATGGGACCAGCTCCATTTACCTTCAGTCCGGCCTCTCTGTTATACCGTCATTGTGTGAAGCTCCCATTAAGGCGAATGGGAATTACACATGGTGTGATGAGAAAGCAACAGATACCTTTGTAATTACTGCACAATCACGAGCCACATGTATGTTTCCTGAGACACCCTGCCAAACTAGCAGGTGTTTTTTACATCAGGCCTTATATTAACACACTCCTACATATGTCTGGCTGCATCTGCTGCATTAACGATCGTTCAGTGCATGATGGCTGGGTTAGTTTGTGAAGTTAAATACCATGGGCAACAGCCCAGCCACAATGCGTACAAACGTTGAACTGCTTCTGTTTGTATCACAGGGTTTTTACTCCTGTTCCTTCACTATGACTTTTTCTCGCTTTCCTCTTCTCGCTGCATTTTTTCCTTCTTCCCGCCCATCCTTTCCCCAGTTTGTGGTTTCCAGCTCACCTCTGTCTCTTTGTTTTCTGCATCTTTTGCCATAGCTTTCCTGTCTCATTTCAGTTTCTGTGGATGCCAGAGAAGATGAAAGTTGCAGCCAGCCAGCCCCAACTGCTCCAACACACCCCGACAGCCCCGGAGCGGTGGGGTGCTCCTCCAGCCGGTGCACGTCTGGAGCCCAGGGGCAGTGCTACGAGGGCTGCTGGTTGGGGACGCCACCATTTCAACTCTGGATGCTCTTAGTGACTGCTATGGAGGTGAAAAAGGCCAGATGAGGGACTGATGCTGTCTGAGTGCCTGGTCCACTTCTACTCTGAATGCAGACAACAAGCATAGCTAGTGGATCTGTGTCCAAGTCCAAAGCCTCTGGGGAAAATATGTGCCCTTAGCAACACCCTGTGTAAAATCCTACTTTTACAGAAGTCAGTGGTAGAAGTCTTTGGGGATTAGTCTTCTATTGTAATTATTAATGACTTTAAAAATATTCTGTGGCCATGAAAGCCATTCAGAAACAAGGAAGGGCCAAATTTGAAGCCAGCTATCATAAAACCCCACCTGTCTTTGTAGGGCTGATACTGAAGTTAGGTAGAAATTCCCAAGGGCACCAAAGAGGTGTGCGTGTTCAACTCCCACTGAAATGGGAGTTGGGAGCATTACTTACTGAGGATTTGAAAAATATTCTTCTAGCCTCCTTTGTTTAAGATGCCAAATTCAAACATCTATGCTAGCGTGGTGTCTGTTTCCATTGCTCATGCTGTCAGTCTTGTAGTTGTTGTCATGGTCCTTCATGGAGGTCTCACCTTTGGTCCCAGGCTCTCTTGGGCTAAGGTTTAGTTTTTTGCAGTACTTCCACGGCCTATGCACATACACAAAGCACAACAGCTGGTGGATCTCTTATTCATGGCTTAATCACTTCCCTCCGGAGGTGTGCGGTGTGATGTGTGGTCTTACTCAACCCCGGCTTTCTGAGGAATGGAGAGGCAGGGTCAAGCACAGCCCAGCACTTAAAAGCATGACTAACCCAGAGCATGGAGTGTTCTCTTGATGTCATTGGGATGGACCTGCTTCTTTTCCTGGCGTTAAGCAAGCATTTAGTCTTTTGGAGTTTGCCTTACCGCACTCTTCCCATCTCATGCTCATCTCAGCATCACATTGCTAGCTGCCCACTGGGTTTCCACACATCTCCGCTGACTTTCCCCAGGCCGTCCGTCTGATCTCATAACCACATCTTCTCTGGTGGTTCACCATGTGCCCCTGGTCCCACCCTCCATAGGGGTTTGCTGTATCACTGCTACTTTCCCATCCATCTGGAATTTCCCCTGAAGCCCCTGAGCCACCTACTCCCATAAATGTCATCAGAAACCTTTTGCTGGGAGGGACTTTCTGCATTGCGTCTCGCGTTTCTTTGCTTCATGGTTGCATAATCCAAACTGGCTGTCGATTTAATTTGAAACGCCATCACACCAGAACAGGGCCTCAGCATTCACAGCACTTAAGAAAGATAAAATAGTGATAGGGAGCCAAATGGCTCGAGAGACTGGGAATCAGTGATGGAGTCTTTAACTTCTACATCACTGCTTCACAATGCAGCTCTGATCCACAGTGAACTTTGTGGTTTCAGTCCGATTTCTACTGTATGTATGGTCATTCCTGAAAAACTTCCCCCATAAAACACCACCTGCTTTGGCTGGGAGGCCTGAAGAGGTGTGTGGTGGTCACCTCAAACCAGAGTGAAATGTCACCTGCTGCACAAGGAGGACCTGGTCACAGTGGCACTAGCAGTACTCATGCATGGTCTGTGGCAAGGGAAATTCCAGTTGCAGCGCTGCCCACCTGGCCAGCTTCCGCAGGAAAGACATTTCCTTCTCTCCCAAATTACCTTTCAAGCCATTTTTAAAATAGCCTTGTTGCTAAGTCTCATGAAGACTGTAACTCTGCAGTCCCAAAGGTCTGACTTTGACCCCACGTGTACCCAGTGAAAGACTCCTCGGAGGTGAGGGACGCTTTGCCAAAGTATCAGTGGAAAGAGTAAGAAGCAAGTAAGAAATTTGTGTCTGGAGTGTCCCTAGGATAAAAACGGTGTGAGAACAAAATGTGGCCATGCACAGAGGAGCCAAAAGCCATACTAAACTAAGCTACAATTTCTTGCGGCATAGTCTTCCTTCCTGATGATGGTCATTTTCTAACCTAGCTGTGCACGAATTAGAAAGAAGCAGGTGCCAGAGAAGAGGTGACTATGAAATGGCACTAAGGTCATTACACACAGAACAGGAGAAAAGCAATCCAGCCTTCCAGGTTTCATTTACTAAAGCCATAATAGCCTGAGAGGGCATCAGCCCCCTTACTGGCAAAGTCTTCACTGTATGTGAAGGCACAGAGCAAATGACTGTTTTTCCTTGAGAGGCTTCTTGGCTTGAATGTTCTCCCTCCTCAGCCCATGTTCACTCAGCTGCTGTCTCCCGGGTTCCCCTTGCCCCCACTGGAACGCTGCCCAGAAACTCCCTCCCCAGCTTAAGGGCCAGGACCAAAACAGCTGAGTCAGGCTTGTTATTTGGGTCTCTGCCCCGCCTCGTCTCCCCGTGCAGGTCCATCTCGTGCCTTCATCCTTGTTTTGGCTGCGTTCGCTCCCTATGTCCCTCGGTGCTCCTGGCTGCTAGATGCACATAGCCAGCCAGCGCGCTGCTGCTCCCACGTGCCCCCCATAGCCGGTCCCACGCCACGCGTCTGCGGCCCCGCGTCGGCTCTGGAGTTCTGCTTCTTACCATCAGCAATTGTTTGGTTTATACTCGCATATCGGGCTATGACCCTGAACTGGCTTCTGCCTTTAAATTCCTTCCACTTGGCTCTGCCCACACTGTCCACAAAGCCTCTCAAAGAAACGCAGCTTGAAAAACAAAAATATCTAAGAAGAAGAAAAACCCCTTCACAACAAAATGTCGTTCTCTCTCCCGGCAGCTCTGCTTGGGTGCGGTTTTCCCAACACTCCCCCGCAACCGAGACGCAGAGTCTGTTTGGCACCGCTCACGCCGGCACTGCAGGCGACAGGGTCACCCCACGGCTGGGCACGAAGCACTCGCAAGCTGTCCCCATCCGCAGGGCTCGTCCCGGCTGACGAGGGGCAGGGTGCCTGCCCAGGATCATCACACCGCTGCAAAAATGTGCTTTTATCCAGCTTTCATCCCAAGACCCATATCAGCCTTTCAGCATCTGCCGTTACACAGTGCTGCATCTTGTGCTGAGCTCACGAGCGGGGTAGTGTGGCCCACAAGTCTTCTCCTCCGCGGTGAAGAGCCCGTGAAAGCCCCTTGCAGTCTCGTTTGCTCCCTTAGATATATATATAGGATTGTCCCCGTAGAGTGGCAGCTCCACATGTGTGCCGGTGGGCGGATAGCTTTGCATTTGCCCTCATGATTTCATGCCAAAAACATTTGCAAGTTCAGCTCCTTGCTTGATTTCCCTCTCTCTCATTCTCCCTTTCGCAGTTACTCACCGAGTCTGACGAAGGCGTCCCACATTCGTCCCCCCCAGCAGGCCATAAGCTCTCGTGCCCGGGTTTCTTCTTGCATCCTTACAGCTTTATCATTCCCTTGTCCTGCCCCAAGTTCTTAGAGATTTTCTTAAAGACTTTCAGTAAGATCAAAATAAATTATGTCATATGCATTGCTGTTATCAAGCCTCCCCTTTCGCCTCTATTTTCAGCAGCTATTTCGGGATGATTAATAATTTACAGCGAGGCTTGGCATAGCAATGGTTAAAGGGATGAAGCTGATCTGACGCAGGACCCTCCTGGTCAGAAGCAGTTTTATAAAGTCTTATAAGTGCTATTTTTTCTTTAGAAAAGGAGTGGACTTTTTTTTAAGTGTTGTGAGAACAGGAATGTTTCTTTTTTAGCCAATTCCACATACTTTTTGTTATAGGAGAAGATGTGGTCTGAGGCTTTTAGCAGAGGCTAAAACAGGGGAGAACTGGATCTATTTTGGTGGTGTATCAAGTGAATAGGAAATAATCGAAAATGCTGCATTAAAAAATGAGTTTAGCAGCAGCTCCAGGCGAACCCTGTTCCGCAGACAGCCCTCCCCTTACCTGCGCGGCACCCAAGGGACCGCGCCGCTGTGTGCAAACGTGCAGATTCGATCCATTTCCACGCTTTGGCCAAAATACATTCCCTTAATCATGCCCTCCTGGGAACTGAGGTTTGGTGTGTAATTGTTTTTCTGTTGGGAAAATGAAGCATTTTGGCTCCCAGAGGTTGTTGCAAGGCTGTTTGCAGGAGTGCATGCTGGATGGTGGACAGACAGCTCCTGCCCGGGGCTCTGCCGAGATGCTCTCACCCATACTGGTTGATGGGCAGCGTGCGGCTCTGCTCGCTCTGAAGCACATGGAACAACCCTTGCTTCCCAGGGTGCCGGTGACAGCCGCGCAGCAGCAGCCTTCTGCCTTGGACTATTTCTCTTTCCCCACCTGCCACTTGGGCTGAAATCAGAGCTCAGATTCATCCATTCCCACCCCAGCACCCTCTCTCCATCACACCCTGCTCGGTGGAAAGGTGATGGTGTTTTTTAGGGACCCCACATGACAGGCACATCCCCTGCTAATGACACACACCGGTCCTATCGCTTCAGATACACGTCCAGGTCTGCTGACAGCCTCGCCTGTAACGATGGGTGGGACGTGAAACGGATTAAAAAACAGAGGCCAGAATTTTTTTTAGGTTAATCTCCTAATGCCAAAGTATCGTATTTGGCAGCAACTTAAGGAGAGTTCTCATTGGTTTAGATTTCTGCTTTTCTTCCCTTTGACAATCTAATTTTCTACGTTGCTGTGTGGAATACGGATACAGATCATTCTCCCCCAGTTAACACCACCCCAGTCGTGCCCTATAGAAATCTGTGCTGCCTGTGGGAGCTGGAGAGCTGTGGGTGCCGTGCTGGTCTAGAGGCTGTCTGGAGGGGCTTCAGAGGGTAACGGATGGCTTAGGGTCACAAGAAGGGCTGCTGGAGGCATGTGCAGAGCTTTTCATGAACGCTTTTGAAGAATAATGACCTTTTGTGTTTGCTTTGCACTTTGGTGCAGGGGATAGTTGGTAGCTATTGGAAAATGAAGTATTTTGATTGTCACAGAGGAGAAACTCATAATTTTCTCTGAAAACTTTCATACCAAATGGAAATTTTCTGACAAACTATTCAGCCAGAACGACCTTTTGTACTGCAGAACGAACTGTGATGAACATTTTTTCTACCAGGTTTTTCTTCTGACATTACGAATCCTGATGGGAGATTAGCTAACATGGCTCGTTCTTAGTGTATGCAGCATCGGAGGGGAAGACTTGAAGCTATGCGAGATCTTGAAAACAACCACCCGAAGCCAATAAGTGATTTGAGATATCGCTAGAGCCAAAAAGCAGGAACCACGGGCTAAAGTCAGTGCTGATGTTACTCCTAGCAATGGGTGACGTTGCCCCAAGGCTGAATTTGCATCAGGAGAGCCAAACTGGGGAGCGGATTAACTTCCAAGAAACTCAGAGTGAATGAATTACGGGAATTAATCGGTAAGGTCAGCAATGAAATCATGACTCCGTTGCAGAGGAAACAGGATTCATTTCTAAAGGGCTAAGAATGGCCCCTTTGCTAGATTTATGGGGCTAAGGTGATGAGAGGGAGGTCAGATAATAACCTTTCAAATCACCAAGGCAGACCAAATATGCTTTGCCATCGTCCGCTTGCTTTTCAATGTATGTGTGTCGTGTTTGGAAAACAAGGCCCCGTCTGTCCCCGCTGAAACAGAAGCAACAAAATAACACTGCTTGTTAGGGAAATGCCAAAACAGAAAAAAGATAATTGAAACATTCAGGCTGGCAGTAAATGGGGGATAAAGGCAATAAATCTTGAAAGCACGCTGCGTTATCTCAGGCAGGAGCTGCTGGTGCTACTCTTCGGGCAGCGTTTTGCCAGCCCAGGGAGGTTTCCTCCGGTGCCCGGTTATCTGGAGCGCCAGGCTTCAGGCAAGGCCACCAGCTTGCGATAGAAAAGGGATGTTGAATCGGAAAAGATACATGTCCCTCCTGCTGCAGCTGTTTTCTCTCCTAATCAGAGATGCTCTGCGTGGGGAAACAGCTGCAGGTGAAATGGGGTTGATGAACTAACCCCGCGGGCACACGGCCAGCAAAACACTGCAAAACAGGAGGCGAGAAGGGTGGCTCACGAGGGAAGGACACACGGCCCGCGATGGAGCCGCTCCAAGGCCGTCTAGCGTGGTCCTGGTGCTCTCCAAAGGGCTGGGTGGGCTGGAGGCTGGCACGCCGGTACTAGCGGCCTCCGACACCATTGCGAGGGCTTTCTTGATGCCTGCACGAGCCAGTGAACCCTAGTGACTCTGAATTTATTTTAACATGAATAAACTCGGAGTAAGTGGTCAGAGAACCCCCATAATAAATTTGATATAAAAGAAGACACAAACCGTCCTTCTGGTTTTATGTGTAGTTGAAACACGAGCAACAGAAGAGGAAAAACCTGCAAACAAAAATAGTATCCTTTATTACATGGCAACAAAGGTATGTGATGCTGCAAAGCTCTTGGCCTCACCCTGCTCTCACACAAGTCCTGGAGAAGTCACAAAAGTCCAACAGGAATCCGTGAGTTTTGACGAGGAGTATCCCTGCTTCCCAGCTTTCCTGCCCTCGTGACAGGAGTCAGCAGAGATGTGCTGCAAGGCAACTGGATGATAGTGACCACTTCATTGCTGCCCATTGCACCCCGCGGCTCTGTTCACCCAGTTTTCCACGCTCCGTGTCCGCTGTCCTGTTGCAGTGTTAAGGTTAGTCTGCAGGTGATTTTTCAGCCGGCAGCCTGTGCGGTGGCGAGGCCCAGCCTCAGCCAGCCAAAAAGGGTCACCTGGTGGGACGTGGGCTCCAGGGAGCACATCAAAGCTGGAGGGCTCCAGTCCTTCTCTGAAGAGCAGCTCTCCTTTGAGATTTTTCGGTCACCACCCTCTGCCCTTTTGCTTGCTTTGTTGTTCTTCAGATGGAGACAGTACTTCAAAATGCTTGACTATACCGAGAAAATATAGAGGAGAACGATATTCCTCCCCCCACTTCTTTCCCCCATCTGCTCAAGGGCTTGATCCTGCAAGTACTACCGAGACAAAACTGCAGTCAGTGGGGGAAAGATGTTTTCCAAGGCAGCTCCAAGGTGGGTAGTAAGCACAGAGCAATCAGCTCCTGTCTGTGTTGCTTTGTGCTCATCAAGCAGTGACCAGAGACTCTCCAGGGAGACCTGCTTTTTCTACGGTGCCAGTATAGCTCCTTACACGGAGCACATCGGTTTGAGATCTCGAGGCATCACTGCAGGACCCCAGCTTGCTATGGAAATGTTGATCTGGTGAGAATTACCTCTCTTCTGCAAAACACAGCCCTTTCTTTTTCTCTGCTGTAGCAATTTTTCTGCAGTTATAACTTACCAGTGAAGAGCTTAAACTGCAGGCACTAATACAAGACAGGCAGCAGCCTCCCTCTACCTTCGGGTGGACAGCGTGTATCAGATGGCACCCGCATGGTTTCAGCATGAATCACTCACCGCCGCTGTAACCAACATTCCCATAACCTAAATCTATCAAAAAGAACATAAACCACATCTCAGATACTCATTTACTAAGACTTTGGAAATCTCTTATATTAAACAGATTGTCTCTTTATAGGGGTATGAAGCTGCCCGAATTACACAAAGGGTGGGAAGGGACAATCTTCCATCTGGGAAGGCTGTTTAACTTTTTCTGGCTTCCTAAAAAGCCATTGTCTTGTAAACCGAGCATTCCTCCACTAGCCTGGTAGACACAACACTCCCCATGTCCCAACCAGATGCCGTGCAAAGGCTGGCTTTGCTCTCTGCGGAGCAGCAGTACCCGAGCCAGCCAGCCTGGAGACCCACGGGCACAGCCCCATGGGGACCAGAGGTGCGGGCAGGCCCGCGCCGGCTGCCCCTGGCACACGCCATTCGGAGCACGACCTGCTGCCAAACACGGTCCTGCGCTGGCTTTTGCGTGTGGACCCTCAGCAGTGGCCTCTGGCCTGTTGTTTTTTGGAAGGATGCGCTTTGCTCCAGGCACCTACTGCACATCGACTCCCTTCTTTCGCCCCCCGCTTGCCGGTGCCCTCCCACGCCGTCCCTGCGTGGGGTGCCCACTGAGGTTCAGCTCCAGGCGATGCGGCAGACCAAGAGATGTTAGTCTTCAACCTTTTGGTTTCCTCCTCTGCCGAGCTGTGCGATACCAACAGCGATTCCCACCCCTCACCTCCCCAGTGACATTTTAAATTTGGGAATCAAACCTAGGAGCTTTCACACGGCAAGTCACTGGGCTTGCGGGGATCTCACCGGCGTCAGCAGCAGCCTCTGAAGCTTTGATCTGGTGGCTCTCAGGTTTCTCCATATGGCCGGAGATATGACAAAACCCCCGGATCTTCAGCAAGATGAACTGCTTCGTTCCAAAGGCTGCCTCGTTTCTTACCAGCCACCTGGGCAGCAAGCAGCGCCTGGTCCACTCACACTGACCACCCGAGGAGGGTGACGTCTCAGGGTACTAAACAGCAGCCATCAAACGGCCTTTGCTTGCAAACCACGCACAATTTTTTTTCTGCGGCTGAAGAGCCAACTGTGAGTGGCAGTGAGGTGTCAGCTACCAACACCAAGTCAGATCTTATAGGGAAGATTTTACTTCCATGTTATGATAATCCCAGGCATTTTTATTCTGCACCAGTAGCTTTTATTCTTAATTTCCTTCATCTGTCAGCAATAATGTATTCGGTTTCTGTTTGTGTACATGCTCTGGTACATGCTATTGTACAGCTGATGGGCCTTAAATTCATGCTTTGTTGAAGGTATATTTCTTTCAAAAAGGTTTTACATTACTAAAGGTAGCAAGTCACAAAATAAAACCATTGTTGCAAATATCATTTGAAGCTAATCTTCATATAATCCACAGTAAATATTTATACGCAATACAAAAGTGGCTGGATTTGTTTACAGTTTGAAATTGTTGGAGAGAGGATTCCATATAGATTAGTCAGCTAATCTGCTGTAATCTGCTTAAAAAGGAACCGAAATGGTTTTTCTTTCACTGAATCATGTTAGCCCTATGTGCACAGTGACTTCAGATAGGGAACAGATTCAAGCACAAAAGGGCATTTACCTTGTGGGCGCTCAGAGCATTGCTCGCATTGCAGGAGAGCCATAAATTTCCTCTTCTGCCGTAAAGAATGGGACAGCTGCACTGGCTGAGTTTAAGCTGAGATGGGTGTCAGGCTCTTCCATCCCATTTCCTCGCTGCAGCATTTGAACTACATCGCCTGGGGATAAACTGATCTTTGATGAGGCACCTGCAAGGTGTTTGCACAGAAGTCGTCCTTTCTGAATTTATTCTGGTTTATTTCACTCCCGCCTAAGGAGGAGCTACTTGAGGTGCCTCTACGCTAGCATGCTCCTGAGTTCATAAGGAAAGCATCTTGCTAGTTTTCTTGATGCTTCTAAATTTTGGGAGGAAGGGGAAATTATCCCATATTCTTTACTCACAACTCAACTTTGCTCACACGGAGATTGCAGCTCAAAGTGGAAAAAGATTTTAGATACTCACCATACTTCACAGAAGGTCTCTGGCTCATCTGGGCTCCCCTGGGACCTGCGTGTCACCTCTGTGCAGAGGCTGCAAGGCTCAGGCTTGGACCTTTAATGGCCCAAGGAGTTAAGAGCAAAGCACGGGCAGCAGACTCAGAGGTCCTCCTCCAACCCAGCAATGAGCTTGGCTGCAAGGTTCATTTCACACATGGCTGAGGCGGTGTGAATGGTGATTAAATCCTGTTTTGTGGTTGTTCCTAATGCACCAGTATTTGGAGGTTGCAGAAGGATCCCTCCGGGCCCCTGTCCCCGATGTGGGGATGCTCACGCAGAGGTGGCCCAGCTGAGACAACACACTGGCTGCAGCGTGGGTGAGTCCTGAGCCCGCTGCACCCTGTCTCTCCAGGATATAGGCACGAGCCAGGCAGGGAGCAGCCCTGCCGGGGGAGAAACGGGCGGAAACAATCCCCCCTGTGGGTATCAGGACACTTTATTTCCCATTTACCCGCCACACCTGGGACCGAGCAGGTGGCCAGCAGCAGAGCCCGCCGCCACGGAGGCCGGGGCTGCCCTCGTCTCCCTGCTCCTCACTGCTGTCAGTCCCCAGCTCCTGTACGCCCTGCCCCTAGCCTGCTCCCATGTCCGCTCAGGGCTGTAGCTGCAGCCCAGCTCTGCTCCTGGGGCTTGAGACTGCGAACCTCCCCAGGGAACCCCGGGGAAGGAAAAACACACCTTGCCTCATCCTGTAAACAGCAACGCGCGCAGGACCGCAGATCCCCGCCTGGGAAGGGATCCGGCCCGTCACCTGTGCTGCGCTCTGGCAAATGCATCAGCTCGCGGTGCCGGGGCAATCACTTTTTTTTCTCCCTACCACATATCCCCAGTGCCGGTAGATTATTTCAGTGTGGGTCCCTCTGAATAATACATTCATCCGCAGTCCTTCCCCCACCCCGTCCTCAGCAAGGCCTTCATTAGTTGAATACAGTGGCTCAGCTCCAGCACGCACAGCTGCCGTCACTGCTGCAATTCTTTTGCCTTGAGAAAAAGCATATACAATTTAATATGCTCCTGGCACAACAGCTTTTCTGTAGCAGAGGAGGCGGGTTTGTTTATGGCTATTTTGATAGGGCAGCTTTCATCCGGACACAGGTTCTGCTGCATCTCCCCGCTCGCACAAGGGCGCCTTTGTTGGGCTGGTTCTCGTGTTCCTCGGAAACCTCTGGCTGTTTCAGTACCTTCTCCTGCCCCCTGCAAATACAAATTTTAAAAAGCCCTCCTTGGCTAATCCTGTATTTCTCTAAAAGCTAAATCCTGGGCTAAGAGCCAGAAATGCAGGGGAATAGGAGAGGGTGTGATGCTTTACTGGATACGTGTCAAGGATATGAACCATCCTGCCTTCTCATGGGAATTTGGCCCATGGTAGCATGTGCTGGACGCATCCGAGCGTCCGCATCAGTGGGAGCGGAGCTCGTGATGCTGCTGGTGGCCGTTAGCGGTGACTTCCAGGCTCGCCAGGCTCGGGAGCAGCTCTATTGCTTTCCCAGATACCTCCGGCCTCGCCAAGAGCCGTACGAACCGTGCGCAGGGGCATGACTCCTTCCTCCCAATTGCAGGACCAAGACCGGGGCTTTTCCATCTCTGCAGGAGCTGGCGCTAAGAGATGCAAATTCTCCACCGGCAGCGATTCCCGCAGTCATCGTTACGCAAGTTAAACTGTCAACAGTGACGCATCTCCCCGCTCGGCGCTTCTGTGGCACGTTCAGCTCCCTGGGCAGGGTGGGGTGCGGAGGAGATGCACCTCCAGGCTGGAAAGTCTCAATCGAATAACCCAGAGTCTGCAAACACAGCCAACTACTTGGAGCTGGCAGATTGCTTGAGCTACCCCTGGATGAGAAGGAGAAATAATCTCTTGTATTTTTCAGCTGCTAAGTCTGTTCCCTCTCACTGCCGTAGTGGAAATAAATGGTGGGAGGGTTTAGCCAGCACTAATTCTTTGCCGCGTTCAATGTGAAGTTGCTGCGACTTTGTGCTTGGCCCACAAATACAACTGAGAAAATGAAACCGGCTAGAAATACGACTAATCATCCGATCATCGTAAACACATGGTAACGAAACAGAGTCACTCTGTAGCGCGTATAAATTCCACACATGTGGAGGAATGCAAAGCAGCTATTGTACCCCCACTTTGCAGATCCATTTCACTATTTTCCCAGTTTATCTGGAAAATACATACTGCATGGTACTATACATCGTATTTCACTGCTATGCACCATGATGTCTTCTAATGGAACAATCGCCATGCTTGTAGTCTAAGGGCAATACAAAAGTGCTTTCAAATAATAACAATACATTTTCTGTATAAAGAGGATAGGGAGTAGCCACTTCCCAGAAAGGCTTGATTTCCCTAGAGCCAGCAGTATGAACATCCAGAGCGCCAGTAACAGCAGGCAGTGGTGAGAAAATCCCTACCTCATCATCAGTCTATACGTCCCGTCTCCAACTGCCAGTTCTCGCAGAGAACAGAGGCTGTTAGCACCCACCAAGGGTAAAGTGAATGCACCCAGTGAGTTCTAGCAGTGCGAGGCTCGATTTACCCCACTGGGGCTCGGATGAGGGGCACTTTTTTGGCAACTCAACTCTTTCGGCTTCGACCCGAAGCTGTGAGTAGAGAGGAGCAGCGTTCTCGCAGCCCAGCTACCAGAGATCACGCAGCAGCGCAGCATCTGCCAATTCATTCAGCACTGCTGGCCCATGCAGCAACATGGCACGCCGCTGTTCCATGTTTGGAGACAGTTTATACTGGAATAGGAGCAGTCTTCTTGGGTAAAATGATTATTTTTTTCCTCCATGAGAGCTCACGACTTTTTTAAAGAGAACTCTGCACACTTAAAATTGCCTAAGCACAAGAGGATGAGATATGTGTTGCAGCTTGTCTGGGCAGCGGAGGCTTTCTGTGATACTTTTGCAGAGAGTGACTTGAAAACAAGGATTAAAACGCAGCTGGGGAGGGGCTGGAGCACTCAGAGGCAAAAGTTACCCATGCACTTCTGAGCTAGGAGTCAGAGCATGCCCAAGGTGATGTTCATGCTTTGCTTTCCTTTCCCAGGCAAAGTGCAGCCTCTTTGCTAAAAGCTGAATCCAGATTTTTAGACATCAGAAGAATCACTCTGGTATTGGAGCCTGATCAAGCACAAAAAACATCCTCAGCCTTTGCAAAAATACCAGATGGCTGCAGATGCCAGCTCCTTTGGCCAGGCAGCTTTTTCAGAGAAAAGGCCAGCTTGTTGTGCAAGTGCTGCATCCCAGATAAACTCTGCTGAGCAGCAAAGAGCCATGGAGAAACCCTTGGAGAAGGAGCATCAAAGCCAATGCATTCCCGTAACCTCAGATTTTCAAGGCTACATGTATGCTCATATCCAAATATGTTCTTCTCCAGAGGGAAGTGGGACCTACAGAAGTGACTCTGGCTGTGGAAACACGAGTTTCTGAGCAGTCGTGTGCATTTGAAGAAGGCAAAAATGAGCTCCAGTCAGAGCTGCCAAATCATTGGAAACAAATTAAAAAAACATGCCTGCAGAAGATAATTCTGTCTCTAAATGGTGAGATGGTCTTTGAAATATCAAGTGAGACCCCACCTGCAGTACTGGGTCCAGCTCTGGAGGCCTCAGCACAGGAAAGACATGGACCTGTTGGAGCAGGTCCAGAGGAGGGCCACAAAAATGATCAGGGGGCTGGAGCACCTCTCCTACCAAGAAAGGCTGAGAGAGCTGGGGCTGTTCAGCCTTTCAGTACTTAAAGGGGGCTTATAAGAAAGATGGGAACAGACTTTTTAGCAGGGCCTGTAGCAATAGGACAAGGGGTAATGGTTTTAAACTAAAAGAGGGGAGATTCAGACTAGATATAAGGAGGAAATTTTTTACGATGAGGGTGGTGGAACACTTGAGCAGGTTGCCCAGAGAGGTGGTAGATGCCCCATCCCTGGGAACATTGAAGATCGGGTTGGACGGGGCTTTGAGCAACCTGATCTAGTTGAAGATGTCCCTGCCTGTTGCTGGGGTGTTGGGCTAGATGACCTTTAAAGGTCCCTTCCAAGCCAAACTATTCTATGGTTCTATGATTCTATGAAGTGTGAGCTTTTAAACCAGCTAGTGCTCATTAGGTCAATGGTGCAACAACAAAAAAAAGTCTTCTTACTCTTCTAACTCCCATCCACACACAACAGTCTTTGTATTCATGTAGCACTGCATGAACAGCAAGCAACAGGATCTCTGGCTCCCTTTAAGATCATCATGGTTTTGCCTCTGCACAAGATAGTATTCTTTCTCTCGGCTGCTCCACAGAAATGTGCACAAAGAACAAACATGATCTCTTCCATAAATAGGTCAGTGAAAGGATTTATGCACCATTTAAGACTTCAAAACTGAATGCGATGCACACACCTCGTGCACCCTTCACAACAGGAGAAATGTTACCCTTCGTGCAGTGACGCCACTTCTGGAGACCACTTACTGCAAGGAAAACAAACCAGCAGCCAACAACCAAGCTGGCGTGCACTTGATTCTCTGCAACAGCTCGTTTTCCACCAACACCTGACCCCATGATATGGTGGCAGACTGTGCTCGCTTGAGGATCAAGGATTCAGGGGGTTCACACAACTCTACAACTTTAGGCACCCATTGCCACAAAGCAGTGGGAATGCCTTAGACAGCTCACAGTAATCTGATACACGCACTAAAGCATGGTCAGCCACACGGGCCTCGTAAAAAACCTGGAGGTACAATTAGTTTCTATCAAAAAAAAAAGTATTTTCTTTTGTCTTGGGAGTCCTGAAATGGCTGCGACACAATTAAAACCAACCGAAAAAAGAATGACAATGAGGAGTGGTGAGATGCTCTTTTCTGGGGAGCGTGGGCTGGTAATGTCCTTCTGGAAGAACCTCAGAGAGAGTGGTCACTTTTGATTACTACATAATGTGAGTAATTCTCTGGAAAGACGAGTCCTTCCCGCCTGAATCATAGCAAAGGGGGGAAAAATAACACACTCCAAAAATGGAAAGCTGGACAGCCCTTGGATGCCGGGAGCCGCCCAAGATTCCTGTGCGGGGCCACCGCAGGAGAAGCTGCTCGGAGTGAATCCACAAGTTCTGCACGCTGCTCTGGGGTGACAGCTCCAGCACCGGAGCCACGCTTGGACCACAACATACCTATTAACGCGGCCACCCACCCAGAGCTCTGGTGGATACCGTAGGTAGAGTGGCACTAACAACATGCTAAACACCTCTTCCTCACCCAGAAGCCATACTCTCCAGTCCTTCAACCCATGCATTCACCCTAATGCAGGAGATACAGGTGGTTCTTTTGGAGGCTCTGCCTTCTCTGAGAAGTTTGTCCTCAATGTAGTTCTTGGCCAGCCCACTGCATGAACACAAGCCACGGCAGCAGCACAGTACATCTCTGATGCCAAAACGGCTTTGTGCCTCAGTCCCAGGGCAGCTGCGCTTCTAAAAATCCATGCGTGGCCAGAAGTTGAGAGGAACGACTGGGACAGAACCCCAGTGTGGTCAGGGCCTTGGGCTTTGTCTGTGATACTGGGGGGGAAAAGGAACAGCATTGGTATTTGAGAAAGAGTCTGTTCTTCCCCAGTTCTTCCCACTGGCTGTACAACAGACTCCGCAGCAGCCCTGTGGGTTTCGAAGCCCTAGACAGGGTCCCTACGGCCAGTGGGACAGCTCACATACCGCGTGTTCCACATGTGCTTAAATGCCTGGCTAAACTGGCATCTAAACAACAACATGAAGGTCCGAGACACACCTTGAACCCCTGCGTCTTTATGTAGACATATATGGTTACATTTAAACACAAGACATTTTTTTCTTCATGCTAATCCTCCAGAAAACCAGTTTGGTTTCCATTACTATATATAGCACTGGGATTCTTGGTCTATTTTTTGTCCCTTTGCATCTGATTATTTTCAGTAGAGTTCAAACCTTTTATGATACACAGATTTTAACTAGAACATGACTTCTATTCGCACAGACTCCCATTATTAATAAATCCACAATGGCCGCATATAATGTAGAAGAATTTTATTCATACTGTAATTCTGTCCCATCATCCACTGCAAATATTACAATTATCTTTAAAATGTCATTGAATATCATTTTGTTCCACTTAAAGCATAGGAATCCTGGTGTTAAATGGTTACACTTCTCGTGAGATTGCTTATAACAGAACCATAATTCAAATGTATTTTCCATGAGCTGTAAAGGTTTAAAGCAAAGAATCTGTGTTATGTGTGTGCGCTCGAGTAACTTCTAAACAGTGAGGCTAATACTTGGTGTTTAACAAGAAATGTATCTTGCATATTATGCAAAACACTCACAATTTTTTACCAATACAACAGAAATGCAATAGGTAAAAGAACATACATGAGTGACTGGTAACCTTTAAAAAATATTTCTTTTAAAAATTGCACAAGAGAATACAAAAACAGTGAAGCAAATCAAAAGTTTTGCAAATGCGTATACATTTATCTCTCTATATAATGGGGGTTTGCCTATATAAATGTACGTGATAAAAATTGCAAGGGTGAAAAATGTGAATGGTCATATTTAATAACACGTGCAAGAAGCATAACATAATCATAATAAATAGTAGCAACAAATATACACTGACAGGACCACTGAAAATATGCTGAAATAAATTAAGCACCTTGAAGTGATGAGAGGAGTCTGAAGTCGAGAAGCAGTCGGCTCTGTAAAAACCCCTGTGGGCAGCTACTGGAATATTGGGCCCTCTTGGTGGGAGTCGATAGGAAAGTCCCAAGTCAGTTTTTCTTAATTCCAAAGAAGAAAGCACATTGCATGTCAGTAGGAGTAACTTTAGCCATGTTCTTCACTAACACCTCTAGTTTCAAAAGGGAGATTGCTGCCTTATTTCATTGCATAACCTTTGGCATGTAAAAGGTACAGAAAGTTTGGATTTACCCAGAAGAATGCTATCATAAAGAAGAAATACAGTTTTGCCACAACCGACAAGCAGGCAGTGCTATTTAGGGTAGGTGAGATGCAGACCTTTGCTGCTGTTAGCCAAGACAAGTTTTCCCTCAAAGGAAGAGCTTCCCAAAGAATAATCTAAATGATCCCATCCTTGGGGGCCGCACAGCAGAGCAAGGTCTGGATCTGCAAAAAGCTCCATTCAAGAGGAGACCCGTGTCTAGGCAGGGCAGCAACAACTGCCAGCCAGGCTGCACGCACCTGGAGGGACCTGGGCTCTAGGAGCTTCTTGCAAGATCCTGGTGCTTTTTGTTATGCAATACCTGTCTTTTGGAGGAGAGGCAGCATTTTCAAGCATGTGTTTGGCTTTCAGAAAATCCTAAAAAATCTTAAAATTTAGTCATATACTAAAAGAAAGGCATTTGAATTTAATTAAGTGGACGCTATTAAAAACAAACTGCTGTTGTTGCCCCTGATGTACGCCTGGTGCCATCTCTTCAGCATTTCATGTAATATTCAGAGATGTGGCTGGGGACACTCTGCTGCAGATAAATATGTTTCGAAGCCCACTTAATTCAGTGGAGAAGTTCCCATTGGACTTTTAAGGGATCTAATGCAAAGCTTCATTTAAAAAAAGCTGAGGACAAATAACTTAGATCCTAAAGGCTCCATCTGAATTGTTTCAAACCATTGTCCCTTGACCTCTTCACCCAGAAGACTGGAGCAGGCCGTTTGGCTTAGCATATCTTACAAAGCAGACCTGAAAGGGCTTGTAACATGGAGGAATATGGCCCCTGTATCTGAGACACAAACAAAATGACTCAAAAGCTCTACTTTTCCCTGGCTTGCTGGAATGATCAAAACCTTCCTCCAACCTTCCCTCTTAAACTGCACGACTGCCACTCACCCCATGGGATTTCAGGAACCTCCAGTCCATAGCCAGTGAAAAGTCTTTTAAAAGTGACAGGCAGAGGGACATCACTTGATCAAAGAAGCTTGACAAAGGGTGAGTAAGACCAACTTTAAAGATAATGAGGGAAATAGAAATTCATATGTATTTTAAATAGTTAAAAACACGGTTTTAAGCTATATGATCCAACAATAGGTAAAAATCTTGCCTGCAAGCCAAGAGCCTAATCTTCCCCAAAGCTAGTCTTATCCAAACAGTTGTCTTCCTACTTACATGATACGTGAGATTTGAACTGACATCCACTACGTGACATAAACAGAAAAAATACACATAAAATGCACACTTTTTATTTTTTTCATCATAAAGCTATGGAGCTGCACAGAGCAAATTTAAGTGCACAAGGTCACACAAAGGCAGCTTTCCAGAAGGAATCATTTAGACGGTGAGTGAAATGAAACTGTTGTATCTCTGAATGTTTCTCTTGAGGATTTCAGAACAAGGACCAAGCACTCGTTCAAAGCGGGGCCGATCCAGCTTTACGCACTTCAGGGGTCCACGTGCCACCACTGTAGCAGCCCGGGGCCGATTGAGCAGTAACGCTATCTCACCTGGAAACAGGGATAAATACGCTGTCACACACCCTGTGCCTCTCTTTGGAGGGTGCATATTCTAGCCACCATCCAGTTGCTTTGGTTGTAGAACATCTCCCTTTATGTATCTCTTGATAGACACTTTACATAATTCTGTTGACAGTACAAATGCATTACACATGCATAATGCATGCGTGTAAAATGCCTTTGAAAACAAATGCTTTCAGACTGTTTGGCTGATTCTGGATCTGTCTCCTGTCAGCCACACTGGTGTAAACCAAGGAATGGTTTCAGCTTCACTGAAATCTCTCAGAATCGCTGAAAGCAGCAGCTGACCTATGCATAACCCCTCGCTTGAAAAGAGTAGAACACTAATTAAGACAATAACTGCTTGATACAACTGCATGTTCCTGTCTTTCTGAACCATACTTAAGCTGAATTTTCTTACCAAAGTAATCTGATGGACCAAGTCTTCCCACTTCGACATACTCCTCGTTGTCAGACCTGCGCTGCAGAACGGAAGCTGTGCCCTGGGGAGAGAAGTGCCGAAAGTCAGTTGGCTTTGCTTAAACCTGTTATGCTTTAAAAAGTATCGAGTCCTGAGTATTTCCTTTTGCATGTCACACTCCTTTAGTTCTGCTATGGGAGAGACGACATTATATGTGAATGAAAGGAATTAAAGAATTAAAAAAATCCATCAGTATGGCAAACTTGATTTCTCTCTTATGAATTGTTTGGATGCAGACTGATTCAGCTCACACAGAAGAGAAGAGGAACGGGACAGAATTCAGTAAACCCTATTGAACTAATGCAGATCATGCTGTGCAAATGTATGCTTTGATATAGTTTATAAATATGTTCTGGGTGGATGCAGAGCCTTACAAGAGATGCAGAGAAGATTTACATCATAAGGAATAAAAAGGCAGTTTTCCCAGTCACAGTCTTGGGACATTATTTTCTAAGCCAGCAACTGGAGTTTATTCCTCACCTGATCATTCACTGGACCTATTGCTGAAATGGTTGGTAAAGGGAGTTTTTAATGCTTGTTGCACCAAAGGGGGATTTTTTTTCAGTGGCTTTGCCCAGTTGTGGCCTGTAGTGATCTGGACACCTGTGAGTCAAGTCGCTGGAATGTGTCTTGCCTCCGCTACCCTTAATAACTGCTGTACTTGACACGTGCTAATACATGGCAAAACTCAGTTACAGTCTATTTAAACCTTCAAAGAGGTTTTACATGCAGAAATATTCTAACCTGGAGGAAATCTTAAATTATTGTGGCATAAAGCTTTTGTAGAGGAATAGAGAAGGTATCTGCTTTTCTGGAAAAGAGTTACAGTAACGTATGAAATTATCTTCTGAGTCCAAACCAGAAGCATAGGAAAAGGGAAAATGTTAACATATTTTGATTTTAACTGCAATTAAAAATATTTTTTAAAAGCCAAGATTTTTAAATAGACCGGAGAGTCATTTTTGGACAGGGCAGTTGGAGAGCATCGATACAGTTTTTTTAAGATTTTCAGCTTGGAAAGTAATACATGGGGGCTGATCCTGTCCCAACCAGGACAGGGAAGGGGACGAGACACAGTAATGCGGACTATGCTCAGAAGGTTGATGCCAGTTATTGGAAAATATCACAGCCCTCGGTCTGCAGTTTAAGACCCAAGTCTTGCATTGCTTGGCTCGTCGGTGCTGTCGGTGCCTGTAACTGGCTGCAGGACCACCCCAGCCTGGAGCATAAACCTCCCTCCAGTGCAGAGTATTCAGTGCAGATTCACTGGCTGCAAACACCCTGCAGCTTCCCTGCACCTAAATAAACTTGTGTGCCTCAGGGTATGGTGGGTGGCTTAAGGAGACACTGAGCACCCTGATACACCTTGGCTTCAATGCAGTTGGAGGCACTCAGCAACCTGCAGAACTGGCCCTTCACCTTTGCACTGTGTTTAAATACACCTTATAGTATCCCAAATATTGTCATTGAATTGCAAATCTGAACAGCAATGTAAGGCTGCTTCAGGTCTGGCTTTCATTTTTCTAGGACCTGAGGGACCCAGGAATAACCAAGAGCAGTAGAATATCCGTTATTATGTAGCAAAAGATCATAATTCGCTTTCTTCTGAACAAGCACTACTAAGCTGCTGTAATACCGTTGTATTGCATCATGTCCTATTTCATAACAGGGTTATTTTTAAGCCCATATACTTTATAAATTGCTGGGTCACTCTCTAGGTTAACTTATAATGTAACCTTTATGTGCTATATCAATGAAGAGGTAAATCTTATTTCTGCTGATGCCAGGAACCAGAAACAAAAATCAAATAATGTACAAGTATTGTTTGATACATGCTAAGCATCTGATGGTTTTTATACAGACTTGGATGTAAGTCAAAGTAATGTCTGACACATTAGAAGTTATAATTTCTCATTTTGCCCATTAGCAGTAACCTGTGCTTAGTATAAATCCCTAGATATCAGACTGTCAACACGTTACATTGGTCACGACAATTTACTGTTCACCCGACCATGCCATATCAGTATTACAAAAATACTGAAGAAACGCCAGGGCTGTAAATTCGGGACCATTTGAAAACCATCACAAAACTCTTCTCGGCTTCAATGCTTTCACTCTTAATATGCCAGGCAGCTGATGGCAGAAGATACACAACCATGTGCTTGGCACAATGTGCATGAGCAAGGGCACCTGAACTGGGCAAGGTTGTTCAAAAATAAGCCAAACATACAGGGGAAGGTTCGTTTTGGTCTTTTGTGGGGTTTGTTTGGGGTTTTATCTACCATTAAAACATGCCGTGCACATAAAACTGTCCACAGCAAGTGTAAGGCTATCCACAGAAGTAACTGAAAGCACTGGATATAAGAAAGTGATTTGGTGCCTGTCAAGTTTCCAGCAAAAATTCCTTATCCTTGATATAACTAAATTGTTCTGCCAAAGCTGCTGTTTTCCAGGATCTTCCAGTAAATCTGCAAGGGCATGAAAATGCAAAGATAGTGTAATGAGTTTTGATATTCACACTTACTGCAAGTTTTCAGAACAAACACACATTCATAAGAAGCATTCTCAGAAATACCCCATACAGGGAATAATGTGTATATCGACTTCTCTCTTGCCAAACTTCAGATCAGGTGCAGCTCACAAAATTGATGCTGTTCTTACTGCCTGTGCAATGTAGACGGCATCAGCTTCAGAATCACTTCCAGCCCCTGTCCTCCTGTCTGTCCCCATCTGGAGCCTGGCAAAAACCTAACCCCTTGACCCAAATAGCTGTCTGCAATCCATGTCTCCAGTCTCTTTCCCAAAACTATTTTTTTTAAAACACTTGTATTACAGATGTTTTATTACATAAAACAAACAAAAAAAAAATCCCCAAAGTAATCATATTGACTGCCCAGGTCAAACGAAGAAAGGACTCAATTCCCCACTGCCCACCTCGAGCATGTTGCCATAAAGGTAATCACAATATCAAGCAATATTGCTTTCATCTCCCCAAGTGTCAGCTTTTATTGTGGCTAATATTTTTTTGACGGGGTCCATATAATATAGGACTCCAATAAGTCAGTCTTCTGAAGCAATTTCTTCCACTGTTCCACTACAGTTGGCCTTTTTAATCCAAGAAACACCATGATATCTGTTGGAGGAGGACAGATGTGTCTGGCCTCCACAATAAACACTTGGCTTGGCAGGATAAAGCAATGCATATTCCAGATACATATTTTTCCACTCTTGTTTTAACAGTCACATAGGCTTTTCCCATTGCCCAGTGAGCAGGTCTATCACGGAGCAAAAGAAGTTTCCTGAAACCCTGACAGCGAGCACCCAGATGTAAGATCTGATTACACCATTTGGCCTCTCGTTGCACAAGTCACCAGCTCCACAAGTACATCCTGGAGCATTGTCAGAGTGACCTTCACGGGAAGACTGTCCACACCATGAAACAAAGAAGATGTATTTATAATTATCTATCTGTATCACCTTCACTTTGCGTGTCTTATCTCTGGAAACAACGCTACTCTGACTGTATTAGAGGAAGAGTCTAATTGTAAACGACCAGTGTAACCAGGGCAAAAATAATACAGAAATAAAATAATACAAAGTAAAATTAAATAATACAGAATAAAATACTACAGAAACAATCCCTTATTATCCATATACTTAATGAAGTAGTCATACTAAATTAATTTGGTGCTGACCCCTGCCCTTGTTCCCATCACAGGTTTCATGGCTGTATTTCATTTTACTTGTTAAATCTTTCCGACGCAGTTTTTGAGCTTTCTATCCTTCTTGTGCTTTAGCAAACCCTACCTCTTATAAATGATACAACTGAATAAATCTCCTGAGCCCTGTCCCAGGAGGTACGGGCATTATCTAGGAAGGATTCGAGGGGCTTATCACTCTCACCCCCAAAAAGCATTTGGTCTCAGTGGGAAAGATTTCCCCTTAAGTGGCACACAAAACTTGGCAAGATCAGTCTCTCTGAAATAAACTGCATGATCCTAGATTTGCAGGATCAGGCTGTTTAGTGCTGCTCAGTTTAAACTCCTGTCTTGTACACTGACAGCCATTTCAGCCTCCTACACCACCAAGCGAAACCTACAGAGCACAGGCTCAAAGACTGTCAAGAGGTTTGACACCATTTAATAAATCAGGACTTTGCGGTGATATTAAACTGAAAGCAGACAGGCATGTCTTTCTGCTTGCAGACACTTGGGAGTGAAATTATGATCTTCAGTGGATCCAGGAATATTCCCTTTCGGTCACTGAGGAGTGCCTGTATTCCCAGGAACCGATATCATTAACCTTCTCTCCTCTCCTCCAAGTAAATAGGAGCATCTGATTGCAAAAACAACAAGAGTAGCAGTTCCAAAAGCAATGTGCCGTCACCACCTCTCTGCCGTCCTCACCCCACGCACCTGCTCACTCCCTCGATTACTGCCCTGTCATCGTGCTGAGAGCATTTATTCGTGTCTTTCAAATGCATCAGCAGTTTGTTTTGTAAAAATTTATGGCTTAGATAAGGCACCATAATTTAAGATATAAAAAATAAATTAAGGTTTATAATCCGTGAGCTCCCATCCTCTCCAAAGTAATGAGATTTTGATAAATGTTTCACTTTTAAACTATTGGACCGTACAGATGAGTGAGACATCCTACAGCGTAAAGACAGTGACCCATCTGGATCAACACTGAGATTCCCAGGCCTTATCCTGCATGTACGTATAAGCACTAATTGCTTCAGAAGTATATTATATTTAAGTACTTATATTTATTATATTTACACTATTATATTTAAGTACTTCAGAAGTACTTATATTTAAGTATGAATCCTATAGCCAGCAGCTGGCTTAAGTAGCCTGGCTACAAAAGGCAAGCATTCATGATGCTAAAAACTGAAATCCTGTATTTTTTTCCTGTATTCCAGCTCAGCGGATTGAGTGGGATCATTCCCAGGCAGCACAAGGCACAATGTGGTGGACAATGATGTGTCCCTGTTACCCTTGGGTGGGACAGGCTGTGCAGTATGGTCCTTCACCAGGGGCAGTGGGTGGGAAGGGAAATTCAGCACTGTTTTAAAAACTTTTTGTTTTAAAAGCCAATCTTGTTGCTGTTTTGGTTTTGCTGGTCTAACCTCCCATTTTAAAGGTATAGCAATCAGTAAAAAATATAGTGAGGCTCCATCTGTAATAAAGGACATATTTATCATTATTAAAATTGAAGAATATTTATTCTACCATGAGTGTATGCAACGTCAATGTCTATGTCCTTTTGACACACTAAGTATATAGACTAAATTTCTGTTTTTTAAGGAAAAGAATGTTAATTTTCATAAGCAGGAAGTTACTATTTCTCTTTCCATTTTTATTTCATACTTTTTTACTTACTGCTTTTTAAAAGAAAAGCACAGAAGACAGTTTTTTCCCCCATGCCCTCAAAATGTTACATTTTTATCCTAGTTTTGAGCTTAGAAAGTTTTTCTAGCCTATTTTGTTTTCCTCTTCACCATCCACTAGAAAAGAGCAGCGCAGTCTATAGAACTAGAGATGGAAAAGGTCAGGCCAATCCATCTGCTATTGCTATTAACTCTATCAATTGCTATTAAGAACATACCTTTGCTCTTTCTCACTTTGTTAATCCGCACACTCCATAATTCACACATTCAAAAGATAAGTTTCCCCTCGCTCCACAGTCACACAAACCCTCATTATATGTCGCTATTAAATCTTTGCTAAGTTACTACAAAAGACGAACGAAGAGGCTGTGAAGCGGTATAAAACGATCCTGTTCACACGGCAAAGCAGACGGGACTGGATGTCAAGACTCCTACTGGTTTTAATGGAAGCTGTAGCAGATCTGAAATGAATTAAAAGATCTTTCACACAGTATGATTCTGGGAGTATTTTATTTAATTGCAGGCAAGAAGAGGTTTGTGGAAGTAATATCTTTTATTAGACCAACTAGCATAGCTAGAAAAGGGACAAGAGCTTTTGGGCACGTATGCCTTTCTCCAAGTTTCCTATTTCTCCGGATATATCTAATAAAAGATACCATTTACCTATCTACAAACACTGTCTGGGCAATGTTCTTACACTATCATAGCTACAACCATGATAAGTTACACCTTATTTGGTCATATCTGCCCACTTAACTGGTTCATGCATGCAATTAAATCATTCATAGAGTATCTCCAAATCATTACCTTCAATTAAGGAGAGTCAAAAGCTATAGGTCCCAATGCTACAAAACTCCTGAAAATAGTGATTGCCTAGTGAATCTCCGAGACCTGCTAAGATCTGTCAGCTAATATTTCACCCTCCACTTTAAAAAATAATCATTTAAATCAGTTCAGTTGTCTGATGTGAAACCTCAAGCAACTTTGGTCCAATTCAGCAAACTTTACGTTTATGACTATCAGTCATGATGCGCCTGTTGTAATGACTGTTGAGTGGGTAAGGGCTACAAGACCAGACCCCAGGTTTGCGTTGACTGAAAAGGTGGTGGTTGTTTGGTTTGCAGATCTCTAGCAACTGAGTTCATTTCTGCATCCATTAGGGTTCCCTGCAGATTACAGTGCAGAGATGAGACAATGCCAATGCCCAAGACAAAACCATGAGCTACTGACAGCTTTAGAAAACAAATACACAACATTTTACCATTCAGCTTTTTAAATTGGGCCGTGACTCTGGAAATCTTGAGTGCCACTGATTTCAGCAGATTTTCAGAAAGCCAATACCTTGGGAGTATCTTTAGGATTAATAGTGCAATGTCAAATGAGCTCAAAAGGCAACATTATAGTAATAACAGGTGCAGTGTGGTACCCATACAATCTCCTTGAGAGACAGCAGTGCTGCAGAAAGTGCCTTTACACTGAAACAACAGCAGTAACAATGGCTATGATTATCATTACATAGTCGTCATAACTTTATAACATTAATGCATCATATTCTTATTGGGCATAATTCTCAACAACACTAATGCACACTGCAATCTAGCAAAGATGGAAAGTAAATATTACTGCCCAGCTGGCACAAATCGTATACATTAGCTCTACAGACACGCTTGATACCAAACAATCTGCAGTTTGCCGCGTGTACCAGCTATATCACACCTGCATAAGACTACTCTAAGTATGTCTAAACTTCCACCACTTCTGCTACCTAGGCACATTTATATTAGTTTAGGAATAACATCCAGACCCAAAAGAGAGGCACAAAGCTCTTTAGAGCAGTCACCAAAATAGCCACAATCATAAAGGTACTTTTAAAAATGACAATCAATCATAAACCAAATGTAGCTTAAAACAGCAAAAACAACTGAGCCACAGGGCATTTCCTAGGGATATACGAGAGGCCAGGGTTAAGGCCCAGACATGACTACACCCAGCCCATCATTAATCACCAGGAAACGCCTTTGCCTTGATCATTTAGTATTTAAAATCATAGATGTGTGACATGGGAAGACCTTTTCAATAGTTTGTTCATCCTCCTATTGCAGTATCTCAGACAATCTTCCCCTTCAGTGTTTCTTTGATACAGTCTGCATTAAACCTGTGCTGTACCTAATGTATTCCCCTTGAAGTAAAAGAAATGTTTTTATTAGATGGAACAAGACAAGATTCAGGCAGAGAGAGACCAGTAAACATAGTGAAAAGCCAAAAGAAGCAGAATACACTGCACAAACTGCAATTTGCTTCATGCATGGAGAGCCCTGCAATACCTATGAGAAACAAAGTGGGTTTTCCATGAAGAAGAAAAAATTGGGATTTTTTTTCATTAAGCCTTTTCAGTTGAAAGGCTTTTCAGAATCACAACATGAAGTTTTATAGTCTTTTGACTTCAAAATGTTGCCCTTGAGCCACAGCAGCAGAACTAACATCAAGCTAGATCACCCAAGTGTCTGATAGAGGCGTATCCGTGTGTTGAGGGACTCAAGACTTCATCCACAGTCATCATCATCCCCCATCATCAGATGGGGGAACACCACGGTGGCCTCTGTGCTCCCGAGCCTCGGTGCCATGGTAGTCCCGTGCTTCTGTTCCATACCACCATTTGCCAAGTGGGACTGGGAGGCCTGAGAGCGAGAGGATGGTGACACAGGGGTAAAGATACAGGTCTGAGCCATGGGAGGAGCCCCTTGCCTGGGGTGTGATCCTCCCTGGCTAGTTGTCCTGGCTCCACGCCCAGAAAGCTGGGAAGTGGTTGCACCACAGCCCAGAGTTTGGGGTCCCTCTGCATTTTTATCTTTACTCCTTTTCTAGGATTTTCGTTGCCCCTTTTATTACACATTCAGTCCACCTGTCACAGTGGTGACAAAAAGCAGATCCGCTCAGTAAAGGTGGGCTCAGATGCTGGGTTTTAATGAATCATCTCAGTGATACTTGGCCTTGACTAATCAGTAGCTTCTGTGGGAAAACAACTGAATTAATATTCATCGCAGTGCCAGATTTTAAAGACCGTCTGTGCCAAGCGCTGTGGATTATTGGCAACAAGGCACTGTTTTCCTCCCTCAGACATGTCAGCGTACAAAGCAATAAAAGTCACAAAGGAAAAAAAATATTGCATTTTAGAGATTCTTTCTTTCTACAAAGCTAGCCATTATCTTGACTCTCTCTGAAGCCAGGAAACGTCCACTGAGTCAACATAAAAGTGACTCTATAATGGGTTATTCATCAACTGTTCGTATTTGTGACTGACCTGACAGGGCTCATCTCCTGGAAGCAGACAGTGCAGAGCGCTACCACCTACAGAAGGGGCAGGGTTGAATGCACAGGAGAGAAAACAAGAAAACAGTGCTGAACCTCCCTCACCCTGCCCGCAAAATCCTTTCTGGTGAAAATCGTTTTTAGCTGTTAATGTTGTTTTACGGCCCAATTACTCCTACCACCATCTGCTTCTTTGTGAAAACATTCTGTAGATACTGAAGTAACCAGACCAAGCAAAAGGCTGAGACAGACATCGTCATTGAAGTCTCATAACTAATGCTGTGACCAGGGCTGGGCGAGCAGCTGTGGCCAGCGAGGGCAACAGCTTCTGAGCAAGAAATAAAACTTGGAGCAAACTGGGAGAAGGAGAGAAGGGAGTTTATCACGGAGATCAGGAAAATCCCCCATGTAAAGCTCTCTTTAAGTCCTTTCAGTTGGTGAATCTTGTGTATTCAAAGGACCAAATTCTGAAATTCCAAAGAAAAAAACTCATGCACTCAAAGTTGCCTCCTCCTGAAGCACACTGCAGAGACCCTTGCATGCTCCACAAAACCCACACTACACAGCTACTGAATGAGCCCTAAGGGGCATATTCTTTCACTAAATCTGCAGTCATCTCAATGGTATCTTTGCAGAGGACGGATAAAAGCCATCCCAGTAAGGGACAGCTTTAACACAATCCAGAGAAAGGGCTGAACTACAGCAGGGATTAGGAAATTCTCCATTCCTCTTCCACCAGGTTGGACACCACTATATTTCAGGTCTTGTTTACATTGCAGTATTTTTGCTTAAAGACAGAGAAGTATTCCTCAGGTGAGCCTCAGGACAGAGCTCCTAGCTCCTGAGACAGCGGATGCCTTTAATTGCAGTTTAGATTTAACGTGCCTCGGGCCATAAAGTTCTTGGTCACGTTGACTAAAGTGCTTTGAACCAGGGCTTGTGAGCTCAGTCTTCAATGCCAAAAGAGCTTATAAGGATCCTGAGAGCTTCCTGAAAACCTTGAGGGGTAAACAGCCTGTGCTGCTCTCCTTACTCACACAGAGAGGTATTTCATTACCTGGGAACCTCCGCTGCTTTTGCAGACTTCCACGGTAGGAAGACACTACTGGACAAGACTAAAGAGAGAAGAGTCAAAGCATCAACCATACCTTGAAGCAAGTATTAGCTAAATAAAAAGTCACAGGCTGTTCTGAAGATGGAGAAAATCTAGCCCTCTGATTTTTATGAAAATTCAAATGGAGCATGTATATATCAAGAATGAAACTGCCAATTACTAACTTTGGGTTTTACTTCTCTGCACACCAAACAATCTCCCAGTTTTCCACGTATCCTATAGTGGTAAGAGGCCAGGGTGTGTCTGTATTTCCAGCATAAACTTCAATTTTATGGGTTTACAAATCAGATGTTTTAAATTATAGCTGAATGAGACTGAAGACTCCTACACAAGTTGTCATGTCAAAAGTGAACTGGGGAAACATTCATACACATATTTTTGCGCTGGGTATAGCATATGCAAAAGAGAGGTTACGAAAACTGCTTTTAAGCCCTTGAGAATAGTACGGCTACACTGCATCCTCCCGGTGGTTTTGCTTGAAGACCTACGTTTGCCAATGTCCCAGTGACATGGAGTAACACAGCAAGTCCTGCATGTACCTCATGATGCTGGCATAAGCAATGTTCTCAGTCGCAATGTCCTGGGAGACCACTAGCATACCACTCCTCAGCTGCCATTTTAGCCCTTTGGGACTGCTGATAGCATCATTCCTGGGACAGTTTTTATGTTACAGCTAAGGATCAGCAGTTCTAGGGCTACTTTCCAAGAGAAGACAAATCCTTTGAACTATGTAGCCAAAGACACTGCAAATATTCCTTTAGCCAGTAAATAATCTTGGATTTTTATTATTTGCAAACCTTTGATTTATGAAAGACTTTTATACAAAAACAAGGAAGAAATAAACAAATTTCAGTCAGCAATACAAAGTGCAAGTGACTTCCACGTAACCTGCAGTTAGAAAATAACACCCATCATTTTTGGGTGGTAAAATTTAACACAAAGGAAAAAGGATAGTCAGTTGATGTATTAGCCTGGGATTCTGTCCATAGGGCTAACACTGCTTCTCTGCCTTAGACCTTCTGTGAGCAGAATCATGAAGGTCCAGACCTTCAGGGTGCCTAATTCCCATTGATTGTCTTCAGCAGGAATGAAGAAGTCTCTTAATTCTTATGCCTGTGCTTCAGACCACCATATGCAACATGGAGGTTGCTTCACACACCTGTGTGTAGCAACAGGTGTAGTGTTCACACAGGTGTAGTGAGGATAAACCCAGTGAAGTTCATGAGAGGTTCATGTAAGACAGATAAGTAGCTAAGATAAAATGAGCCGCTTAAAAGGTTACATATGTTGTGTACCACAGTCATTACGACTCCCCAGATTATTTGGTCATACCACATGGATGTGCCAATCCAGGTGAGAATTTTTTTCCTAACAAACTATGGGCTGTGTGCATTGCTTTTACATTGGTTTCCTACCCATCAGACTTCTTTTTAAAAAAGCTTCATTTTCATAATATAGAAGCTAGCTGATCTTAATGGTGTTGGAGAAGGATGATGCAAGAGGACTTAATTCTGATTGTGGACTCAAGATTGAGTCATGACTGGGTTTGACAGTATTTTTTTAACTGTACATTTTTAAACTATTATACATTATTCTCCAGTCTCTGGGTTCATAGCAACTCACAGAATTTACATGCAGTTGTCCTGGTTTCTGCCACAAACGAGGAACAAAATCTGCAAAGTTCTAAAATAGACTAGAAATATTGGCTAATTTGAAGTTTCACAAAATTGTTAAGAAAATGCTCCATTGTACATCACTGCTGGGGTTTCAGATTTTGCAGAATTTACCATAGGTGACTGCATTGCGGTGGTTATTAGTGGGGTTGGAGAAAAAAGCTGGAAGGAATGGCCAAAACTTGCAGTCGCTGACAGGTCCTCCATAGCTGGTGGAAAGAAGGGGAGCAGCCAGTTGCTTCCTATGAAACAATGTCCCTTTCTGACACAGGAGAGATAAGGATATGCTCAAGATTGCATGTATATGGATATTGCATGTATATGCAGCCTGATCCACTGCCCACAGAAGTCAAAGTTAAACTGAGTTTAACAACAGCTGGACTAAGCTGACATTTTAGTCCCTTTGACTCAGCACTTCACCTCCATCCCTAGTCAGGATGGGACCCAATCACACAGCTAACTTTCAATATTTGATGTCAGCTGGCCATTAAAAATGCCATCCTGAACACAGATGAACTTTGAAGCAGGGCCAATGGAAATGCTATTGCTCCAGCACAACTAGGTGATATCAAGAAAACTGAATGTACCTTTCCTGTAAGAGCTCTATGGGAAACAGTGTCTCTGCAGTTAAAAATAAGTAAAGTACAGAGCCCTCAGTGACTGCTGGCTCTGTTTATTTGGTATATTTTGTTTATTAGGTATATTAGGAGTCGCTGTAGACTGCCTTTGACAAACATTTTCAGTATCAACAAAATCCTGGTAACACTAAGCAGTTCGGATTGTAGCCTTTGAAACTCCTTTTCTAGACAACATTCATCTTCCTAATTAATAATTAATCACACTGTGTTTTTAAAGAGATTATCAGGTGTGATAGCAGAGTGTGCCTAAGGCAGTGACTTCATTAACCATATGGAAGAAGTTTACTTTGTAGTTCTCCAGCCTGTCGCAGGGGTAGGTGCCAAAGGGATCTCTCTTGGGTTAGAAAGTCAAAGAGCAACAATTTAGAGCAGGAAACAATTGGGCTATTATTTTTCTTTTTTCTTTTCCTTCTTAAGGAGCTTTTAAATCATAAATCTTCAGATGCTTGTTGTGCAATTTAAGACTCAAGTCAACTTTTCCTACAAAAAGGCCCAATTCTGTGAAGAACACAGCGCCCTTCCGCGTTAGGCTGAGGACCTTCCTCTGTTGGTGCACGTTACCATGGCAGGAAGAGTTTACAAACACTGTTCCACCTAACAAGGCTTTGAACTGCATTTGTGCAGAGATGCTCCATAGCATGCCAAGAGTGTCAGCGGGGCTGGAAACACTGATTTCACCTACAGGACAGTATCTCAAGTACACTCTCAGCAAAAACTTGCAGTGGATCCTGCCCAGACTGGAACCAGTTTGTAGCCCTGACTTGAAATGTCAGCAGCAGCATGAAAGCTAGCAACCCCCAAGGATTACAGGACTGTTTTCACTGTAATCAGCCAAGAATAGTGCTGGACAAATAATCATTACCAACTAATTTTATTTATTTTTGTCAATCAGGCAGCTCTATGCATTAATTCTGGAAGGATTTCTGCACTATCAATGAAAATGTTTCTCTTCTTTGCCAGTTTTGCTATTCCCATTGCCTGGTTTCAGTACTGATGGATACTTTATGCCTTTTCCCATTAAGCTTTTGCTCACCTTTATGAAATATCATTAGGATTATTCCCATTGATGGGGAAACAGGGAGGGTAACATTCTGCCCACAGACTGGAGTGATAATACAGATGAGACCGAAAATCAGATGCCCTGACTCTGCCTCCTCTCTAACCAGCAGGATAACAACAAAGAACACAAATCCCCAGCTTTTTTGAAGGGGTTTTCACAAAGGAGTTGCAGAGGAGGGTGCAACTACCCCCTGTAACTTAGCACTAATCTACAATTAAATATACTAGTTTTTAAAGTTAAAACCAAGAATCTAATGTGAAACTACTTGATACAATGGGTCCATTTCTCCTTGAATTTTCTCCTGTGAATTATCTTCTATTTTTAGGTCTTTTATTTTTAGGCTGCTGCATGCTATTGCTGGGCAACTCGACCAACTATTAATTGGAAATGTTTTGCTTCTCATGCAGTTTTATTTCTTTGCTTTCTGCACCACTTAAACCAAACTGTCCTCCAAGGAGATGACAGGCTACAGAGAGCACATTTAAAGGACAGTTACAAGCTGTGCTCTTTGGGCACAGTGTGGCACTATTATAAACCTTTTGCTGTTCTCTCCTCCTACACCTGCGTACGTTTGTGTCTGTGCATGCATTTTTCTTAAGCCATGTCAAACTTTATGGAGTATTAGGGCCATATGGCAGCAGTTCAGCAAGCTCTCAGTATGCAGCTGAGATTACAAGAGTCCCTGAGCTCAGTCGGTGGAGTCCCGTGACAATATCCGTGTGCTGTATGCAGTGCTTGGTCATGACAAATAGATCCAAACGATCTGACATGGGGAGGGGTGGGAGCTGGAAAATCCAGCAGGGCACTTCACGGCTGCAGGTCCCCACATTTTTGGCAGCTGCGTTACGGACTTTCTTCGAGGTGCTGTGCCACCCAGCCAAGTTCGAAGCTGAACTTAAGAGAGTGGTACATGATCATAACCACTATTTTTAATACTATTGTCACTACCTTTCTCAGTAACCTAGACAACAGCAAAAACCTCATTTCTTTCCAGTTCCAGAGCACTACTACACTAGTTTGAACTACTGTTCAAACTGAAGTCAGTGGCAAAGCACGAGTCAGGAATAAAATCAGCCCCCGTTCAACTGGCATTTCATTTAAAGGGACTTAACATTTGCTGGGATATTTAACTCTGCAAAGCTCACATGCCTCTGCAAGCTACCACTTTAAAATGCTAGCTAAAAATATTTGCGTTATCTGAAGTCAGATGAATAAATCCTCCCTGCTGCTGGGTACGCAGTGTGGCAGTGTACAATACAACTGCAAATTTATTTGTTAGAAACTGTACATCTGTTATGATTTACGCTTGCCAAAATATAATTCTTTATGGCAACAATTGTTTCATGGTGCTTAAAGTTTTTCACCTCTGTGCCAGGAATCTCATATGGGATAATTCCATGACCTTGGAATCCAGCAGATACATTCCACATCTGTCTGGTCTGGGAAAGCCCGAGTTTGTTGTGTGAAAACCAGAGTGGGAAAAGAAGACCTGGAAATATCTGAAAATACAGAAACTGCAGGACTGCTTCTTTTTTTCTTTTTTTTTAATTACGAGTGGCAAGTGCAGTAAATCAATCTCACAGAAGCGGTTACTTTGCTTTTGTAAGCAGACATTCACTTCTGATCCTATCTTCAAATTAAGGAATATGGTATAAACATTAAAATAATTCTATCTCTGGAAAAAATCACAGCCTTTAAATATTAAAACTAAATCTTGTTGAAGGCTGCTTGAGATTTAAATGGAAAAGCACCCAACCTACTGCAAATAAACATCTTACTGGTGCCTGTGAAGATTTAGGATGGCAGAAAAACTGTAGCTGTCCTGGAATCTTAGGGTAATACTTTTCTCATTAGACTTTTTAACAAAAAATGAACGATAAACAGCTTTGTGAGCAGTGAACTTAAAAAGCCCTGGTTTCCTGTGACTCTTCCCTGTGTACATTTTCTGTTATTCTAATAATTTGGCTGAGCTCCTGCTGCAGCCTCACTCTCCACGGGGCACTGTAGCATTTTCATGCGTACAGCCTGCACCTCAATAACCTGCACCCTGCTACAATCTGTGCAACACTGGAGATAAGACAGTGGACAGAACGCCATGAAAAAAAGGTTATACCAAGAAAAAAGGGGAAAAGGTGAATGTACTTGCTTGACAGAAAGGGGAGACTAAATACTCTTGTCCATACTAACCAGGATGATATCCTGGTCTAAAGCAGGAATTGCTGTTCTGATCATCACCTAGGCTAGAAGTCTCCCTTTCAAAAGGGTTTAATGGTTGCACTTCAGTCTGCAAATCCTGAAGGTGCCAATTCACTTACAGGCTATGTCCTTCTGCACGACCAATATACTTAAAAGATGGTATCCCAAAGGGATGTCACATAGGAACGCAGCGTTGCAGGCTAACCAGAAATGAATGATTAATTTATGAAGTTCATACAAAACTGTGCTAACAATTTAAAATCCATGTGTGACTCTTGGGTGTCTTAAACCATAAAGACACCTTTTAAGACACTCTTGGGTGTCTTAAACCAGAACCCTTCTATGACAGCAGTCACAAGATCCCACTTGGAACCACTATTTGCAATGCTGGTGCACCACAGCTTTGTAAATTGTTAACTGATTTGTCTAAGGCATGCCATGAATGACATGGTTTATAATAAATGAGTACCTTGCCCAAAAGCTGTGTGGCAATGTTTAGATTTGTACTACTGGACATACTGTACTCCAAAGGAGGCTGCATTCTGGTGATATATGAAATGGTTTCTGCCTATATAGCAGCCAAACAAATTGGCTGCATTTTGAGTGTTTTGGATTATAAGGCCACAAACATCAGAAAACATATGAAAGAAGCTAATGACTTTTCAACATATTGTGACAACAAACCAGCCAAAACTACTTTCAACCAGTTTGTAGAATAATGTGTTCCTGGCAGCTCGCATCAACTCTCCTGCAGAAAAGTTTAACATCAAAGATGTAAACTCCTGTGAAATCAGGTTTAAAATACAAAGCTTAAACAATGTGTAAGCGGGCACAAATACTACTGCAGCACAAAGAATAGTTGATACTGGATGTTCATTCTTTACTGTAGAACAATATAGGCAATTTCCAAAGTGAGAAACTGTGTTAGATTTATAGTGGAAGGGTGAGGTGAGCAGATACTTTATGATTATGCAGTATGCAGGGTTAATACTTTTCTACCCATTCAAGTCTTAACAGCTGTTCCATCAAGAGGGGGAAAAAAAAGGCCCTTGGTAATTCTTGAGCAAGCTGCCAATTTTCCACATGGGATTCGATGGCTAAGAAAATTAGGTTTTCCTAGTCTCATGCTGCTGCAAGGAATAACAGCACCCTTAGTAACACTAGTAGAAATAAAATTTCCAAATTTATTTCTGAAAGAAAGTTGTATTTCCTAAATTTTTCTTATACACTAAATATCTTATTTACAAAAAAAAATCCCTATCTAAAATCTAGTCTCTTTTATTCTGACACTATCGTTTTGAAGGGGCACTGCTCATCACATATTTAAAGTTCCTTAAGTGTCTGTGTGATATACAGGTGCAGTTATTTGCACTGATAATTTTGTGAGCATCAGAAGAGAAACTATGTTCATAAATCAAACACGTATTTCCAACACTCAACAGGAAAGAAGGATGGCATTTTAAGTGTCAGATATTGATTATGAACCAAATTCTGGCTGCCTTGGACAGAGGCACCTGTCCAAAAATTCATAGATAAGGAGCAATCAAAGAAAAACCTGCTGGCTTCTAAGCCATTTGGAATGGGCGCTGTACAAGCCCTCTATCACCTGAGAGGGGCAGGGTCTCTTTCCTCCTAAATCACATCACAACACAGCAGCCGGATGGAGCCAGAGATGTATTCTGTGTACATACAACTGGATCCCAACACAATGATACCAGCTTCCTTCCATCCATCTGACCCTCCTTCTCCCACAGTGAGGGATTCAGATTACCTCCTAGCTCCTGTGCCACCACCGCCTTGTTGCTGGTCATGTAACATCTGGCATGGGATTTGCACTTCAACTGTCACCACATAGCCATATGTTGGTCATTCCCTGTCTATAGATTTGTGTATGAACACTCACAGCTGGTACTGAAAAGCTCCTACTTTAATACATATACAATCATATCCTAATGCTGTCTTGTTATTCTTAGTCTGAGTCTCTCTAATACCTTTTTATAACTTGTTATATCACAGCAACTAGGTATTTGTATGAGACACCAAGGATCCAAATATTTATGTCAGAGAGGGAGGAAAAACCCTGTCAGCATCTGTTTGCAGAAGTGAGATGGTGGAACTGAAGTGTCAGATAATCTCCCAAAAAGATGTCAGCATTTTCAGCTGCCTGACAGATCTGTTTGCCTGTGCGAGAGTAAACAAGAAAATGGCTCAGCCATTTGGACTGAGTCTGAGGCAAAACAAAGAACAAATTATCCATTTTCAGATCAGGTCTCCTTCTCCAGTTTACAGATGTTCGTTTGTGATTTCCCCTATAAGTCCCTTTGGGAACAATGATCACTGCACTGTGTGGCTGGCCAGCCTTGTTAAAGTATTGGCGATTTAAACAAGAAAAATCTCATGTAGAAAACAAACCTTCAAACAGTAAAGACACTAGACACACCTCAAAATTCCTCTGCATCTTCAATTTACTGGAAATTAGGGATCGTCCCACTTAAGACATTTCCATGGAACTGGTGCCTGGATTAATTTGAATTTTGCGCAATTCTCCTGGTTTGAGAGGAGTTAGTTCAGATTTATGCTGAAGTAAGATATTAAATCGGACCCAAATGTCTTTAATACAAAGTCTTGATCTCTACCAGGAAATGACAGAGCTTATCAAGATGCCAACCTTACCTCTGTAATAATGAAGAAGTCATCACCGGGCTCTCCCTGCACAACAATTTTTTCTCCATCTTCAAACTGGACAGGTTCCAGTGCATCAGCCACTGTCAGCCGCTCCCATTTGTCCAGGGACTCTAAAATATTGAAGATCATAAAGCTTTATTATAAAAAGACTCTTAACTTTGGCTGAAGATTCATATCTAAACTGACAGCTCTGCTATTCCTGGTTCTGTTATAAAAGAAACATTTCTTTCATCCAGGCACTTTGCACGAACCTCCAGTTGGGAAACATGAATGTATTTATTCATTGTGTCTTAGAATTTAGTAATCGCCCAGATAATAATCTTAAAAGTTGGACAGGAAAAGTTGGCTCCGGTTCCCTATGCCTGCGAGCTGATCTGCGCTGCCCTGATGGTGCAGCGGATTGGAGCAGCCTAGGAGCTGTTTGGAGATACCAGCGATATGGGAGTGCCGAGATCCTCTCTTACTACATCCCACACCAGATGTCAGAACAAGTCCTACTGTCTTTTCATCAGACTTGCTCTCAGCCGGTTACCGATGGCCCGTTAGATAAGTGATGCAAAAGTGCCAATCTAAAAGATGACTCTTCCCCCGTGGGTGAGACCATGCAGCACTGAAGCCAAGGGCAAGACCCTGGTAGCATGGGTGGCAGTGGGACCAGAGGCTTAGTATAGATGTGGCACCCCTGTTTCATTTGCCAGTGGGATGGCTTACAAAGTGTTCTTCTTTTCATCCCCCCACTTAGAGAGAAAAGTTATAAAACTTCAAAATAAACTTCAATAAGAAAATGTTAACAGTCTGTTTTATGAGTAATGGAGCTAATACAGCCTGGTTCCCGTGCCTGTGTGTCCTATCACCCACCTGCCGCTGCCGCAAAGCCCCCGTGATGCCTACATGGCAAAAGACAGCCTGCACAGCTGCTCGTCCAGGGCTGCCCACTCTCCGCTGCCTTCCTCCGTCCGTGTTTGCTAAGGGATGAATTTTACCTGTCCCGCCCTCGGGGAGAGGAGGGGTGCCAACCTGTGTCTCTCTCCTCTATCCATTTGCATGAGAATTCAAGACAATGAATTGTACTTGAACTTCTGTACTTTTATCAGATTTGACTGAAAGAAGTGACAGGTTTAAAAGTTATTAAAAGAAACAGATAATGCAATGATATAACCTTCACTGCCTCAAAAAGCTAGGCTAAAATTCATGTACTAGAGCTCTGCCGATTCTTACCACGAATTACTGAACTATGGTAAGTCTCCTGACACCAGGATTAGATGGCTGTTCTCTCAGGCTCTAGTTTTCCCATTTTGTTCAAAATATTGCTTAAAAGTATCGTGTGAGGGTGAAAGAGTTGTTCTTTAAAAGTTAAAAAGCCTTTTGGCTGAGCTCAGAAGTGCACGCTGAGTCTCGTAACAAAACTAGATCAAAGTGATCAATGCACCAAAGGTAAGTTTTGAGTTGCCTGACACACATACATCTTCGTGGTTTTATGCCACTTTCTGTTGCTGTTTGGGAAATGATTATTTCTAATATTTTCCCCACCTATAATCACTAATGCACTTTCCTGGTGTATTTGTGGCTTTTGATATTAAGCATTAATATCAAAGACCAAGCCCATATTGTCAATGCAACATTCAAAAAGTGCTCTGTTTGACTAAAAATAAGCATAAAACTCTTTCATGCAGACCAGAGTAGGCTTTTTCATTTTTTTTTTTTTTTAAAAGAACCCGGTAATTAACAATGAAAAGAAAGAGTCTCTTGAAACGTCTTCTTCAGTTGGCTTTATGAAAAATTTAAAGCTAATTCTAGCTGTAGTCACGAAGTGTCTCTCTTTTGTCTAAGGGAATTGTACCACTACGAATACATTGGTTAATGGTTCTTGCAAACAGAGCATTATATAGAAGATTGTACATGATAAAACTCCTAAAGTTTTAGTTGCAGAGTTAAAGTCCAGCATCAAATAAAGTAGACCATATGCAATTTTTCGCAATTTCTAAATTGTATGTATCAATTCAAGGCTTTACATTTAATTAAACCCCAGAAGAAATATTTTAAACAATTAGTTTTCTGATATCTTATTCAATACACTACAAGCAGCTACTGATAATCTAAAAAATCCTTAGATTAAAAAAAAATAATAAATTGCTCTTACAGTTATATGGCTAGCTACAGACACTACACAAGCCTTGAAAAAATATATATAAGAAGCAGGTAGAGGTCTTTCCACCACAAAATCACCAAGTTCTGACCACATTAAGGCATGAAGTGAAGTTGACTTCTCGGTGCTGTGTTGAGATTTCTAAAATACCTTTCTGTTTCCCAGCTGTCATCTACTTTTTAGACATGTGAAATAGATCCTTACACATTTCACCTAAATTCTCGATGCTCCTGAAATGATGCATTATTTTGTCTGGTGCTTTTCCATACTTAAAAAAGGTTCAAATCTTGAAGTCCTACCTCATTTTTTACTGAGATTGAAAAGCCATACTACAAACTAGGATATAATTATATTGCAAACCGCATGTTTAAGGAAGCGCATCTTTGAATAACCTTTCTCCTCTGAAATTGTTTTGAGATGTCTCATTGTTGTAATTGCTTCTCGTTAGTGCAGGTGCAGAGATCCTTTTTTCTTTAAATACTCATTGTAATTTGGTATAATTTGTGCTCTTAATTTAGGAAGATTTAAATTAAGCATAAAGTAAGGCATTTAAATGATGAAAACTTCATTAGTAAGTGAGCAACATACTTGGCCTTACTTTAAGCGTACAAATGTAACTGAAAATTTCATGCATAGCACTTCGCAGAAGTTCAAGTATATTTTCACTAAGACTCTCATATTTCAGGTAAATAATCTCAAATGGCAGAGGAATACCATAAATAAGAAAAGAAAATTGTTTAAATAGAATTAGAAGTATTTTAATTATATAGCAAATTAATCCTGTACTGTTTTGGGTTTTTTTCAAAATAGCCCCAGCAGAAACATGATGTTTCTCCTACAGCATCAACATTTCACTGTACTGTCTAACACTGTCCTCCTTATTAGAAGCTTTTGTTCTCCTAATGGTGATTGATTGGTCGGGCATTATGGGTTTGTTGCTTTTCCTACTGAAGGCCATCAAGAACATGTCCAAATTTCATGGCTATCACATTAATCAAAGGGAAACAAAATCTAAGGACAAGAAGCTAAACAGATGTTTTAAGAATGTGAGACAGGGGCTGTAAAATACACAGAAGAAAAAAAATCAGTCTGTTTTGATTTGTGAGGTTAGTTTGTTTAGTGCATATAAATACAGTATTCTCACAGGAAAAAGCTTCTCACCTGTCACCTGCAAGGATGTAACTAGACTTTATGACAAATTCATATCTCTGCACTGCTTTCTCCTCTATCCATATGATCCCTACTGCAACAGCAGCTACCAAAAGGTTACCAGTGCATGCCTGCTCCCATATTTCAGGAAAGATTTGCCCTTCAAACAAATGCTCAGTGCATATTAAAGAATGAGAAAAACAAGTCCTAAAAAGGGCCCTTTACACTTTCATTCCTTCGGAAACCACGCAACCTTGAGACCTTCTGTTTGACCACCATTGGTTTCATCAAAGACCAAAATTCATTCCGCCAACACGTATAACAGAGGAACTAACACACAAGTCCAAAGGGCAACTGACCCAAAATGGAGACCTTGCTCAGGAATTCTTCATACATCTTCCGCTTTCTCAGTGTGCTGCCCTGTTATTAAAGGAGAGAGAAAAAGGAGGTAGAACATTACACAAAGTATTTTTGTGATTTCTTCCTACAGCTGCTCTTTTTTTTTTTCCCTCCCCTTCCAAATCTTAAGCATAGCCAGTAAAAACAGCCCAAGGCAAATGTTTTCCCATAAAATGTCTGGGCAAGTTGTATTGCTGATAAGCAAAGACAGAAGGAATCAAATTCAATCCTGGTGTAATTTGACTGACTTCACTGGTGTTACTGGACACTGCGGATGAATTGTATCCATTATTTACAGGCACTCATTTTAAAGCCAGAGCTTCATCAATTAACTGTTTAGCTAATTCAATATATATCTTGTTACCAATGAGGCCCTGCTAGAAGGCAATTTACAATTACAAAGTAGGATAAAACTTAAAATGTCCCCCTCACAGGTCCCATCTTTTTAGGTTAAAACCTCTTTAGTGCCAAGAGCGTTTATCTACAAGCCTGGTGTATATTTTGTACAGTGTTGTATGTATTGTTACTGCTGAGCAACCTATTCCTATTATTATTTTAACAAGATTTAAGCATTTTGGAGCAGACAATCCATCAATGTATATGCAGTCACCAGCACAGTCATTCCCACTCTAGCAAGATTTTATTGTGTGATAAATTACGGAGAAACCTTCTGCTTACATAGTGTTTGATCACCACAGACAGAAACCATAAGTAGCCATTCCAGCACACATTTCTGAAGGAGATTCAGGTATGAATAAATACAATGCAGTTTTACCAATAGAAAAATAATTAATTCATCCTTAACTCCTCCTGCAGTGACACAAATAACTTGAAAACCTTCCCAGGTACTCAAGAGGAACTCCAGGGTCTTCCTTGGTACCGTGCAGTTTATTCCGCACTGTTATATGACAGCCCGCATTGTTTCCGCCTGAGTAGATTCCCCGTGGACGTCGAAGGCTGCCTGGTGCCTGCTAGTCAAATCTACAAGGCAGCATAAAGCATATGATGTACAGCATAAAGATGATACACTCATCTTCTGAAGAAAGGGGAAATAAAGATTGCCTTCACTTATAGGCTGGGCAGAGAAGACAGAAGCAAATGTCAGTGTCTGCCATAGCCAAAGCCACTTCTCTATTCCTCCTTCTCCAAGTGAGCACTGGTAGTGTTGGAAGCAGAGGAAGAAAGTGGGGATAAGCAAAGGAAAGGGAGAAGAAACATTTTACCCCACACTGTCAAAGCATTCAGAAATATATGAAAGTATGAAAATGGGAAAGGCTGGCGTACTCAAGTGCAATGATAGAACTAAGAATGAAACACCGTCCCTCTTCCTACGTGCACTGTGCAGGTGGGCCTTGATCCAACGACCACCAAACCAGCGGGAATCCTTCCACCAACATCAAGAGGCTTTGGCATCAGCAGAAGCCGCCAGGGACTCTCCTCTGGGGACAGCTCCCATTTGCAGCCCTCTCCTGGGGCCACCCCTGCTCTGAAACGGCCACAGCACCCTCAGGGGCTGCCACTCTTCCCAGGTATCTCTGGATCAGCAGCAGCACCCACGACCGAGGTCTCCCCCTCTGCACCCCATTCATAATTTCCGAGTCTGGTGATGACAGTTCGCCTCTCAGCGATAGCATCGGTAACCCTTGTCTGACCTCTCTGTCTGACAAACCTGGTTCTCAACCTCGGGGCCCCTGAGAGCATTTGAAGTGCCAGAAAGAAAAAAAAATGAACTTCAAACAGAGGAGGCTCTGCAAACCACGCCAGATCCTGACAGCTCGCCGTGAGACAAAGAATGGAAAACTGGACACTGTGCAGTTGTTGCCTTCCTCCCTGCAATCGGGTGGAAATGAGACCAGCAAAATTGACAGCTGTGGAAAACCAGATTGGTGGTTTAGTTTGATGGGCTGGGGCACCCACGGACAGATGTGGAAAATGCTTTTTAAATGGCTTGCGGACACAGATGAATTTTAAGAAGCAGTAATCAGTAGCCGTAAGTGACGCCTGACCACAGCTTCAAGTATTTAGAGACGCAGACAAGACCCAGGAAGGTAAGAATTGCAGGCATCCCGCCTGGCCCAGAGAGCAAGAGCCCATCACTTCCTACAGGAAAATGGGTGTGTTACGTCTTGGCTAAACTAAGCCAGGGCAGCGGTACAGAATTCACCATGAAGACAAGTGCAAAAGCAAAACCGAAGTGGAAAGAATTAATTAAATGTGCTATTAGCATTTTCTGTATTGTCATAGTATCTAGAACCTCAGAGGGACTCCACTTAATGCAAATATTCCATGTCTCGGAATGATACCGCAGACAAAGGCAAGGGAGAACAAGAGCCTAGGGAAGAACTAGTGGTTGAGTCCTATTTCCCAGCATATGCACTGAAACCCAAGGTGACCCAACTGATGGCTCATGACTCAACCTGCAGGATGGCTCCATCCAACCCTCCGTCCCTTCTGGAGGAGACAAACAACGGCCTCCAGGGTCACACGAGCCACGCAACATAGAAGCTAAAAACAACGCAGCAGTAGAAATCTTACAAACAATGAAAGCGTATGCTTATTTCCATTGGCATTAACCATCTTTTCCTCCCCATGAAACAGAGAGAGAGCGTGCCTACTTCCCACTTCCCTTGATCAGCCTAATATTCCCCTCTCATCCCCTCGCATAGGCATAATGTCACCTCTGACTCCTGATGTCCTTTTTGTACTGGTTTTATTTCGTCTAGTCGCTTTACCCAACTTATTGAGGCCATGAGTATGAACACCATCATAACCTCTTCTACTACCCTTCAAGGCATTTCTGCAGAAGTGTCAACCAGCACGCTCCTGGGGATATGTGCTAAGTCTGTTCTTACGCAATATTTTCATGGATCTTCTCGAAGCAGCAACAAATCAGACAGTAACGATATCTGCAGACTAGGAGATACTATGAAAGCTTGCCAGGACAGGAAAATAACAAGAAAGGTCCTAGAGACATTAGAAATGAGAGTAGAAAATAATAGAATGAGCTTCTGTTTGGAAAATACAGCTAAGAAAGGCAAAGGAAAAAAAATCCAAAGCACAGATGTTTGACGAATGGAAGAAGACTGGAAAGTTGTAAAGCTGAATGAGATTTACAGACAGTAGGTGAGACCCGGTTTGCAACATCAGACTGCAACAAGAATACAGCCAAGGCTATTTTGGTCTGTATACTCAAAGACATCATCCAGGAATGAAGTTTAGAGGCTCCATCTCCACGGCTCGGATGTGACGGCACTTGGCATGCTGCACTCTGCCTGGGTACCTCTTCTCCAGAAAAGTGCTCCCAAACCAAACAGAGCCTGAATAAATGCTAAAACACTTGGGGAGAGCTGGTAAAGAAGGAGCAAAACAAATTCAGCCTGTACAGGTCAGCTCAACGCTGGGAGCATAGGTCTGTCATGCTCACAGCTAGCATGCATCGTTGCAAGGGTTTTAAGTAGACAGCGATAATCATCTACAGATATATGACAGAAAGAGAGGGCAATTTAGTACAGCATAACTTGACATAACTCAAAGTAATAGGAGAAAATGAAGAAAATCTAATTTAAGATGAATATCAAAAAAGTTTTCCCAACTTAGGAATTATTCTCTTGTAGAAAAGTTTCCCAAGGGAAGCAGTAGAAATCTTACTGCTTGAGCCAGATAAAAACAATAGTAAATGTACATGAATAATTTTGCACTGGCAGGGTTCTTGATGGCATGTTTTAAAAAGTCTTTATTAATTCTGCTTTTTCTAACCTATTAATATCTTATTTCAATAGTCACTGCTTCTCCCTCTCCCCCCCTTCCTTTGTTCACTTTCTCCCTGGTTCTGAGCTGTCATGCACAAGCTCATCTTCTTAAAGACAGTGGTTCCCACTAACTACAAAGACTCATTAATATGCTAAGCTCCAGTGCTCCTCCCTGAAACAGTCCCAAGGAGAAATGAGATCACCTGCATTTGCCAAATCCACCCAGAAGAGAGCTCAAAGTCAGTTTTAGGAGACTTTAAAATGTAGCAAGCCCTAGGCTTAGCTTAAGCAATACACAGGCTAGAAAAAATGAACACCCCAGAGGTTATAAGAGGTCTTGTTGAATAGGACTGTTGCATCTCTTTTCCAACTGCCCCTTCTTCACTTTCCCTGTTTTCTTCCTTTTTTTCGTCCCACTCCTCCAGTCCAGTCTCTGTCTTTCTTCCCCTCTGCTCACCTCTTTGCTTTATCCCTCCAGCACTCTTCATTGTCTTTTTTCTTGCTCCATTTTTTCAGGTGCACAGATGGGCTGGCTGGAGTTGATGGGGTCCTTCCTAGAAATTCCCACCTTCAGTAAGAAGCCAAACAAATGGCTACCGAAAGGCAAAGCATGGCTCAAGTTTCAAATAAAAGAGTTATGCTGGCAGGAGGTGCTGGAATGGCCTTCTGGACTGCTCCAGCCCCATTTAATCCCTGTGTAAACCTGATATTGAATGATGCTTTGAGTGTACATTCTTACATGAAAGAAAGAGTCACCATGCATACTGGCCATGAAAACAAAACAGCCCGCAAGATCCCGGTGCTACATTGCACAGATGTCAGATGGATTGCAGGCTTCCGATTCGCTTTATGTTTTGGCCACCATGCAACCTACATTTTACGGAAACACAAAGTCCTGCTGACTTATTTTGTCTGAGAGGAAAAAGGCACTTGTTAAAGAACTTGTTCTCAGGTTCAAAGCTGTGAAAAGATGGTAAAACAAAGCCAAAATAGCATAAATAAAATGAGCCGTAACATTAGGAACTGACTAACCTTGATTTGTTGTGACTTATATCCCAATATTACAACTCACTTTCTGCGAGCAAAGTTCGACAAATAGGCAAAAAGTATTGTATCCCATGCAACTCCACGCTCAGAGCCAGGTATCTTGGACCATGGGAACTACAGGATAGTTAAATAATCCTGAATCAAGCTGCCTTAAAGAAGAAATTAGAAGAAATTAATACTTCAAATTTCCTCAGTCTGGGAACTGAATTGTCTAGGGGATCAATCTGATGTTGGGATACAGACATTTGCTTCTCTGGTATTTGTGGTATTTGCTATATTTAGAATACAAATATTGTACTACCCTGGGATGTTCCCCACTCCGTGATATTCTTGAATCCCAAATGCAAAGAAGAGAGCAGCAACATTTCAGCAACTGAATTACATGAGAATCCTATGGCAGAAAATTCCTTTGCATCTCTCCCAGAAGAATGTAAATAAATAAATATAGAATATATAAATAAATGTGTGTGTGTGCTTGTGTGTGCACACACAGAGAACATATACATTAAAAAATTTGCAACAGCGTGAAAAGTATGCAACTCAGCACAGATAATTTTATGAAGTAAATGGAACACACAGATGGACAGATATTTTGTGAGCGTACTGAGGGGGGAACATGTTGAAGTGGTTTTTTGTAATCCATCTACTACAATGAATTTCATGGTATAATACTTCGTCAAGGACTGCAGTGAAAGCCAAGCAGTTTCACTGCAAATCCTAACAAAAAGAACTATCCCAACATTTACAATCATCACAGCTGCTAAAACAAACTTGAATGTGACCTTCAAGCCATCAGGATACCTAAGCTGAGACAATGAAATATAAAGAAATATATATGTTTTAACAAAATTCTTTTGGGACAGGCTAAATAATAAATGGATGACAAGTGTAACTAAAAGCCAGCAGGAACTTTTTGCATCAGGCTTTGTCCATCCAAAAAAAGGAAAACCCAAACTCCCAAACCTCCTGAGATGCATTTTATTCATACCATAAACCAGTCAGGATCAATGAGACACATAAGTGGGGAAAATGGCACTAAGCAGAAATAAAAACTAGGTATTACTAAATGCGAAGCAAAGAACCAAAACAGAGCCTGCAAGGGGAAATGAGGTAGACAGTCAAGTGTCTCATGACAAGATAAAATCTTTTTGGCAAGCATGGATCTGAAGGCATGATTTGCAAATAAAAATTTACACCTTGAATAAAATTTCAACACTAGACTGAGAAAACATGAGGCCGGTCATGGCTGGGAAGGAATGCAGACGAAAGAAAAAACTATCTCAGGGTATGGAAGGGATTTATTTGACTACAGAAAAAAAACATATCTTTGGGAGAAAAAGGTCACTGATCCCTTGGACAAAAGTATTTGCAAACAGAAAATAAAAAAGAAAAAAATGCTCCTTCAGTTTTAAAATCATCTTAAATGATATATTTCAAAAGATATCCTAAGCATTACTACCTCTTATTTAAAGGCAGAAGCATTTCTACATCCAAAATATCCAGCAGCTTTCTAAAAACAGAAGGTTAGAGGCTAAATGGCAGGAAACCATGTTTCTGGGACTTGAAAGGCAGCTACTACTGCATCTGCAACTGAGTACAGTGAAACCAGGCATGTAATGGTGGAGTTAGCTTCAAGTATGAAATGCAGACACTGAAACACGATGTAATTAATTCTTGGGCTTGAGGAAATGTGCAGAGAGCCACTGTAACCTGCCCTCACACAAATGCACACAGACAGGTGTCTCATTTCACCTACGGCAAAGAAATTATCCACGCTGCACCTACAAACAAATGAAAATTCGTGTAGTCTGGATGGGTAAATTGCATTCACCATGGACAGCACTTAAAATTGGACATTTTCTATACCTGCAGCAATGAATTCACCATGCTACCTGAAATATTTCCTATCTAAGTATTGGGAATATTATAATTACACCGTCTGGGTATCTAATGTAATGCAACAGACCACCAATTTTTAATGGCCCCAATCATAAAAAAACACAAGAAGAGACAGAGGGAGAGAAAAAGCCTCCGTGTTAAGTTAAAGGTCTCATCAGCTGCAGAAACTGAGCTTGCTAGTAAGGTACAGCGGTCACCAGTTCAGAGAATATGTAAATCAATTTGAAAAGCACTTAAGCACTACACTAGAATCAAATAGAAGTATATCCACAATATTCAAGTTGTATGTATGGCTAAATCTAGCATTAAAAACACAGTCTTTTCCAGTTCGGACTTTAAACCCTTTTAGTAAAATCCTGTCTTGGCATCACATATTCATCTTCTGAAGGCTGCTATCAGATGGTAATGGACACATGACCAAACCTGAACTGCTCACAGGGTTGGATGATGTTAGGTACCCCTGTTTTCATCAACGCTAAAACTGAAATTACCTCTAGGCTACGAGGCCTGTAGATCTGTTCCTTTGATTCTTCAGTAGCAAGGTTACCGGCAGCTGTAAAAAGCTATGCTTAAAAAGCCAAGGAATATGTTGCTTGTTCTGACATTTATTTCCCTCCTACATTCCTTCTCTTTTATATCTTGGATTCTTCCTTGCAGCATGCAGATGCATCGCACCAGTTATTCCAGACACCCCTCCATTGCATCCATGTAGGACATGGGACAAATAAGTTGAGTGTGCCTCTTAAATCTGTTAGGAAATTCTCCTGCTCTGTGGTTTAGAAGTACCTTGCAGAAAGGTCTCAGTTACTACTGTCTGCTTCCCCGCACTGGGAAGCATTCAAAAACTGTTCATCCTGCTTATCCACAAGAGAGAAGACAGTACACTTCTCATCATTATTCCTCTATTTTGTCTTGGAGTGATTGGGCTGCATATTTTGGGATAGAGTATATTTCCATCAGATGTACTCTCCTAGATGTCAGTGTGATGCTCGTTTATGTGATACAGAACTCAGTCCATGAAATACAGAGTGAAAAACAGCAATGTTTCGTACAGACATCCAACAGTCATCACACAGTATAAATAAGGATCACGCTTACACTCTGTTGCTTAAGAACTAATCATTTAAGTGTAAAATCTACTCAGTTCTTTCGATAATTTTTCTGTTATCCATGACATCCACTGGAAATATAGATGATCTCAAAATGCACACTCCTTTATTATTCTGAGAGCATAGTGTAATTTGCTTCAGATCAGAATGAAACAATGCAGCTTTTAGAGACAAGCCCTATTGAGAAAGAAGCTTTACATAGAGTTACCTGTCTGTTAATTATCAAAAAGAAAGGAATATTTTATGGAGAAGGAAAAGATATGCACATGGACATCGGAAACAAACTCATAAAAAAAGTTATGACATTGCTAAAGTTCATTATCTGTCAAAGTTTCCATTATAAACTCACCACTCGAGAAACGACAGCAAATCCATAAGCTAGCACACACCCCAGGTGCCCTGGAGGGCTGTTGAGCTTTGCTGCAGAGATCAGGGCGTTTGAAAGGAGCAGAGCAATGAATCATTAGCAGGGACTCTGCAGCTACCATCCTATGATACGTGTGGTCGTGTGCTGGCTAACAAAGATGGACGGCACAGTCCAACTGAGACTTTTTTTTTTTTTTGCGGAGCTGGATTTGCCTTGTATTGCCTTCCTTGAAGAGTATAATACAAGCTCAGACAAAGACCTCAGAGGCAACGGGTAGCGGTGAAAGACACTTTAAGGTTCACAATGAGAAGGAGAGGATTTGCATAGCTTCGGTGGGTAACGGAGGCCTCCTGAGGTTTTCATTCATGTATAATAGTTATGAATAATGTTATTCAATTGCATTTCTGACTTAGCATCTTTCTGCTGACTCTTGTACCCTTTTCCTTCAGTTCACTTAGTTTAGTTACTCAATGTTATTGTCATGTCTTCTCTCTTTTATGTAGAAACACAGACCGCGCAGCCTTCTATCATCAGTGTACTCTGAACACAGAATAGAAAGAAGTGCTGGTACTACAAGAGAAAGTAAAATTATCAACTCCATAAACAAGCCCTTCTCCATAAACTTACCATTAAAATGCGTCTGTAGCTGTCTCTGTCAATGCCCCAGAGCTTGAGGTCTGTCTTGGCCTTGACGGTGGCGGCCCGGGGTGTTCCATAGATCAAGGCCAGTTCCCCAAAGCTGCCTCCTTCTCCAATGCTGGTGACCCACTCCCCGTTGACATAAACCTACCACAGCACAAGACAAAATGAGAAGCAAAACCAGTTTGGGGACTTAGTTGCAGTTTTCCTCCTACTGCCAGTTACCTAAAAAGCTATTAGTAGTTTCCTTTCTAATCGCCAGTGCTGGGGACACAGAAGGAAAACAAGAGCCTAACAGTTTCCGCAGTCGGTCCCCAAAGAGGGCAACAACCTGCTTTGTGGACAGAATTTCAAGTCGTCTTGCTTCAGTACAATGACTGTATTTACTCTCTGAGTTTTCAGCTCCTGTGGTTAACTGGCATCGTGTTTTCCCTCTTGTGTTTCCAGGCTCAGACAGTCAACAAGCAGAACTGTCACAACTTTGGCTTTTTATTAACACTGTCAAACTTGAAAGGAAGGAGATTTGTTGATATGTGTAATGAGGTTTGCTGAAAGGCACCATGGCCATGAAATGAAAAACAGTCAAAACAGGGAAACATCTTCTGAAAAGGAACATTTTTTTCTTCCCCAAGCCTGGTACCTCCAACAACCATTTAAATATAACTATTGAGATCTGTTTCTCCCTTAGAGAAGACTACTGAGTGCTTTGGACTTGAGAAGCTATATGCAGAATTATCCTTCGTCTTTAACATCAGCTCTAAAGAAGCAATATTTGACCCACATCGTATTTAGGTAACATAGCCTCTCGAAACACAGTCTGCATCGATACCACTACCATAGTATTTTTCCTGGATGACATCTAATCTGAGAAGAATTCCTACACTTGAGTGCTCTGTAAAACCTTCACTGGAGAAAGCAACCTGCACTGGACTTGTACAGGTGCTTTCCGCTGGGCTGCATCTTCCTCGCTATACATGAACCATACAGCTCATGAGACATAATAGTGTATTCAAAGACTGGTATGGATTGTGTATTCTGCGGCTTGCTTGTAGGCTTGCTGCTATAAACCTACACCACAAACCCTTTTCATTCTGCTAATGTGTCTGTGAGTTTAGAGAGTAGGAAAGGCTGTGTGCATTTACCCAGTGCAGAATATATCCCAATCTGTTACAGACCAATAACACCAGAAATCAACCAGAATGAATTTCATTGTTTGGAAGCTCTGTGAAGAAAAATAATAAGAAGAAAATATGCAGGTATTCTCATCTTAAGCAGGAAACTATGGCAAAGGAAAAGACCATAACCTATTACCAATTAGTGAGTAACAGACTAGCAGTTTTCAAAAAATATATGAATTAGAGCTGTGTTCAAGCTGTGCATGAGAAAAGATGGTGACCAAAATAAATGAACTGGGGTCAAAATTCAACAAACTGGCAGTATTAATTTTACTTCCATCTTCATTTTATGATGAAAAGGCATATTACGAACTACAGCTGGAATCAATCCCAATTTATCTTCCCAATATTCAATTAAGATCCGATCCAGCTTCCACTGAGGTCAGTGAAACGCTGGTTCAGTAGGAGATGGATGAGGCCACGGAGCAGTTCAGCTGATCAAGAGACCTCTTGGGTATTAGCTGAAAAGGAGCAGTATTAGCATCACTGCTGAACTCCAGGGAATGTTGGGGCTCTTGGTGTTCCTGGAGCATCTGAGGATCAAGGGGCTGAAATAAAGGGTAAAAATTATCCCAAACAGGCAGGTGGTAGCAGGCTGCCGAGAAAGAGCTCAAGCCACAAAAGCTGTTTGGAGCTTCATTTCTTCAGCAGGACAGAATGGATGTCAACGTAGAATATCACACAAGAGAATAACAGCAGCATTTCCTTTCAGACTTTTAAACTCACCGCAGAAAGAAAATCTCACAGAACATTGAATCTACTTTTGATTCTCCTCATAATGAAAAAAATGAAAGCAAAAAAAGTTTTTAAAAAGCCAGGCAAACCCAAGCACTTTCCCGGTGAAAAAAGCAGGTAATACTGTGGCTCCTGGATCTTTTTTGTGAGAAAAGCAGGAGAAATGGATGAATGAAATTGGGATTCTGAAAGGCTTGTAACATAATGAGAATTCATGAAAATTTTTAAACTCAATTAATCTGTTGCAAAATTGTCCAGATGTGTATCTGAATGTAGGGATACCCCCTTTCTATAGGGATTTCACCAGATGGACCCAGGGTTTGCTAAAGTAAAGTAATTAATGTTCTCAGTAAAGTCTCTGGGGTGATGGGGAAAATCTAATAATTTCAATGAGTTTTGGACCACATCCTGCACGTCAACTGACATTGCATCCTTAACTCTATTTCAGCACACCAAAAATACACGTGTTTCTATACGCTCTTTTGTTGAAAAGCACAGGTTTTGTTATTGCAGAAGAGGTGGTGTGGTGAAATGATTTGTTAACACAATGGCAATTTCGTTAAGGAACATAAACCAGGGTCTGAAGTATAAGCGGGAAATAAACTTATTCCAACATGTATTATTTTAAGCAGTATGGTGACATTTCTTGTTAAAGCAGTATGCATGATATGACTGCAGCCCAGAGAGGGGAATCGCGCTGGTAAAACTCAAGGTAGAGCAAGTGAAGGATGGACATTTAGTGTTGCACAGTTGTTATAAAGAGAGCTACTACTAAACTGCACTAAGACTTATTTAATTTTGCTGTGTTACTTGACAAGACTCCCCAAAATGTATTTGACATCTCGCCTGTAAACAGTTTATGCAAATGGCCATTCCTCCACCCTAAGGGTGTCAGGTTTAAAGTACTGTGAGGTGAAACCAAATCACTGATCTGAGAGTCTTTGGGCCCAGCATTCACTCCCCCAGTAAAAATGCCATTTCCAGTATCAATCTCCAAAAGACACAACAGCTTGAGAATAACTGTTGTTTCCTGGGAGGAGAACCATTGCACCTCATTCTCTGCAAAGGCCTAAGTCAACAATCAACTTTTGTCTTCATGATGAAGTTAAAGTGCATTGATGGCACATTACAAAGCCATTCTGCCCTTTAACAGAGAGTTCAGCTCCACTATGAATCCCTTTAAAACAGATTTTTAAAAAAGAAGTAGAAAGGAAAGTAGCTCTGTTTGTAAGGTGTGGGAAGTAAAGCTATTTTAGGTGCAGAACAGCTTATGAAAGCCAATGTTATATGGCAGCAGCTCAGACAATCTCCTTTATCCTAAAAAATGCTGGGCTGAGGTTTCGGCTCAGGCAGTTTTAGGCATTTGTGAACTCTCACCAAAGTGGCGAATACATAACTGAATTATTCCTAATTGTTTCTTGACCTGCCGATCACAGCTCCGTAATAGCTGGAACTTTCTTCTTTCATGCAGCTGAAGAGGAATGTAGAACTGCAGATGCCCAAATATAATCAAGCCATCAGGACCACCTACTTTCCACAGATAAAAAGTACTTTAGATGTTTATTGTTTCCCATCATGTGGTATAAGCACTGCAATTTTTGTGGGCTTGAAAACCACACAACTTGGTTCACTTCATTATTTTTTTTAGGAGGCAAATGGGAAGAATGTCCTGTGAACATCAGCAGTTCCTTTCTTCATAGGCTGCGATATACATACATGCTAACTGCAAGTGCAGTGAGTCACACAATGCTCAATGCAATAGGAATGCATCTTGGCCTCACTCATCTTTGTGTTGTCTAGAGAAGCAGAAAGTAACCTTACCATGAGCAGTAATATAGACATTTTACTTTGAAGGCAGGATATGAACATCCATCTCTGAGCTTCATTGGAGTGAAGTTACCTTTACTTCAATTTGGTATTGCTGATTTCAAGTTAACTTTTAGCATTGTTTTTGCTGCCACTTTGTGATCTGTGTGGCCAGTCTAATTTGTTCCAGGCACTGCAAGTTTTAGACCTTAAATCCTCTCCCTCGGATCTGTTTGTAATAATTTGTGCTTTGTGTCTTGTCAAGCCTTAATATTTGTTATCCAAAAATGAAGATGAGGCTTATTTATTCTTGGAAAAATAAGCAAGTCTTAGACATGAAGGGTATTTATATGTGGGTAGTTTTCTCAAATAAAGCCAGTGCTTTATTTGTAGTATGAATGTACTTTTCTTGAATATAAATATACAAAATTAGAGACTGCCTTGAGAATCCTTAAAAATTCAAGCTGAAAAACTCTAAACTTTAAAATGTTCTCTTTCAAATTTCAAAATGCATCCTTCCAAAATTAGAAAGAACATTAATGATGGAAGAATTCAAACAAAAAACAATCTATGGAATCTAACCATAAAATATAACTAGTTTTAAAATGCAACAGTATTCTCACAAAAACTACCATGTAATTTTCATCTTTGTACATACAAATTAGACAGTTTGTATATACAAATAAGGGCTTCAAGAAGATTTGACCTACAACCAAAAGATAATCTTATCTATTGCCCACAATATTCATGTATAGCTCCACATACAGATTTATACAGCAAATACAGAACCTATTTAAGAAAAAATACTGAGAAATTTTCATTTTTATTTTCACCATACTATAGTTTGCCTGCTGTTGTTTTACAAGAAGAAAACCTGAGAATGACTGTAACGAAAGTTGCTGTGACATTAAATAGAATAGGAAGTTGTTGAGTCTAAAAAAAAATACATCTGTTTTAAAAGGGTAGTTGACGGTGCTTTTTAAAGTAAAAAATGTGAGGTTATAAGATTAAAATAATAAACAGGAAGTCATTTTTATATTTAGAAATATGGATTAGAGATTTTTGCAAGACACATACTTTAGCAGGTACTTTCAACTTCTTTAGTGGAAACTATAATTTAAGCTCTGCCAGCTACTTTTTGGCATACATTCACATTTGTCTGAGCAGAAAAGCTTCCGGTAGACAATTGACCTCTAAGACTTCAAACCTCATGCCATCATCTACCTAGTGCAAACTTTATCCATCTGTGGGACCGGGTCGTGAGTTAACAATTCTCCTCAACTCTGAACAGCTAAGGAGGAAGACCGTGACTGATAATGCTATAATGTCCTTTCCCATCCAATGCCTGCTTTGGTCAAAGTATACCTGGTTTGTAGCAGCCAGTGTATGATGGGAAAAAACCAGGTTCTCCAAGACCCACCTCTTTCTGATTTCTAAAAACTTTTCTTTTACATATGAAAATTTGTGCCCTTCTCCCTTGGCGCGCAGTCCCTGTTGAGTGTGATTGCCACCTGAAGGGCATTGCGCCTTCTTTGGTGTCCATAGTAATACCAGGAAGGAAACGTACAGATACTTTATTCTGTGGATTGTTTATAACCTAAGAATAGGGTATAATATACCCTCTGATAACAGGGCTTTATACCCTAAGAAAGCGTAAGAGTTGAGGATAAAGTGTTATATATTTAAAAATATTTTATTTTACTTCTAATTTGACTCAGATTATTTCTAAGGGAAAATATTAGAATGCTCTTACTCTTAGGGGTGCCTATGCCAAAACCCTTAACAGTAAATTACTTTTAAATGTTGGGGTTTTTTTAAACTCAAACCATCACACATTGCTTTTGTTATTTTGGCTTTGTTACTTGGTTCTGTTTGGTTTTGGTTGCATGGTTGATAGATTATATCTTTTTTTAGTTTTACCCTGATTTTCTTCCAGGGGATGGCAATTTTATGATGGCAATTGTGACCTCCATTATGTGTATCTTTGCATGTGTATGGAGAACCTGGGTTCTTATCAGTCCTGATGTTCTCAGAGTAAATTGCTCCTGCAATCCAACAGTCCTGGTATACCTGCCACTTCTGTGCAGATCAGGGAAATGACAAAAGCAGATAGCCTGGCCAGGGGTGAAAAGCCTCCATGCATATGCCAACACCAGCTGAACTAGGCAGAAAATGGTTTGAGGCTTTAAGTCTCGGGGTCAATTGTTTACTCTCCAAGTTGCTTTTTTTCTTGGAGAAGGGTGGAAGCATGCCAAAAAACTATCTGGCAAGGCTTAAATGAACTGCAGCTCGCTTACTAGCGGTCTGGATTTTCTTCAGACAATGAGGATTTTAGCACTGCTGCCCAGAAAGTGGAAGAACTCTTTTCTGGGGGGGATGATACACCCTGTGACAGTGCACACCCATGGGGTCTAGGAACTGCTGCCTTATACAGGAGCAAGTTACTCTGCACTAACGGCCCTGGTACAGGCTTTACTCTGGGCAGGGGGAACGGGCTCACCTCCCTGCAGCTTCCCAGCAAAGGCAGTCACCATAGGTAACTTCTGCAGCTACCAGGGTGTAGTTCCAACTTGCTCCTGGATGAGTGAACGTTTCTTGTGCCTTGCACAGTATCTTGTAAAGGATTTCAGTGTGTGTTTTGGCTGAAGATATAGGAAGGGCTTAGGAAGGAGAGAGCACCCCGCTGAGGAGATGGGGACAGGAGCAGTAAGGTGCAGCAGGATGAAGGAAGGGGGATGCTGAAGGGGAACAGCATGAGAGTTGGTCACAGAAGAGTTTTGCGAGACTTACAGGGTCAGGAGCTTTGGTTGTCCCTGGAATAAGCTCAGTCCAAATGACATCTCTAAAGTCTTGTTAGGATGTATTTGTCCCACAAGTCATGTCAGAAAACTGTCCATACGTGTGTCTGAGAAGTGTCAGGATGACATTATTGTGGATCTGTCCATTTTGATCTGTCCTAGCAGCTATAGGCTGATTTTGGCAATTAGGGGAGTAGGGATTGAGAGTGCTCATGAAAGTGAAGTTGCAATCTACTCAATGAAACCCAGTTATTTCATTCATTCCTTAGAAAATCTGCTGTTGCAAGTCTCAAAGACAAGGCAGGAAAAATGTATCTCCTATATCATACATAACTGACTGGAGGACTGCAAACTACTCGGAATACAAAGAAAACCTCTGCCTTCAACTCTAAAAGCGTGAAACAAAGCTGTGCACTATGTTCTTCGTTTAGCAAAACAGTGAGTCCCACTGAAGTCAACAGAACTTCTCACATGCTTAAAGGCCCACCGGTGCTTATGTAGCTTGTCAAATCAGGGGTCTGGGATAAAATTTTCAAAAACACCTATACAGCTTAAGAGCCTACATGTAACTGCATTGCAGTGGCACGGAGGCCATTTAGTCACTGTGGTAGTTTTTCAGATTTTACCCCAAATCCTATCTCAGAAACCTCAAAGGCCCTTGAAATGTTCTGGGAAATATAAGATTACTCTGCATAAGACTTTAATGAACTCAAGAAAGCATCAATGAAAAATGATCTGGACACTTGTCTCTTCTTGTGCTATTTGTGGTCAAGATGAAAGAATTTCAACCTTCCATAAAAAAACAAGGAGAACCTCTGATATACAAGTAACATGAAGCACTAAAGGTGTTTCTGAGTAGATGCCAGGATATACCTGGGAAGGGAACGAAGATGCCATCTTACCCGACAGAGAATACAGCAGCTGGTGCTCTAAACAAGTCTTTCTCAACATTTGCAGAGCCATGGCCACCTTGGCCATGAGTGGCAGCCACCAGTTACAGAAAATCCACAAACCACCTTTTTGTTTTTACAAGCAGACACAAAGTTGGCTGGGCCCTGGACATTTATTTTCCCCATTTTGTCACTGCTTTGTAAAAGCAATATGTGCATATGGAAGATCATCTTTTTTGCAATTAATTGCAAGGGTTTTGCAGCCTGTTTTCTGATGTCATTCAGTCCCCCACCATCCCTGAGCCAAACACTGAAGAAAGCTTTCCTAAAAGCTTTGAGCGAGGACAAATTATTTTTAAAGAGGATTAATCTATAAGTTCAATATGCGCATTTGCGTATGTTTGTGGGTCTGATTCAAAGCCAGTGAACTCAGTAAGCTCAGTATCAGGCCCTAACCAATTATTTTAAAACTAAATTTTAGCACTGTTCTATAAATATGCTCTTTTATTTTCTGGCCCTGTGGATGTGGCAATGTTTGCTATTGAGAGGTATGCCTGATAGGAACAGTGAGTCAGACGGATTTCCTGAGAAGCAACTTCCAGAGGCAGAGGCAGCATGTGAGGTTTCTCAGTTCCCAACAATACCAATTAGATGGTCTCCTGACACAAACAGACTGCTAAAAAAAATAACTTTCACTAAAAAAAACTGTATGCCTCCTGCCCAGATTTAAAATAAATCACTTTCTTCTTTAAATATGCCAAACAAAACTCATCTGGGCATCCGAAGAGCAACGTTGCTAATGAGCAAGCCTGTCCTATCCAACAACGGTGGATATGTAAGGTGTGTGTAGAAAATTCAGCCAAATGAGGAACTTGTAGCAAAACTGCAAAAGGGTGAGTTTCATACGGGATAAAAATGATAAGAGGTGAATAGATTATGATATGGAAGGCAGGTTCAGAACAAAGCTTCTTTTCAAAGACTTGCTGCTTAAACCACCACATACTCCTGTAAACATTTTGTGGTCTAACAGATCACTTTACCCTTATAACAATCCTTGCTTTATTAATATGCTGCATTGTTCATATATTTGGACCTAATTTTAAAAGCAAATTAAGGTTTCTAAGACGAAACTCGCTGCCTAAGGCTGTATCTCAATTTGGGGAAAAAAACCCCAACACATGAGCTAAGCTAACTGATTAAAGAAAATATTTTCCTTATGCTTGATCTGAACCCTCGGGTGCATTCCAGCGTGGTGGCCTGCTCTGCCAAAGACTGCACACCTCCAGGTGTGGTTAGGGTTCTAAAGATAATGTCATTTGCTTGGTTTTGATACCATGTTTTCCTGCTTGGAATGGACAAATAAGCTAGGATGTAAAACATTCCAATTATAAAATTATGCACAAATGACTTAACACAACAAAAGCAAAGTAATGAGACCAATCCTGTGAAATCTATTTCAGGAAGAAAGGAGACAGAACCACAGCACATGGCTGGATAGAGCTGTGTGCCAGAGCATACAATTTTATTATGTAGCTTCAAAATAAATATTATACTGTAAGAGTGTACTTACATCCACCTCACCTTGGTCAATCACATAGAAGTTGTCTCCTTCATCACCTGGAAGCAAAATACAAAAGGTGATTGTTTCCTGAAGGTCTGCTAAACTATCCAATAATTTCCTGTCTCCATATTTAATCCTGTACATATCTGCACAGGTTTGTACACCAGATTACTTACAGAGAGGTTCATTTTCTGAAACATCCTTGCCTACTTGCCTTCATAAATCAAAATATCGCTATGATTTCTTCCTATTAATATCTTTCAGTTGCATTACTTTATCTCTTTTGATTGATTCAACACTTCATTCAGTGTAAACACACAAGAGGCTTTAATATAGCCTGAGGGTAATGAAGTCCTCCACAACACGCTGCAGGCATGCAGGTAAGTTGCCAAGTGTGATAACTACGATACAGCACAATGAGGTGTTGAATATTCCCAACAACCATAAAAATATTTTCCATCTCTCGTTACTCTCAGCTAGCCTGTGCCACCCTTATGCATTCTCAGCTGTGCTTTACTTCCTGACTATCTTCAGGTAAGGAATTAATATTTTAATTTGAAATGCTATTTATCTAAATTTAACTGCAGCACTTTGAAACCCTGGAGATCTACCAGCATGGTTTTGTAGGAGATCTCTGCACATGTAGCAAAAGACCTGCATCCATGCACTCGTGATATAGCTGCACACTTAGAAGCTTTTAGAATATGGTTATTCTTCCCATTAAGCAAAGAGGGTGAAATCTCAAACAGAGAGATGTGGATTGTACAATCTCAGCAAACATACAAGGGAAAAAACGAGGGGAAGAATTACCCTGTTGTATGACTGTTTCTCCTGCAATGTGTGTGACGGGGAACATGGCATCGAATATGTCACTGGAAAAGAAAAGAAACGTTTATTAATGAATCAGACCTACTTCTTATCTAGCCAGTAGACCTACCTTCATTGTTTCATTTAGCCTTCATTAACAGATTTTGCAGAAAAAGAACAGGAAAATGTTAGTTGTAACTGGAAAGTGAGCCCCTGCTTGGCAAGAAATCAAAATAACTAGTTTGGCACAAGCTGTGGTTTAACACTAAGTGAGACCATGATTCAGTGCATGCTATTTTGAAAGAACTCCTGAATTATATGCATATAGGCCTCTTCTTATAGCACTGCACAAACTAGCCAGCTTGAGTATTTTATTGTCTAAGCGGACAGATTTCAGATTTTCAGCTGCTATCAGTATGTGTCACAGCAGTAATTGCTAGATGCCTAAACGGGAGCTCTCCTCTTCTGAACATCTGGCTTCGCATTTACAAGCAAAACCTGTTCCACAATACAGAGCACATTTGGAAAGGTAGATGGCTCTAAATTAATGTAGCATAAGAGCTGGCAAGAGAGTGCACTCACAGTGCAGAAGAGGCCAAACTCTGAAAATCTTAGTGAGTTACTCGTGAGAAGGGAATTTGACCAATGCTACAGAAACACCGAAGCTGCAGAAGAGCCTTGTGCTCATTAATCATTGCTGAATTACACACCTTACTGTGGTCTCCAGCATACTGTCAGATATCCTTAAAAGGCCAGGCAGAGCAGTAAGGACGGGAACGCACCCTGCACCAACACTTTCGGCAACTTGCCCAAATCCAGTCCTTTGTTTATTGAGGGAGACAGCAGGCTCCCTGGAGCCAGGGCTTCCTTTCCCCACATCAGATTTTGGAGAACTTATTTTCAGAAGCATGAACCGCACCGAGACGGGCACTCCCCACCTCTCTTCCCCTTCCTATGCATCAGTCTCAAGGGCAAAGGAAATAGCTCCCCGACACAAACAAAAGGCAGCAAGGAGGAATTGTTAACTAGTCTCTTCCCTGGTCTGGTCTAGGAATGGTCCATCCAGGGACCACCGACGACAGTGGCGAGATGAAACGCTTCAGCCTGGAATGGAGCAAAGTCCTCACAATCATAACAGAGCGCAAACGGTGAAGAAACCTAAAATTTTCATCAAAATAGCCAGAAGATCAGCAAACAAACCCGTGCTACATTTCAATGCCTTATATGGGAAATGCATACTGTAAAATCCCATTATTAGCTTATTTCCTGTTCAACTGTTCCAGAACTTATTCAGGCTCAGTTCTAGGAAATGTTTCACTCCAAAGTTCAAATTGGTCATGTCTTTCCTCTTCAGCAGCCAGAGTGTTTTTGCTCAGTGTGACAGGTCTGTGTCAGCACCACTTGTAGGAGAACTGGGAGATTTCAAACCAGGCACCTCCTGCTGCTCTGCAGTACCTGCAAGGGATGCTTAGCCTGTGACCTATAATAAAATGATGTATTTTACCCCTGTTGTTTCATCAGGCCCACCCTGTGCTATTCCTACTCACATTCAGGAAATACCTCCACCACTGGTAAAAAGCTTGCTCACAGGCTCTAAGGAGAAACCTCTTTCTCACCTCATTCTGAGCACCAATGCAAAGATCTATAATAAATTATTCTGAAAAGTATACGAACTGTATTCTTAAATCCACTAAACTCATTTTTAATGATCTTAAATGGGTTCAGCATTTCTCCAGTTCAAGGGACTTCTCTGTTGGCAGAAAACAAGCATCTGCCTGATGCAGGCTGTGGAGCTGGTCCCTGTGCAAACCCTCAGTGCCCTCAGCCTAAAAGAAATGGGATCTGAGGTTCAGATGGGGGAAAGTACCACGATGGTAGGTGCCAAATTGGAATGAATCAAAATGGAAAGTGATCGAGGGACCTTATGTCAATAAGGCAAGCCTAACTGTTCTTCAGTAGCTCTGGGACCTGGAAATTTGGTATGACAGAGGCTCACTTGCCTCCCCGTGGTTTCCCCTTGGCTGTGCTTGGGCACCTCACAGAGCTTTAGAAACTGGCCTGCAGCCTGCAGAAGATTTACCAGAAGAAAAGGCACTCCGCCTGGCAAAGATGAAAGTCTTCAATGCGATACATCCAAAAATAGACACAACACTGTGAATATCAATAACCAAACCAAAATGTGACTGTTTGAACAAACTTGGAAACTTTTTTTTTAAATAGAAATACAGAGGAAATACCTACCCACAGTTTCAGCCTTTCATCTTTGTTTTAAGGCTGTATTTTATTTATAACTTAACAACTGATGTACAAACAGTGCCCAATAAATTATGTATAGCACTGCACCCTCCTCCAAAATGCTCCACATCTCATTTTTACACCTTTTAGTTTTATCAAAAAACCTCTTTAAAAGTCACAGACTTTCAGCTGACGGTGTAATGAACCCAAAGTATATTAGCAGCAACAGCAGTTTTACACTAATATTCTGCTGCCTAGAATATTAGTGTAAGTATTCTAGCACTGCATTTATTATGTGTTTCAGCGAAGTCTCCATCTTATTAGACCAAGACTTGGATTCTTAAAGAGACCTTTCAAGGACATGGCATCAAACATTAGCCTAAAACACATATAAACACACAGGCACACAAGGTACCCAAAGTCATGGTGATATTGATTTACATTTCCAAAGTGAAACAAGGACATATCTTTGACAAATAAATGCAAGTGACCAATAATATAATGACTGTCACTGGAAACACATAATTACGTTTCTTTTCTACTAGGGAACTATTATTCTTGACTGATATGGTTAGGCCAAGATCTCTCACAGTGATTAATGAGTCGGAGTGTTTCTGCTCTTGGATGCTCAATTTGAGATTCATTAAATATACTCAGATCTCTCTAGTTCTGCTATTTCAGCTGTTGTTCTATGAGACCGCAACCATGAGAGACGCACTGCATCCAGCACATCCCAAGTTCAGCATCAGTACTTGGAGGGCTCTTTCTCACCTTCTCCAGAGCCAAGGGTTTTGACAGGCTTTGCAAGTTTTTCACAGCTTCCCTACCTACTTCCAAAGGATCTCTATCTGGTTACTCATGGCACTTGGAGTCAAACATTTGTTCCAATCAGAAGGTGTCAAGGGCAATTTTTGGCTTGGAAGTGTAGTTGCAGGTGGGACTGTATGTACCTGAATATCTCCATTTGGATCCAAAGGGAGACGCTAGCAGGACATTACTGATGTTTTCCAGGGGGATTTATGCATGTTTAATTCTTCGTAACTTTTTGATAGTATCATTCAAAAACTTCAGGAAAAGATTGTGAGCAGCACAGAACATACAGAAAGCAGTTAACTAGTCCAACAAAGTGAAACCAAGAAATGCATTTAGACATGAAATCTCTATCTATTCAGTCAAAATGGGGCGTGGGTAAAAGATGTGAAGAGAAAACTTCCTACCCTGGTACAGCCCTCAGATTATTATCCATTATTGATTTTTCAGGCAGGCAGCAATGAAGCTGCAACTAGAAGTCCAAGGACAATCAAGAGAGACTTCAGGGCCTTGGGATGACTGGTTAGGGGATGAGGAGCACAAGTAGTGTTCTCCTCTGTCCTTCCAGTTGCAGGGAATGATGAGGGAAGAAACAGGAAGAGCCAGCAGATCAATACCTGGCTCCAAGCCTAGTGTCACCGGCAGAATTTTGGGGGTTTTGATCATGGGTCGGTCTACATGACACCAGGCCTGCTGATGACAGACTGAGTACACCTATCTCAAAGGGGGAAAAGGATCTTTGCACAGGAGTTAGCAGGGCTCATTGAAAGAGCTAAACTAGATTTGAAGGGGGAAAGGGATAAAACCAGGCTTGCTAGAGATAAGCCTGAGGGTGGCACACTAACGTTTAAGGGATGCTGTGCTAGTGAGGTCCTTCGGTCTGCCGTCTCAGTGGAGGTAAGGGATGGAGATCCATGCGGCAGCAAAGACAAAAGGGTTATGGATGCGTTAGAAACCACAGAAGCACCTGAGAATGGTCACGTAGGAATTAGGCCTTCTCCCCCCAAAAAGGTGACAGGATCAATAGCCCAACTGAAGTGCATCTACACCAATGCACGCAGCATGGGCAACAAACAGGAGGAGCTGGAAGCCACTGTGCAGCAGGAAAACTATGATATAGTTGCCATCACGGAAACATGGTGGGATGACTCAACTGGAGTGCTGCAACGGATGGCTATAAACTCCTCAGAAGGGATAGGCAAGGAAGGAGGAGGCGGTGGGGTAGCCCTGTATGTTAGGGAGTGTTTTGACTGTCTAGAACTTGACGGTGGTAACGACAGCATTGAGTGTTTATGGGTAAGAATCAGGGGGAAGGCCAACAAGGCAGATATCACGGTGCGATTCTGTTATAGACCACCCAACCAGGATGAAGAGGCAGACAAAATATTCTACAAGCAGCTGGAAGAAGTCTCACAATCACTAGACCTTGTTCTCGTGGGGGACTTCTACTTACCAGGTGTCTGCTGGAAATACAATACCGCGGAGAGGAAACAGTCCAGGACGTTCCTGGAGTGTGTGTAGAAGACCTTCCTGACACAGCTGGTGAGCAAGCCAACTAGGGAAGGTGCCCGCTGGACCTCTTGTTTGTGAACAGAGAAGGGCTTGTGGGTGATGTGACGGTTGGAGGCTGCCTTGGGCACAGCCATCACGAAATGATGGAGTTTTTGATTCTCGGAGAAGTAAGGAGGGGAGTCAGCAGAACTGCTCCCTTGGACTTCCGGAGGGAAGACTTTGGCCTGCTTAGGAGCCTGGTTGACAGAGTCCCTTGGGAAGCAGTCCTGAAGGGCAAAGGAGTCCAGGAAGGATGGACATTCTTCAAGAAGGAAATCTTAAAGGCGCAGGAGCAGGCCGTCCCCATGGGCTGAGAAACGAGCCGGCAGGGAAGAAGACCGGCCTGTCTGAACAGAGAGCTTTGGCTGGAACTTGGGAAAAAAAGGAGAGTTTATGACCTTTGGAAGAAGGGGCAGGCAACTCAGGAGGGCTACAAGGATGTCGTGAGGTTATGCAGGGAGAAAATTAGAAGGGCCAAAGCCCAGCTAGAACTTAATCTGGCTACTGCCATAAAAGACAATAAAAAATGTTTCTATAAATACATTAGCAACAAAAGGAGGGCTAAGGAGAATCTCCATCCTTTATTGGATGTGGGGGGAAACATAGTGACAAAGGATGAGGAAAAGGCTGAGGTACTTAATGCCTTCGTTGCCTCAGCCTTTAACAATAAGACCAGTTGTTCTCCGGGTACCCAGCCCCCTGAGCTGGAAAGCAAGGATGGGGAGCAGAATGAAGCCACCATAATCCAAGAGGAAATGGGTAGTGACCTGCTACACCACTTAGACACACACAAGTCTATGGGGCCGGATGGGATCCACCCAAGGGTACTGAGGGAGCTGGTGGAAGTGCTCACCAAGTCATTTTCAATCCTTTATCAGCAGTCCTGGCTAAGCGGGGAGGTCCCACTTGACTGGAGATTAGCAAATGTGACACCCATCTACAAGAAGGGTTGGAAGGAGGATCCGGGGAACTACAGGCCTGTCAGCCTGACCTCAGTGCTGGGGAAGGTTATGGAGCAGATCATCTTGAGTGCCATCACACGGCGCGTATAGGACAACCAGGCGATCGGGCCCAGTCAGCATGGGTTTATGAAAGGCAGGTCCTGCTTGACGGACCTGATCTCCAGCTATGACAAGGTGACCCGCTTCGTGGATGAGGGAAAGGCTGTGGATGTTGTCTACCTAGACTTCAGTAAAGCCTTTGACACTGTTTCCCACAGCATTCTCCTGGAGAAACTGGCTGCTCATGGCTTGGACGGGTGTACACTTCACTGGGTAAAAAACTGGCTGGATGGCCGGGCCCGAAGAGTGGTGGTGAATGGAGCTAAATCCAGTTGGTGGCCAGTCACAAGTGGTGTCCCCCAGGGCTCAGTATTGGGGCCAATTCTGTTTCATATCTTTATCAATGATCTGGATGAGGGGATTGAGTGCACCCTCAGTAAGTTTGCAGACAACATCAAGTTGTGTGGGAGTGTTGATCTGCTTGAGGGTAGGAAGGATCTACAGAAGGATCTGGACAGGCTGGGTCGATGGGCCGAGGCCAGCTGTGTGAGGTTCAACAAGGCTCAGTGCTGGGTCCTGCACTTGGGTCACAACAGCCCCATGCAACGCCACAGGCTTGGGGAAGAGTGGCTGGGAAGCTGCCCAGCGGAAAAGGACCTGAGGGCGTTGGTTGACAGCTGTCTGAATATGAGCCAACAGTGTGCCCAGGTGGCCAAGAAGGCCAATGCATCCTGGCTTGTATCAGAAATAGCGTGGCCAGCAGGACTAGGGCAGTGATCGTGCCCCTGTTCTCGGCACTGGTGAGGCCGCACCTCGAATACTGTGTTCAGTTTTGGGCCCCTCACTACAAGAGAGACATTGAGGTGCTGGAGCGTGTCCAGAGAAGGGCAACGAAGCTGGTGAAGGGTCTGGAGCACAAGTCTGATGAGGAGCAGCTGAGGGAACTGGGGTTGTTTAGCCTGGAGAAAAGGAGGCTGAGGGGAGACCTTATGGCTCTCTACAACTACCTGAAAGGAGGTTGTACTGAGGTGGGGGTCGGTCTCTTCTCCCAAGTAACAAGCGATAGGACAAGAGGAAATGGCCTCAAGTTGCGCCAGGGGAGGTTTAGACTGGATATTAGGAAAAATTTATTCATCGAAGGGTTGTAAAACATTGGAACAGGCTGCCCAGGGAAGTGGCTGAGTCGCCATCCCTGGAGGTATTTAAAAGGCGTGTAGATGTGGTGCTTAGGGACATGGTTTAGTGGTGGACTTGGCAATGCTAGTTTAATGGTTGGACTTGATGATCTTAAAGGTCTTTTCCAACCTAAATGATTCTATGAGTCTAAAAAATACCATCTGTCTTCTTAGGGAATATCAACATTTAAAAGACTTTTTTAAAAAGGTCAAAGATATCAAAGGCTTGCCGCAAGTTTTAACACATAAAGTGTCTTCCATGAGTGTACAGGAGAATTGCAAACAGCTGCAATCAGACCTGAAATCACAGGGGCTGATCCTCTGCTGTCTGTCATCTGTAATGACTTCTGGTCACCTGTCCAGGCTGAGCCAATTCCCTTTTCATACAAAGAAGGAAAACTCCACTCAAATCAATGAGACAGCGAAGAGTCTATCACAGTGATTGCAAAATAAATATGATGAAACACTTTGCTGATTTAATTCAGTAGCATTTTATAGACACCATTTGCCAAGATGCAAAGGACTGTGCTTAAGAGGAAGCCAGTAGAGAGGGCAGGGCCAAGGGGTTCTCTTTCTCACAAGAAAAAGCAAGTGATAAAAAGAAATCATCTCATCTGCTTTTACACCGAGGCCGCTTGGAGTCAACGTAGAGTACGAGATAGACAAAAAAAATAATGTGCACTGCAGGTAATATAGCACTGGCGTCAGGCAACCAAGAAGCAGCTTGTTAAAACAAAGCGAGAGAAGGAGGATTCCAAGCACTTTCAGAACCACACCATGGCAATGGCCAAAATAGGGAAACTATGTAAGACAATTTATCAGTTTCACAATCAGATTTCTTTCCAGCCCTTGCTGTGCTGAATGCATTGCAGGAAAGGAAAAAATGGAAGAGACAAAATATATACGTGTTAGGCAAAAATGGAAAATCCTCGTTATACCTGGAGGTTATAATTTGTCAGAGTTCAATCAGAACAATTTAACTGTGTAGGCAGACTCAGAAAGCCTTCAATGTATGCACTATACAGAGTTTTTTCTTCTTTTGCTATCTCTCTAGCAAAACAAAGCAAGTCCTGTATTGTTGAGGATAGCTTTAAAAGATATGTAGCTGCTCTGGCATAATTCAACAAATGACATGCAACATTTTCTCGGAGTGAGGCTGCCCTAGCAGGAGGATTCCAGTGTTTTAAACCTTTCCTACTTACATACCTTTAAAGTTTAGTAAACATAGTTGATAGTAACTCTGCCTTTCATTAGCTGTAGCTCTTATATCTGGGTACTATTTTAAGATTTCGGGGCAGGGGGGAGATCTCTTCTTGTGTATGTCTAATATTTTATTACAATGCATTTCCTGAAAAGATAACAACTTTCTAGCAATCGTTCTAACAACCGCTTCTCCTGCTCTGTAATGATGAAGAGCACAGAATTTAAACCAGATGACTGGCTTCAATTAACATCTATGTCGTGAAGGAATAAATGCAGTACTTTACCACTGAATAAAATGTGACGGTCTATGCTATGTGTAAGTATAAGGCTTCGATCCACACTGCTTGTTCCTAGGAACGCTGCATGTCATTGCTGATGTACAATACTGAAACCACCGAGAAACAATTACTATTATTTACTGACAACTGAGTATAAAAGCAATGCACACAGGTAAAAGAAAAGATTCCTTTTTAGAGGTATTTAAAACTAACAGCCCGGAGCTTACAACTGCTATAATCAAATACGTGGTGACGCAGGCATGTACCTAACAGGGAGAGTGAAGAGACTGAAGCCTTAATGAAAACATTACCCATCTACTTCTGTCATTTTTTTCCCTGTTAGGACAGCAACAAGTTAATTACAGCAGCATACAAAGCTATTAACAATTGAGAATATTTAATTACTTTAGTATAATGGCCAATATTTAGGTATTATTACAATTAAGACATACCTTAGTTTTACTGTAATTATCATATAAGTCTTTGAAATCAGACATGAGAAGACATTCTGAATGGCAGGTTAAAATTAAAGTCCGTATCTAATTCTATAACATTTATTAAGTCACAAGTCCACATAACTAACAGGCACATGAAACAGAAAGAAATAAAAAAGTGTCATCTATTTCTGTGAAGTATTTCCATTTTTAGTGTTTTATGAACTCCCTTTATAGGTTCATGACTTTACACCGAATGAACTGAATGAAACTTTATGAGCAGAGCATCAGTTCATTTTACAGACTCTATACATCTATGTGTCAATGGTTCATATCATCTTCAACATGTTAACAATAGCTTTCAAAGAGAAAGAGCGTGTGCAGAGACCTTCACCTGGAAAGCCATCTGCCATAGCCAACTGCAACAACAGGGTGACCCTCTAAAAAGGGGCAAAGCCTTGTGGCTCAAGAGAGACAAGAACCAATCCCACATCCTATCCCACTGCTTTCACCTTCGCCTCTTTTCCTCCCGTCCACCCCTCAGAAGCATAATTTCAAGTCATGCTGCCAAGGCCTTGGTTGTACCATGCCTGTCCAAGAGGCAGGGCTGGGTGGAAATGTAACTCAGGTCCATCTCTTACTATAATCTCTAGCTAACCTTTCACAAGGTTGAGGGAAGACCCACACTTCCTTCAACTAGTCCCAGTTCCAGACCCATCAGCATAAGAAGCCCTGTGGCAAGGCACGCAATGGATGCTGGGAGGTAGAGGAGGACATTACACAATGTTCATGCTAAGCTACATATCACACAGTTCTAACACCGAACTGCAGCCACACAGCCTCCCTTCTAGCAGACCCAGCTGAACACAGGGCAGCTCTCCAGAGTCTCTCACTGCAGACCAGTTTCATACATTTTCATAGTTCGTAGTTGAAGGGCAAGTGCAGACTGGGCTGTACCAACAAGAGTGTAGCCAGCAGGCTGAAGGACTTGATTATTTCCCTCTGTTCGGTAAGACAGCCTGGAGTACCATGTCCAGTTTTGGGCTCCCCCATACAAGAAAGACATTGACAAACTGGAGCCAGTCCACAGTGGCCACCAAAATGGTGCAAGGCCTGGAGCATACAGCAGGTGGAGAGAGGGTGGAAGAACTGTGTTTATTCTTTTACGAAAAGAAGATCGGGTAGATCTTATTGCTGTCTGCAAGTGCTTAATGGGAGAGTGTAGAGAAGACAGAGCCAGACTCTTCTTAGAGCTGCACAGCAGAAGGATATTAAGGCGATAGGCACAAATGAGAACAGAGGAAATTCCCACCTGACATAATGAAAAAAATTTCACTATGAGGGTGGTCAAACACTGGAAGAGGGGCCCAGGGAAGGGAGGTTGTTTCAAAACTCAACTGGGCAAGGCTCTTGGTTAGAGCAGCCAACTCTGACCGGACCTGCTTTGAGCAGGAGGTCAGAGCAGGGATGTCTGGAAGCCCCTTCCACCCACCAGGAGCCCAGGGTCTGGCACCGAGCTTCTCCCAGTGGGAGAGATGAGGTGGTCCTGTGCTCAGCCACAGACACCGGGGAGGCGGGGGAGCATGAGTCAGGAGGCCAGCTGGAGGAAATCCCATGCATAATGCATGGAAAATATGCTCTCTGTGTACTTATGTAGGAATATCTGCGTGCTTCTGCATGAATAATTGCAACGAGACTGTATCCCAACCTCACATCGCTAATACCAATGCTCATCAACAAAGTCTGTGCATATCAGGAGGCCTTCATTAGAAATTAGGTAACATTTGGGGGAGAATAAAACAGTTTGCTGAAACTGAATATTCCTGTGGAAAATGGCTGATGTCATTTCCCATTTAAAATGTTTTCAAAGTTTTGAAACCGTCTAAATGTCCCACGGTGATCTCTTCAGAGGATCTACTTTTCACTATAAAATCAAAATAAGGCATTGTTGAAAATGATATTACAGTTGAACTTAATCATATTTGTTTGCTTGTTTTCTGTGTGTGAGCATTCTCAAGATTTTCATCTTGGAACTAAGATTCAAGATGGGGGAAAATTTTAAATGCCAAAAGAAAAACAAACAACGAAAAAAAAACCCAGAGAAACTTAGGTCAACAAAATACACTTCCTACTTGGTTAAGATGTACAAATATTTATATACACATATAGAGAAACACACATACTAGACTGCACAGACTTCTTTCTGTTTTAGTAGGTACAGGATAGTGATTAGGAACTCTTTCCTTAGCCAGCAGGTACTGGACTGTAATGCAAAGACAGAGACATTTATGGAGGTTATATACTATAAGAATACAGCATTGCTGCAAGCATACTCTACTGAAGCTTTTACTTTGGGAAAGCTCCAAATACATTATTATTAAAAGCACAGAAGGGCACTGTAACGAAGTCAAAGGCGTTATTTGTATGTGTTGGCATTGTAGAAGTGACCCAGGGAAATGCTTAGCACAATGACAAACCATGTACTTCAGACAAAGTGGGCCAAATTCATCCCTGGCGACACCAAAGCAAGGTTGGTGTATTTGAGCTGACTAAAGAGAAGGATGGCCCTTTAAGTCACAGATGAGTATATATGATTTACATTTTCCACATAATTAATTACTTGTCATTTTCTCAAACATTCTGGAACAGCAATGGCGGATGCCATGCTCAAAAAATAAGTATTTTAACTTAATAGCTGAAAGAAAATTGCTTCTGGTGGGACAGAAGCACACCACCACAAGAATAATTATCATCCCCAAAACAAGTCTCTGTTGTTATTAATATGAAGCAAATTCCACCAGTGATAAAGGGTGACCATAACAAAGTTCCCATATTTGAACAATTTATTCCTTCTGGTACTTTCAAATCTCTTCACTCTTTAATGTCAAGCTCCCTCTTCTGGACTATCCCAATGAAGCCAGAGTCACTACGCACTACTTCTCATCCTTACTTTAGTAATCAGGTAATACGGCTAAAGAAGCCCTTGGTAAATGGCACTCATACAGATCGCTAATCACCGTGTCCCAATTTCATGGTTACTACAGCTGACATTCTTTGAAAATATAATAGTATCTGCTGAGATTTAAAGAGCTCCCAGAGGTTTGCAGTTATAAATGCACTATTATGCGATCTCTTGGAGTAGACGATGGAGGAAATGTCCCTCAACACAGGGACACAGGACATATATCCCTAGGGATATGCCTATATAGGGATATAGGACATTATTTTAAATAATGAACTATGATAAATTGTATTTCACATGTACTTAAGTAAATATGAACAAAACCCTACTATGTACGTTACCTTACTGTTCACATTATGCAGTGAAGAGAAATACCTCCCCCACAACAGTAATAGCATTTTTTGTTTTGCCTTTGAGATTGAGATAGAGGACATTCTCTCATGAAAATGAAATTATATATATTTATGTTTTCTTGCATCCCTATGATTAGCAAACTGTTGACAGAGAAAGTTTTCTTCTAATAATTCACCCAATTTTCCTATTCAGAGCATGTCTACAAACAAACTGTTGTGGTTGTAGGACTTGGGCATGAACACAATATTCATCTATTCTCATTATTTTATTTTATTTTACTTTTTTTATGCACCCTGTGCAAGAATCACTTCTAACAGTTTTCTATAAATATGGGAAAATTAAATTGTATTTGATAATTATGATTGTTCCTTCGAATCATATACTTGCTGTTCCTACACGCTATTTTTATGACTACAGCTTCTGCACCTAGAAGAAAGGCTTGAGTGCCACAAGACAGCACCTGTGCCTGGCAACTGTATCAGCAAAAAAATAGATAAGAATTATCAGGTATTAGGTTCAAATCTTTTCCCTTCCGTGCCTGGTAGCCCTTGCCATTAACATAAAAATCAGAATACTGCAAGAATGCTAAAGATGCTAATGCTAAAGAATGACACAATGCTAAAGAATGACAAGATGCTCAATATAAATGCAGTTAGAGGGGGTTTTTATCATGTTCATGTAAAATAATTTTGTACTTTGGGAAACTCCTAGGGTAATTCTGGTAGTATGTGTTTCAATACGTAGTGCCACTAGAAAAGCTCAGAAGTGATCAGAGACTGAAGCCAAGGCTCTGCAGAGTTGTAGTTCCCAAGTCACTCAGCGGCGTGCCTGCTGCGAGTCAGAGGAACGCATGCTGCAACTAATCAAGCAGTGTTTGACATGCGTCTCCTCTGGCTGACAAGCACATAACATACAGCTGCAAGCATCTCCCACATCTTGCTTAATTAATTTCCATCCTTGTTGTGTGCTCCCACACCTGGAGATATCAAACAGCTGTGTATAATAAAAACATTTTAACCTGTGTTAGTGGATAGGATTCAATTTAGTTTATAATTGGATCAGTAAATGAAACCATTATAAAATAGCTGATAAAGGTTCCCTAGAATGAGTCAGAATTATTTTTTAAAAGTGTGTAAATCTAGTGTTAAATAGCTGATGAATAAAATTCATAGCTGACACAAAACCACATGTCCACAAGCACTTGCTTTTCTATTTGCATATCTATTATAGCTTACAGACATGTGCAAACTCATACACCCACACCTTTTCCTTATGTTTTCCCTAAGTTTATCATTACTCCCCTTCATCTCTGATTCATAGCATTTTTGAGATAGAATCTTTTACAATAAAATGAACTAGAGATAAAATTTCCCTAGACCATAAATACTTCTTTTGTAGGAGCTTTTTAGTGAACTATCACAATTAAGCAGCTTCATTTTTTACAGCTCCACTAATTCAAAGAAGGAGAAAATAGAGATCGATCAGATCAGATGGTACATGCATTTTTTCTTAAGTGACCTGTATTTGCAGGGGTCTGAAGGACAGGGAGCTTTTTAAGCATGAAGAGCTGTTTAAATCTATAGATGCACAAACACAGACCTATGGGCATGCTTTCTTCATACCTATATAAATAAATTCAGATGCAGTTACATTACTTCGTTCCATTTTTCTTAGTAATTTTCTTTCCAAATCTTCACTAACCACTAAAATGTACATCGAAGACATCTTGACGACACCCAGCAGTATCACTGGCAGCAACACCTGCTACTTCAAACCTCACAGCACTAATTCCCTGGCAGTTTGCTGTGTTTTATAAAACCTGCCTAGCAAACATGGGACTAATCTCTTTTTCCTGCATTTTGCTGCAAACATTAAAAAAATCAAGAGTGCCCAACGTTAAACTCTGCAATGTAATGTGCACAGGTCTACTTTTATCTTTCCACGGTGATAGCAAATCTGGAAATCTCAGCTATGTTGGGCTTTCATTAGCATTGCTGGGATGGGAGAGGAGAAAAAGCAGTGTTGTATATGCCTTCCTGCATATCTGCAGTACATTTTTTAAATGCCTGGTTGAAAGGGAACATGAAGAATTTGTCAGGCAGGCTGGTGGATCAGTATTAACGCAGACGTTTGTGGTCACTCTTAGTCCAAACCTTCAAACCCCTTTTGCTTGGCTCTGCTAACTCCATGTTTGCCTTCATGCCAGTATCATTTTTAAGCAATATCTCAGCAGGAAGAATTGTATTTATGGCATTAAATAAACTCAGCCCCGAAATAAATTGCAAAAAAACTTGCAGGAGTACATTATCACACGACTCGTGTTGCTTCCTCCCAACTAAATAACCCTCCCGGTTCACAGATTTCTGTTTAATTTGGCCTCTGGCATGACAGAAAGGAATTTTTTGCCCATTTACACAACTCTATGAATCAAACATTGACAAGAGTAAGCTGCTCTTCAGTCTGACTAGAGGCATGCACCAAAAAACAGCCAAGTGCTGTGCTTGCTCTATCAGGTCTCACGCATAAACCAGCTACGATATGGCCGGTAGCATACATATCCCTCTGAAAAAAAAAAAAGCTTCACGGTTCCTTCTCTTGAAGACTTGATGTATCAGCAGGTATAATTGCTCCAAATCTTGAATCCTGGCTGGGTACGCTGCTGTGAACTGCTCCAACACGGACACCTTAAAATACTCTTGTCTGTAAGCTGAGAACTGATTTAGGTTAGGTTTAAAAAATAGTTATAAAAAATAGAAGATTTCACTGTTTAAGAAACATATCTCCACTGGTTTAAATATATTTTTAATGTAGGGCAAGCAGGCTTTATCTGTGTTGATATGAAATTCCAAAATATAATAAAGAGATGAAGCAGAAATTTCTATACTAAAGCCCACTTAAAAATAAATCCAATTAAAGGGAATAAATAGGACAAGAGAACAACTAATTCCTTGTCTTTGCTTCTCTTCAAGGAATATTCATATAAATCCCTGATCTGACATTTATGCCATTTCATGTGACAGGGATCAGAATTCTCCATAGCACAACGTTTTTAAACCATTTACCCCAACAGCACCTTGATAACGAATAATAGAAACCTCTCCATGTTCACAGTACATTTTCTATAGGCTCACAAAGGGTTTAACCCTGCAAGCTTTTATCCATGTGAACAGTCAGCACTCATACTTGAAATAAAAGGAGTAATTTAATGAAAAGGGGGTGGCAGAATCAGGGATTTGGAGTGAGGACGTTCTGGGATGAAGAACATCTCTCTTATCTGTGCTGGTGAAGTGGCTTGTAATCACGAGTATTATATACGTGCTTTGTAATGCAGTAATAGCAATAACAAGGAAAATTTTGAGCTCAGTGCCTGAATTAAGTAACTGTCCTGGATCCTGTAAAAATCTTGCCTTCAGGCTGCTTTATTTTAAAAAGAGGGTTTCACACCTTGTGGACTCACATCATATGCTTCCTTTACATGTTCCTGTGGCCAGAGGAGGTGGAAGAAGGTCATAGGCATTATAACCCACTCTGCATCTCACTTTTTAGGGGGAGGACATCAGGAGGGTCCCCACCCATGACTGAACAGCTCGAGATAACATTTAGATGCAATGCTAATGTCTAAGTATACAGGCAGGAAAGGGCAATGTCTGTGCGTGTGTAGGGGTGACAGTCTGGAGAGACTCACAAAGCAATGCTCCAGACTTTGGGACACTTCAGTTTGAATCTAGACTGAGATGTTATCACACCAAATCAATGCAATTTGAAAAGAAAACTTTACTAAGCACACTGCAGAGAAATTTCATCTTGGTGAGGGTCAAAAGAGAGGGGAGGAGGAAGGCGGCAAAAAGTGTTTCTTAAATAGAGGAGATAAAGATGGCAGGAGATAAAAAGGTCAGACTAGGTGGTCTAAAGGTCCCTGCTAACCCTAAACTCAGTGACCGATACAGAAAAGCAAACACTTGATCTCAGGAAGATTTGCTTGTACAAAGAAAGTCGTGAAAAAAGACCAGAAAAGAGCCAGCTATCAAAGCAACGCTTATACCCTGGTAGTAGGTAAATGCATGATGAACCACACAAATATACACTGGTACTACGGGCCACCTCCTTCTCCATTTGAAATAGCAACATGCACTCACATTCCTGAGATTCTCCTCAAAAAACGTACTGCACGCTTTCTGCAACACCTCGATGGTAATATCAGAGGTTATTAAAAAAATCTTAAATTAATAAACAGATCTGAAAAATAAACTACCAATGTGCCATAGGATTTGTAACATTAAGTTGACTTTAAAAAATAGACTAATACATGCAAAGGTCACTAAAATATTTATATTAATGATGGAGCTGAACACTAAGCAGATATTGACTTCTGTTAAGGTGAACCTCAAGATTTATTGGCCTAAGAGGTAAACATTGATTTATCTCAATAAATCCAAGGTCAATATTTACTACCAAGGACAATAAATCTTGGTGGCCTATGAAACGTGAAATAAATAAATATATATGTATATATACATTCATAGACACAAGTATATCTACAGATATTTACACAAATTATTTGGAGAATGATCGTCAACATCATTTTTTACAGCATATTTTCTTAATTATACTAGAAAGAACCAATGAACAATTATGAACCACTGTTAGGTACATCTATTTGCATATGTCAGCACTGATGATATCTAAGGTGACTTTTCTGCTTCTCCAAGTGACTCCCTTTTCCCACTGAGCTGGGTGAAAGGTTTCTGAGACACAAAGGGAAGTCAGGGCCTTAAGTGCAAATTAGCTGCCCTATTTCCATCTTAGCTTGAGAAGCCCTGCTTGTAACTTAAGAAGCAGAGTTACATTCAGCAAAGTAGTCTGAATAATTGTCAAGCTCTGGACTTATCAGCCAGAAAGATTTCTGATGGAGCACTTCTGAATTCAATGCACCTTCATCTAAGGTCAAGTTTCTTCCCACGCAAGGCAAGCGCAGGAGGGGAACACGTGGATATTCTGCAAGTGTTTTAACAAGAGGCACTTCTACTGTAGTTGTGGTCAATTTTGTATGAGCTCAGAACAAAGACCTATCAATCAAACTGAGCAAAATAAATAAATAAAAGCATTGGGTGACTTTCAGAGTTATAGGCTTTTTCCTTGAACTAGAAAAGCAAATAAATTTAACAGGAGTGCTGACAAAAGTAGACCTTCTTCCTCCAAACAGTATACAAGATCTAAGCCAAAAGGAAACAGATGACTTTGTGTGTTTGTAGGAAGTGATTAGAGAAGATAGAACCTAATTTATTAAGATGGGAGATGGTGATTCTTTTGTTGACTTTTCAGGTCAAGTGTTAAAACCTTCTGCAAATAAGGCAGTAGATACGCTACAACTAAGCCTTAATGGTTCAGGAGACTGGGCTTTTTTGATACTCTAAGTTTTTCTTGTTCTTTGAACAATTGCTTTGGAAAGCCAAGTGAGAGAAATTTGCAATCTTTACCTACGCCTCCTGGTGGCCTCCCCTTTGCAAACTGCACCAGCTTGGGCAGTTGGAGGCTGGTTTGGACCAACATATACTCACTATCCCAATGCAGGACACTGCCTAAAGCCAATGGGGACAGCTTCCACATGACTTCTGAATTTTTTCCTATGCACCCAAGGGATGACAGAACAGGCAAAAAAGAAAAAGAAACAAAAAAAGGGAAAAAAGGACAAAAGAAAAAAAAAGGAAGAAAAGACAGAACAAAGTGCTCTAAAAAAAATATTTCATTTATCTACCAGTCTGACAAGTCTCAGGGAGGAATGCGGCACTGCGCAGGCAGTGCTGGCCACTGGATTTGCAGGAAGGAAGAGCAATTAGAAGTGCTGGGCAGGAAAAGGCCTGTTAGCACTGTTACCTTTAACTTAATCTTTAATCTCCTCCTATGCCTCCAACTTGTCACCACAGGCATTCATCACCTTGCAGGTCTTATAGCCGTCTCAGGCTCATTTATATTATTTGTTTTAATGGCTTCTCTCATGCCATTGGTGTTCAGTGGTGTATAGTTCTGCCTTTATTTCCTGCTGGCTGTTTTGGTCTATCAAAGCGATTGTGGTTTATTTTTACGCAGGTTTCCTAAGGCTACAGTATAGCCACAGGTTTCAGTGATCATATCACAACTGACCTCTACAGAGAGTACTCCAAAACAATCCATGAAATGTTATTGCTCCAAATATTTTAGAAGCCTCTGAAGTCTCATTAATATGAACACTTTGTATTTCATTAAATTTTATTAATGTTCTTAGTAATTCAAGGAATGGCAGACTGGCTGCACTCTTAAGCAAGATTTATTTCTTAGCTTGCAAAGAAAGGAAAAGCGATTTTCAACTATACAAAAATTGGAACATGGAAGGAAGATAATAAACTGACAAGCAAAAGACAAAATGTCTTTGTACTCTGTCTTCTAAATCCAGATGAGATCTCAGGCTAAGTGTTCTCTCAACAGACAGAATAGCTATATAAAACTTATAGCCAAGATTTTCAAAATTAGAAGCCAAAAAATCCACATTTGTGGGTTTTCAGAAGACCTGATAATTTCAGGACAGTCCTGTTCAGGAAAATGTAATGCCAAAATAGACTCAATTAATTACTAAGCCCAACTTTGAAATGCTCAGCAAAAGGACTGCTGTCTCCTTTGAGTAGAAGCTGTGTCCAGAACAGGCAGATCTTGTTTCTTGCGAACTATTTACCCCATGAGGATGCTTGTAAAAGGGCCTATCAGTGAATAGCGATAACAATTACAATATTCAGAATATTTACATTCAATGTCACTTTCACTTTGAAATAGTGCCAAAAATTTTCCCTTAAAATTGAAGTTCTTTTGGCTACTGTGAAGATCCCACTATGGATTCTTAATGCAATACAATACATATTTTATATGGTGAACTCATTTATATGGTGAAACATTTTATATGGTAATTATTTCACAGCATGCAAAATAATGAGGAAATAATGAGGAAAGTTTTGGATGAGATTTTAAGAGAAGTAGTGACTCAGTGACCTGCTGGGAGAAAAAATGGAGAAGCATAAACGTCTTTCAGTTTGATTTTTTTAATTAGAAATAGCGATTTCTAAAAATACTGTCTACTTCACTAGCATTTTGAGGGGGAGATAGCCTAGTAGTTAGTTTTCATGCAGTTGAAAACTAAATCTGTTAGACATCCCACAGTCTGAAATTCTTATTCCGAAAGGCTCAGGAAGCTCTGCTTTTCCTGATGTGTAATCAGGATTGCAGCGTGAATGTCTGACCTTTTATTAATCAACTCAGAAAAGACTGAACTAAAAAGGCACTTTGTTCATCATCTTTAATGGCTATAGATTGATGTCATCCCAAGGTAACCTGTGCAGCTATAGATTTGCCATTAGTCCTACCTCAGTAATGCAAGGCTTAAAAACAAATTTTGAAGGCAAGAATAATGAAAGTCATAGAGGTAATTGGAAAATGAGACACGCTGCAATATCTGCTTTCTCCCTTTATTTGATAACTGATATTCTAGACAAAGTAAATCAATGAATTCTTCAAGGAAGCATGTTCAGTGCTATGAGGTAAACTGCTGGTTAAAATGGGAAAGTTGATTAGGAAGAAGAACCATGATGTGTTTAAGGCAATAATTTAAGGTAGATTAACAACAGTTGGTATTGGAAGTGGAAGAACAAGCCCAGAGGTAATTTTAGTAAGAATATTTCAAGGCCCGTTCTTAAGAAGTGAAGATGCTGTGTTTGGAGGTATTGCACAGAGTATCACAGGAAAAAAATGGATGCTTTTGATGACTGAAGTAATAAAGTTGGGATGAAATTCAGTAATTAACATGAAAGACCATGCATGTTGAAGTTACAGCAACAATTTCTACTTTAATCTGAATTTATTAAATCACTGGATAACTGTAAGCTACCCTTTTTACCCTTGGCCGGGAAAAAAAGCAAAACCACCCTATATCAGTACAAACTGGGTCGCTTCCAAGTGAGCAAGGAAGTGTTAATGCCATTGTAAAAAGCACTTCTGTAAATGATCTCACTTCAATATTGTGCACAATTCTAATCAACCACGTGCAAAAGAAACAAAGAAACAAGCTGCATTTGATTCAAAAAGATGTAGAAAAAAGGTATTCTGGGGTGATAAGTGTAATGGAGAGCCTATCTTTTATAAAAGCAGAAAAGAGTTTGAATCATTTACAGCAGTAAAATAAGTAAAGAACAGATATAATTTTAATTTATAAATACATAGAGATGAGAGGCAAGGGTAAGGGTGAACATCAGAGTTGAAAAAGAGTTATTTTAACTAATGGACAATGAGGGCATGAAAAATCAACACATATAAACATTTAGTCTGGAAATGAGATGCTCTCTTGCCATGGGAACAGTAGTGTTATGGAGCAGCTTTCCAACAACTGTAGCCTAATAAACTGGAGAAAATAAAAATATCTCCATTTAGGTTATCTGAGGGATCACGACTTGGTTTTCTACAGTATCAGATGGCTGAACTCAATGATTCAAGAGAACCCTTTCAGACTGTATTCCCAAGGACAAGCAAAAAGATGTTTCCTAGCAGGGCAACGAAGAGTAAAACAAGTGCAGGATCGCTGTCAGAGAGGACACACTGATTTCTGACAGCCTGCTCTTCTAACCGAGACAAAATAGCTGGAAACTTCATCAGACTTGCTCCTCTCAACTTTTTAAAAGACGAGAGGCAGTGCCAAACACTCAAAACAATAACGTCTTGCCTTTATAAACAACCTTTAGTATCACTGGATATAAACCAGAGACTTGGACATCTGCTGAGCATGCCTATTGGATTGGCATCAGTGCTCTCCCCCTGGCTCGCATGGAAGGTGACGGGGTCAGGAATGAGACATCTTGTTCTTCAAAAACAATCTTCCATTTTGCCACTGGTAGCTTTCAGAATCCACCTCCTATATAGCTGAAGCCTGTTTAATTTTGCCTTCTCTAGGAGTTTTTCGAGCATCCTCTAGATTTCAATTACAGCCAGAGAATCCGTCTAACTGCATGTGTTGTGCTGAATTACTGACTATCAGGAGATGTGTGGAGTTTGGTCTCTTGGCACAGCCACGGATAATGCTGTATGTCCTGGTACATACTGGGAACAGATTGTCTGAGACTACTGTAAGAATTTCATTATTACAGATGTAGCTTGGGACTGCCTTTCTCGCTGTTCCACCCAACATCCTTCTCTAGCCTTTAATCTATCTGCTAATAAATGTTATTTTTAAACTGCACTAGCTCTCTCTGTATCTTGCACATTCCCACCAGAGATGCAGACAGCCTTTATCCAGACAAACATGCCAGATGGACAGAGAATGACAGTAACTGGGAAAGGTCAGTACCAGTGGGACGGCAAGAAAAAAGGTGTAAGCCCCAAATAATGCTATCTTCCCTGTATCTTCTGAATTTCCCCCCTACTCTTCCACCCTTGCCAGGAGACAGCCCTACTTGGCGTAGCCCAGCATCATGCTGGATGAGATGCAGAACAAACCAGTGCCGCACACCACAAAGTGTTTCTCCAGCTTCAACTAATGGGATGTTTAAACCAAAATAGAGTTGTGGATGAATACAGTAACTGGTAAAGGCACTGGCTGATTCAACCAGGTCAAGAGGGAAGGCAGGCGTTTGGGTACTGGAATAAGCAGTGCGAGATCATTAACACCCAGCTGATGGATTAAAAGAAAGGCAAAGGAAATCTCTGAGGTGTCCCTGTTTCTTCCTTTCACCAGTCTGAAGGCTGGACAGAAATATGGGCATGTGTAGGGGAGTGTGAGCTATTTTAACCAAAACATTTCATCCATCCCTAAATATGGTCACAAGATTTTAGATACTTGGCTTACTCTTAAACAGTAAGATTCTGAATTATCTCCAACTGTGTAGGCTGTAAAAGAAAATGCATAAACCAGCAATCCTGCAAACTCCCTAGAAACATATTCACTGCCAGTTTTTTCTCTGTAGCTGTTATATTAATCAGTGTCTTAAGAAATTAGAATGCCCTGTGATTATATCTTTCAAACCTAATAAGCAATGCTTTGCAATTAACTTCAACTCGCTCTCCTTAATGTCATTATCTATCATCTAGAGCTTTGAGATACACCAGAGGAAAACACCAAAATTATGGCACCATGTATATGCGTTGCATTTTCCTTTCAATGAGCAGCAAACAGCAGTATTTCAGTGGCATCTTGGTTACTCTCTTCAGATTTCTAACCCAAATGGAAAAAATGTGAAAAGATCAGCTGTTCTCAAACATATTGCCAGAAAAACATATTCAAGGGATTTTGCCTGAATCGGAACTCAAATAATTTTCCAGAATCTGGCCTTGAACCAAAACTCAAGACATCAGCCCAGATTTCAGGCTTCAGTTTTATATCTTATCAGATATTCATATACAAGTTCGTCTTTCAAAGCAACTTATATGCACATGTGTATAAGTGTGAGCGTACACACAGTGAGTGTGACACTGGGGTGCAGTCAATGGATTTTATTTCTGTACTTGTAAATGTATATAGTCTCACAGAAACATCTCTCCTCATCTGCCATATGAAAGTGTTATATATATGGAATGAATGGTATAAGGTATTATCAACATAAATTTGGAATAGTCAAGTTACTTATAAATAGGCTTGATAATATCAGATTTTAATTGACGAATGTTGATAAAAATGGAATTTATATTGCCTTTCAAGATTCATGGGCTAGAATTATTTTTTTTCTGAAATTGAACAGATGCCAGAAATAAATCAGAAATTGCAAAGTGGAAGAGAGATGTAAGGCAGTGTGTCGAGGGCCGGGAGGAGAAGAAAAGTGGAAAATTACCAGAACGTAAAACTGATTATTTAAGAGAGAAAGGCAGAGTGGCATCACTGTGAATGCCAGGGAAATAGAGATAGGAAGGGAATCCAAATTGACCAGAAATTATAATCAATAATGTGAGTCAGGAACTAAAAACGTCCTGTGAGTTAAACCCTGAGTTTTCAATAAAAAAACCTGCAATATCCTACCAATCACCAAATCTCCAAGTGCAATTGATGGATTTTGCCAAGCAACTCACATTGCAAACATGGGTGAGTTTTCTCTCATATCGCATTTACATTTTAGAGAAGCAAACTGTTATAAAGTTACTTTAATATATGACTTTTAATTATGCTGATTTTTCATGCCTCTGTGACTGGAAAGCTGGTCACCCTACTACCAAGAGGCTGAATCAGGGAGTGATGAACTAAAAAACACTAAGAAAACTAAAAGAAAAAACAGAAACTTTCAAAAATGACAGTTAGGAAAATATACTGGTTTTAAAGTCATATACGTGCAATCTATGCAATGTTGTGCTGATGCTATTATTACACTCCCGCATATTAAATCAACAAAAATAAGGAAAGGAAAAAGCAGACTCCAGTAACAAGAAAACATTAATTCAATCACATTAGAAATATACTCTATTTTATGTGAGACTTCCAGTAACTATGAAAGGCAGCCAAGTTTAAACCGATCCCAGAATTGTAAAAACTAATTAGTGACTTTCTGATTGAGTTAGCTTTACAAAAGAGCTCTCTGAGAGCACAATTTAATTCTCTCCTACCAATATTTTCTGTTGTTTTGCTCCCAGTCCACAGCTCCTTTACTTTGGCCGTCAATTTAATATCGATTAATCCTCCTGCTTGTAGTACGTCCCACTGACACCCACTGAGCTCCTCCAGATTATAAGAGCTTGTTTGCATAGATCCACTTTCAGGATCAGATACTCACTTTGTAATTTTATTCATCAACCACAATAGCAAAGGATATCCAAAAAGTGTTCAACATAGAGAACAGTTACTTACCCTTCTTAATAAAAAGCCCAAAGCACAACAGGCAAAGAGCACCTTTTAAGAGTCAACTACTATTAATATAAATATACTTCACAAAGCTTTCCACCATTTGCTTTTCACTGCCATTCATCCTTTCTACTGGTGTCCTGCACAGACTTTCTATCAAGCTACAGATCAGATCCTACCGCTGGATTCTCCTTTCTCCTGAGACTTAACGCAGTTAGATGTCATTAGTAAGTATTGATTTACATCCACAAGGATCTTCTGCTTCTGCCTTAGTCTTCTATCTGATCCAGCAGCAGCAGCTAACTGAGGACTAGACGATGTGCTTTCGAGGGACTGCTCAAGTTCAACAGTGCTTAAAACAACTTAGGCCACAGAGAAGGAAAAAGTGCAGTTAGCATCTCCAAGTGGAGTTAGCAATTTATCTGGAACATAATCAACCAGTAACAAAACCCATCCTGCTGCATACTACTGCAGTCATGCTGCTTTGCTGTGTCAGGAGGACCAGTCCTTCCAGTCCCTGCTGCAACAAGGGGTACCACCAAGCCCTCCCTTTTGCCCTGCTCTCATGACGAGACTGGTGTCTCAGCACTGAATGTCATGTTTTCTCACCCAAAGGGTTGCAATTCTCTCTCTTACTTCACATTCCACACATTTTCACTGTGTAGGCAAAGCAGCTGTGTCGTATTTTTAGCTTAACTAGTTAAAAGGAAAAGCAAAGCTAAAATCAGAAGTATTATTTTGCACTATTGAGCATATTAATGATGCCTTTCCAACCTCATCAACATTCCCATCAAAACTAACATGTTAATTTATATTCTTCATATAGTACTAATTATGTGTACAGCAGCATGATACCCTGTATGAGGAGCTATCTCACTATAAGAGATGAAAACATAATGTTCTGATTCTGACCTCATGATGATATAAGTAATGAATTACTCCAAAGAATACTGATTATAATAGGACTAAAATGTGGTCCTTGGAGATGCTTGAAAGATCATGTAGTTAGGAAAGATGCTAAATAATTTTATTTAGAGATGGTGCCAGTGATGCAAAGTTCATTTGAAAAGGCACAGGAGTAAGGCAATTCTGACTATATAACCCTTCAGTGTTGCAAAGAATGGGTGACTTCCGTCTGCAAAGAGCTATAGAAGAAACACTGCTATGTGCAATACTGTTTTCACCATCCTATTCTCCTTCAGCTATACCTGTAACTGAAGTACTTCTTATCTAATCGAATGCACAGATATGTCAACAAAAGCATTAAGTAAATTATACACATAATTTCTAATTAGTAATTACAAAAAAGGGTCAAAATATTGATTTACCCATTCTTCATACTAAAGAACAGCCTGAATTCCATGCAATGTCTTGTATAGCCCCATTATTTAGAGGTTTCAGCAATATTTAGCTGAGAAAAAAAATGTACTCCATAGATGTACATTATCTTTGTCAGCTCTAATGAAGGCCACCCAGTGGCCAGGTACAGCAGTAGAAATATCTTCTCTGGGTACCTACAGGTCTTTATAAAAGGATTTGTGAACAGAAGAGAGTGGGAAAAGGGGGGTTTTTTGGTGAACAGCTTGAAAAGTCTCCCTTTGTCTCCCTTTGTTTAATGGGAGACTTTTCAAGTCTCCCATTAAAGCCTTACTGCTTTAGCTTTGACTTTCTCTTTCAGACTACTAGGCAGCAATTTTGCAGCTGCTGTTAGAGACAGCTCTCAAAGAGCACTGGGGACGTCCAGTTTCCGAGCAGCACACACACTGCTCATGCTGGTCTGACAATAAATGGGGTTTGAAGTAGCATTTGCATCGTCTGGAGCTGCTCTTTTCCCAGCACACAACCAGCCTTTTCTCTCTCACAATGCAGCACCTCCACAGAAAGATTTACATCCACACAGCATTCTGAGGAGTTTTAACATAAATACATATTTTGACAGCTTTAAGCCTAGCCAGCTTGAAAATTCAGCTAAAGTGCTTTTAAGAAGTACTGCAGGTACATAATATATCATGTGGGTTTAGCTGAGACAAAGGTTTAAATAGTAGCACACTTAAGAAATTCTGTAAGATGGGTGAAGATTCAAAATATATATTAGACTCACCTGTAATCTCACATGTGTAAATAATATGAAAAGCCACTGAGATATGTGCAGTAATTCCAGTGTAAAACAAGATCAGCGCCAAAACCACTGAAGATTTCTCAGACACAAAATTACACTGCTACAAAGATCTTTAAAGTCAGTTGTAATACAATGTATGAACCAACAGGCAGAAGAGTTAAGACAAAATGCAATAAGAAAAGGTCTACGAGAGATAACACTTTTCTTGTGGTAGTTCACCTCTTGCTTTATAGAAATCTCTGACCTATTAAAGCAGACTTCTGTTTACACACTGAAATACAGGGCTTCATTTTTTCACACACAATAAAAATTTCAAGTAATTTGTATACTTATGGCAATCTCAATTTTAGCCTCCAGGGGTTAGGGTTTGGAAGTACGTTTTTTACTGCTTATATTTTCTTTGTTACTTTATACTTCTCCTTTTTAATAACCTTGAACACAGTGACCCCAGGTGGCAGATAAAACGATGGCTGCCTTCAGAAGCTGAGCCAGACCTTCATATTTCACCATGAGGCTGAGAAGTCTCTGTGTCCTAACTGAGAGTTCCCAGTGTCAGTCCAGGACAGCTTGGTCCCTGCTATGGGACTGGCGAGGGTTTGTTCCAAGCAGGTCCTTTCAGGATGGAGCAACAGGTCCCGTTAAGGTTTTTATCTCAGAACCACCATTTCCCCATTTATGCATGGAGGTTTTTCTAACAACGCAGCCTTCAACTATTGCTTGAGTGCTGGAAGGAGTCCAGCAGCACAGACCTCTATATCTGGGCTAATTCAGGCTGCTGAGAAGCCAGGTGAGGTACCCAGCACAGATCCTCACGCTGCTGCAGCCAGGCAGTTGCTTTGCCCTAATTTGATCATTTAGGGAGTTCTGTACTACCAGCTTGCCCTGTAGACATGCACGAAGTTGCTTATCAAAATGAGGTGTAGATCTAGATCTGACAAAAACATTAAGTATTCTCCAACATCTTGATTTTAATAGAACTTAGGCATCTTAATGCCTTTCTCCAACCCTCAGCCACCCCACTTTGCTGTTCCAACTGGCTCAACAGCTTACTGTTTCTTCTCATTATACTGCCTGGAAAAAAATTCAGCTGCAAGAAGTTTACATTTTGTGACCCATAGTGTAAAACAGCACAACTAAAAGCATTACCAACGCAAAATACAAAATTAACAGTAGGCAGGCAACTCGCAGTAGCTTTTCCATCTTTAAAAATCTGTTTTATTTCACAGGTAGAAGGGATCGGTGAGTCATCTCTGTTCTGGTGTGAGAGCATCTGTAAGGCTTTGCTCAGAGGCTTCACTCCAGAAGAGAAAAGCGTGCTTTAGAGTTGATGTAAACAAATTAAGTACAAAGGGAGACTTTTCAAGCTGTTCACCAAAAAAAAAAGCTGCCCAACACTATTTATTACATGGTACTTTAATTTGTAGCAATTAGCCATCACGTTCATGTACAACATTAATTAACTTCACATGGGTGATTTTTAGTCTTGAGCCAAACTAGGTCTGAGAGAGAAGGAAGCACAGGGTACGCCAATGCCTTTCCAGGGAGATTGCTCACTGATTGCTAAAGAGCTCCCTAATGGCAATGAAACTATCCTGCCATTGCCAGAGGGTGTCACTACGGCACTAGAACAAAGCAACAAAACAAATAAAACGGATAAACAAGAAATGTGGAGAAGTTTAGCAGAAATAAGCTCTATGTAACCTTCGCATGAATTGTTCATCATTTCACCCGTGGGCTTTAAGAACATGGTTCTGGAGTCTAAGAACAATATAACTCTGCATTTTCTTTTCCCCCCTGTATCTCTTGTGCTCTAATATGATTTCTAACACTAACTATTGGAAGGAAGAAAGGAACTACCTATTGAGCTGTTTGCAGAATCTCCATTGTTCACACACAATTTAACCTTGTTTTTCATGAAAGCATCCTTTGAAAAGGAAACTCTTCTAAATGCACATCGTTCACATTCACAATAACTGTATTCGTCATGCAATTGTTTTAATAGGAAGCTGCTGCAAAAGAAATCTAAATTTTCTGACATAATGATATATAGCCCAGGTAATTAAAAAGAGCCTACACTGAGCATATTAAAGTGAAGATCAGATCTCGAGTGCTGAATTTGGCTAAAATCCTAAACGAGAAGAGGAAGAAAGTCCCAAAGCCAAGGAGCACAAGAAATGAAAACACTCAGAAGCCAGTGAAAAAAAAAACCTGCAATATGAGGAAGACCCAAGGTGCACCAAATTAGCACGTTTATTGTCTTTCTAGTCCAAATGCAATTTACTTATTACCAAAAAATGCCAGGAGTCAGATGACCATGAGCCTATACTAATATGGTGTACCACGGCCAAGAAAACTTGATAGATGTTGAACTCTATGAAGAACTCAATTAGGACGTGTATGTAAGGGATCAGACATTAAAAAGGTGTGTATTGCTAGCTCCTGCTCTGAAGATGCCTGTCACTATCAGAGGATGGGGTGAGCGTGAAAAGGAGAGCATTAAGTCCCAGATGCCACAACACATTGCCCAAGCAATTGAGCAGCTTTATTTCAGCTGTATTTTAGTACCAGGGTAAACCAACTGACGTTGCTGAGGACAGTGTTGATTAGGAAGGGCTGTTCCTGCAAAGCTCTTGTCAACCTGTCAAGGAATCAAACCCTGTGTTCTAATAATAGAACAATAATTTCATATTCTTGGAAATAAGTTCTAGTCAAAGCACGAGATTTCATAAATAAGAGAGGAAACATGACACATGACATACCATTAAAGAACAGCAAGTAAACTTGGATGAAACACAACTTATCACTATTTTAAACCAAGTTTCTAAAAGCAAAGGAAAATCTGCATGGATGTTGTAACCATGTTGCAGAAAGCAGTTGTACGAGGAACACGGGTCAACTGCGGTGATGAAATCGTCAGGACTTGAAATCAGGGCACTGCTACAATATTTTAACATAGCAAATCCACTCTATGGTGGTGAAGGTTCAGTTGGCTGTTCTGGGAATTATTACGATGTCAAAAGGCCAAAGTCTGTTTCTGGATACTGAAAAGTAATTCCCATTCACCTCATAAGATAGTGATGTGCCTCTGTTAGGGAGAAGAAGAGCAAGCACTTCAAAGTCTTGTTACAAATCTTTTCAACAACAAATAAAAAAGACAAAATTAAACTCAGAAAATATGTAAATCTGTTGTTTTGTTTCTGTTGTTTCTCCCTGACTTTTCATGACAAATAGATCTCACAGACTATCAGATTTATGAAAAATACAAAAATGTGGAAACCTGAGCTGGAATTTGGCTTAATGACAGCAAACTTGGTCTTTCATTGAAAACGGAGAGAGGGATGTCAGGAGGTCTAGCCTTTACGTGGATCTTGTAGTAACTGTAAATATAAAATAGACTATCAGGACACTAAAGTGCTTTCCCATTAATGAGAATTAAAGCTCTAGCTTGCGCAGTTTCTTCTGCTTACCTCAATTATCACATCTGGAAAATCAGTCAATTTATGTCAGCTTTTACTCTAGGACATTCATTCATGTGAGTAAAGAACTTTCAAATCCTCTGGGGTCATGATATAAATCTACTTTTTTTCATGCGGTCATGTCCACAAACAGAAGAATAAACTAAACTTGTGTCTGCAAACAGTGACAATAATAGCCAATCTTTTAGTTACTCAGGTGGCTCAGGATCAGGACCTAGGAGTACAGGGCACAAGAAAGTAGGTTATATATGATCTGCAAAAGAGTTTTTATAAGAAGCCATCACTATGCACTGCTTGGAAATACTGAAGCTTGGAAACACTTAGGAGCAAGCTTGAGCCAGCATGGCTCTTTGGGCAAGAAAACAGTGTTCAGTGCTGAGACACCCGTCTCATCGTCCGATCAGGGGCACTCTGCACAAAGCAAAGCAGAGGGCTTGGGGCTACCATTTGCTGGGTGGTACCCCCTTCTCCGTCAGTGGTAAGATCAGCCATGTTGTGCAGCACTGAGAGTTAACTGATGAATAGATGCTAAAGCAACTATGGCTTTCCTGATACTATCTAACACAAATTACAAAATCTCAGAGGCTCCTGAATAACATCCCATCCTTTGCAATTGAACTAAAACAATAGTTTAGCAAGAGACCCAATATGTCCCTATTTCAGGCATCCAAAAATCAGTCAGGCTCCAAGTTGTAACAGCTTGGCTTTCAGGCGTACCAAAGCCATACAAGCATTTTGTTCACAAGAGATGGTTGCTGACTCTTCATTAAGTGAAATAAATTTTCATGTCATCACATTTTGCCATTTTTGAAAAAAAACCCCACAATATTCTGGAGCACTTCAGAAAGTGCTGCAAGAACTAGTAACAGTGGAGAGCCAAGCTTGATCTGAAGGCTTCATGCAATGGAAAATCTGCCACATCCCGAGCTAATTTAAATTATGGATCAGTTCCCTGATTACTCTAAAAAGAAAAAACTAAACTTTTCCAGTCTCGATGTGCCCAAGCTGAGCCACCAGCTTTTGGATCTCACATGCTTCTGTCTATTAAAGAGACCATTGCTATCACTTACCTTTCCCTTCTAGATATGATAAATTCACCTTCATTCTGCGTTGTTAAACTAAATACACTCTCCACATAGAAAACTGGGAAGATGCTGACTGCCTTAAAATAGCATCTGATGCTGTTTTCTGGATATGTGCTATTATATTTTCTATTTAATGCACCACACAGAGGAGTGTGTTATACTTTTCTAATGCAAATTTCATCTGTCAACAAGCATGTCTTCATATTGCTTATAAATCAGAAGTTGAATAAATATAAAAAATAAAATCCCTACAAAGAAAGTGATACTTTTGTGGGTTGTTTTTTTTTTTAATTTCTGAAAGCAAAAGTAAATTGACAACCCAATTTATTTTTCTGGCTTTTTTTTTAGAAGAAAAACAGAGAGAAAAGGAATCTGATGGTGCCAAAGGGTTAAAGTATCCCATTTCGGGCAGTCTGAATATCTGAATTTAGCAGCTGACAGTGCATGGTATGTCAGCCTCTTACAGCTGTTCCAGTTGATTCAAAGACCATCTTTGTTTCTTGAAATCTTAGCAACTGTTACTTTTTCCCAAAGACAATAGTAGACCAGCTGTTACCTCACAAGATGCGATGTACTTCAGGTCAAAGTCTTTAGTAAGGAACTTGTAAAACAGAACTAAATCATTGTTTGGGTCTGTCAGATTTTTTTTCATTAAAACAGAGTTAGAGTTAGCAGGCTAAGAGTCAAATAACTTACACTCAGTATTTCCATTAAGTGCACTGGAATGACAGAGAAATTTCATCTGCTTGCTGAGCTGAATCCTCTATTTCTATAAGGAAAAAACCCACCACTAAACCTCGTAGTATTATAAACTATTTTTTGTTTTAAGGTTGGTTCCTTTCTGTCTTTCCAAATGCAGTGTTACTAAGCAGATGTCATCTCATAATGGCAATGCACAAGTCTAACCATTCAGAACAGAAGATGGGAATTTTCAAGAGAACCTTATAGGAGTTAAATGTTCACTTCCCACTATATATCAATCAACGTGAATATCTAGTTCCTTTAAGCTCTTTGAACATCCTCTTCTAAATGCATAACTAAGCAACTTAATCATACAGTTGATCCTCCAGTACCGGTACCGGTAATACTCCCACTTGAAGAGACGCAGGCTTTCAAAGCCATGCAAGGTTGCAGAATCAGTCACCTAATGAAGACTTATTAGACTAGGAGTAACTGTTGACAGGTTACCTACAATCCTTCTGGGGGGGGAAAAAAAGGAAGCATCATTTTAAAGAGCTTTAGTTGAAATAAACCCTTGTTCGTCCATGCACAAAGACAAATTACTGTTCCCAACAAGCTTCCAGCTGCTCTCATGCAGAAGGCAAAGACTTGCTGAGAAGAGTGGATGTTCTTTTATTCAACCTTTGTGTTTAATTCTGGAAAGCCTTAGCACTGAGTAACGCATTTTTAGAACCACTGCCAGCTAATTGTTGTGTAAAGAAGCACACAAAGGCACGGTCATATATACTGCAGTGGTAGAAAGATTTTACAAGGCCTGTTAAATTTGGCAGTAGTCTTAATATTTTTCTATTTTATATATAGAGAGACAAGTTTAGACTCAAGATTTTTTCATGAGCATGCATGAATACTATTTGTCTCAGGCTTTTTTCTTCTAGATCTAAAAAGGATTTATGTAAATTATTTCTCTGCTTTAACTCTATTTTTCAGAATGGGTGACATACTGCCCATATGTAAACCACTACTTTATGCAGAATTAAAAATAACTACCATTAGGAATGGCGCCACTAGTATTTGTAATGAAGGGTGAATCACAACCTCTAAAAAGCTATGAACTGACAGTATTTGTTTCTCAAGATAAAAATATCCATAAATACCAAATGTGTGTGCTTTTAGTTATGTTTAAGAGAATAACCTATCTACCAGGCCAAAAACTGACATCACAAAAAGTACATCCCTGGTACAAAGTCTGTACGCTGTCAGGCTGCTGTAAAGGGATTGATACTGAAGCAGATACAATCTGCTGATGACTGCTGGGAGCAGAACTTTGCGTAACTAATTTAAAGACTGCTGCCTGCAGGCACCACAATGGTAATTAAAGACAATAATTCTTGGGTAAATGAGATGGATGTACTGGAAAATAAAGTCAGTGTTAAATTCATGGCTAATCCTTGAAGGGAGAATTGGATCATTTATTTTCCAAATGGCTGGGCAATTCTACCTGGTTTCATTTCCATCTCTGCTGCCAGAGGACTGTTGTCTCCAAAATCCATAACTGTTTCCAGTTTAAGTAGTATTCCTCATTGGCAAGCTCCAATTCGGCAGGACTGAATGTGCTTCCATTTAAACACATGAATAGTTCCTTTGACATCCATAGTAAGTCAATGGAACAACTCACAGTTAAACATGCTCTTTTAAATACCATGCTGAATCAAGGCCATAAACAAGGCATAAAAGGTCAAAGAAAAGCTGGATTGCCAGGCAGTTTACCTGGAAAATACCTTGGTGTTATGCAGAGGGAAAGCCTTGTTTAGCATGCCTTGGTTGATTTGAGAGAAGAATTTCTTCTTCCTGGTTGCTTACAAGTAGAATTCAAAGGACAGGCTAATCATCGAATATGACCGATGAGCAGAAAAAAATCTCCCACACAGAGAGGTTTGGCACCAGTCTCTTCAGTACCAAAACTGTTCCATGTACACATAACTTGTGTATACACATCTCCTCTGCCCCCAAGTTACCACAGTCTGCTGACCATCTCCTGGAGTTCCAGCACAGGTGGGACATTCACGCCTCTGCAAACCTTCACGGGATGCAGCCTGCTCCGCTGTGCACCCTGCACAAAGTGCATTGGGAAGCTGCTGCCATCCTCCTCTCTCTGTTGCTACTCCCAAAAACGAGGGGAAGAAACCTGTCCAACTCTTTGGTCACAAAAATTCCTAATATAACCCAAGGAAGCCATGTTACTGACTCAACAAAGCCCTTCACCCCCCACTCTGCCATGCCTCGCTGTGCAATTTCTCTTTCATGTCTTACTCTTTCCTTTCATCTCTCATCTTCTGAGTGGCTTAGCCCTACATTTTGAGCATTCTTGGCAAGGAAGAATAGCTCATTATAGAGGTATTCACACCATCTATTTCCATCCTCTGACTTTGTCCAATGACTACTGAGGGAAATTAAGGTGCAGTTTTGCCATCGCTTGATTTGATTTCAGCCCCTGCTGCTGAGGGAAGGTTCTGCCCTGCCCTCTCCTCCCTTCAGCTAGCCAAAGTACTTCTGCAGCCAGGTAGAGGGTGGGAGGAAGGACCTGATCTGACTGAAAACTAACCCTCTTGGGGAGGATCACTTTCCAGAGAGCTGATCCGGCTAACCGCAACCACGAGAGCAATAGGACCGTGCAGCCAAGGTCTGGCACTCACTGTGTTACTTCCTCCCTTGGTACCAGCTCAGAATTGGCTTAAATCAACAGTGAAACCATACCCTGAGGCTCCTAACTGACATGTTTTGAGCACCAGCTAACTTAGACGCCTACAGCAGGCAGAGTAAATATCCTCCCCTAACATCCATGTGGTTTTAGCACAATGTGGACTCCTTGGAGATACAGAAATACTAATGCAGTATCATGGGAAGGGAATTTTTCTTGCACTCTTCTGCACACAGTAGGCATATACGAAGCACAGCCAGAAGCTAGATCTGTGTTTGTTTTTTAACAAAAGAGTTAAGCTACAAATGCAAGGAAAATACAGGATGTGTAATGACTATGTCATAGCTGTGGCATCCTGTTTCTAAAATATCTTGCTCCTGAATGGTGCCGTCTTAGGTTTCTTCCACATATATGAGGCTTTCCAGCTGGCCTGCAGCCAGTGCTTTAATAAAACATGGTGTTATGCAGAAGTGAATAAAGCTTACAGCAATAATAATGTCCTTGAAATTCACTAATCACCTGAAGTTTCAAGAATATTTTAATATGAGATCAACAGGACAACAACTAAAATTCATCTGTTAGCTATGGAAAACAACTTTCCTCATGTTAGGTTATGCCTGTACTGAAAAAAGTGCCCAAGTCATTATTGACCTGGATAAAGAGTGTGTTTTCTGAATTTGAAGACAATACCTAGCTGTAAAGCAGCTGCAAGCACTTCAAAAAACAACATTAGGATGTAAAACAATTACAAATTAAAGAAATGGTCTGAGAAAATAGATGTACTTTCAATAAAGACACAACAGCTAAGTATATTTGGGTAGGGGTAACCAATGGCATAAATACGTGGTGAAGATTCACTGCCAAGGTAGCATTTCTGCAGGAAAGGATCCAATGATTCCAGTGATCACATGCTAAGTAGGAGTCAACAATAACCTGGTGCTGTGAAAATTATAAAGAAACAAGAAAGAGGTGGACCAACTGGAGAAAGTTGAGGAGAACAAGAAAAATGGTCAGTGGTCTGAGGAACGTGGTCTGCAAAGGAAGATGGGGAGAATTAGATTCATCTAGCTGAGAAAACAGAAGATGTGCAAAATAACAATAATCCTTCAAAGAGATTTTTAAAAAGAGAAAAGAAAAATGTATAGAGAAAGAATACACTAGTCTCCCTCTACTGAGGATCCAAGAATTACAAAAATAAAGCGAAGAGACTTCTCCCATCCAGAGAACAAACTAAATTATGTTCAAAGAGATTTGCCTAACCTGTTCTTAACAATTATAGATTCTACAATCTATTTAAGTATCCTTACCACTAGGACTTATTACCACATGTCTAGTTTACATCCATCTTGTACAATTTAAGCCTAATTCTGATGTTTTGTCTTCAGGAGACACAGATATATGATTACGGATTTCCCCTCTGTGGCAGCCCTTAATACATTTTAAGAACGTTATTGTGTCTTGTAATCTCTTTCAAATAGCACATGTTTATGCCCAGTAAGTCCCTATAGAACCCCACTTGGCCACCAATCATGGCTTACAAAACTGCCTGAATTGCAGAACACGGATTACTTAAAACACACTTGTAAGAAGGTAGTAGAACCTTCTGAAATGCTAACAGCAAGATGGTGGTATTTACAACAACCTGCCTCCAATTTTATCTACAGTATCACAGTAGCATGTGCCCTCCACAATGTTTGGGAGGATGCTGGGAAAAGGGTAAGAATTTTTGCTTGAAGAAAACTCTTGGTTGGCTTGCATGCCCAGTACAAGTGCCAATTTTCATCTTTACATCTTGGCCCCAACAAGCATAGAAAATAAAAAATGCCCTTTATTTTCATACCTTTGCCATGCGGGCAACACACAAGAGTAAATGCAACACTGTGTGTTGCTGTAATAAATACAGCAGTTTTGTCTACTGTTTAATTCATTTGTGGTTGCTTTTTTTGCACCTTTATAAGAGCTCAATATTTTAGTAAAAGCATTAAATACAATTTCTGGACTCTTGTTTCCAAAGCAGTTTCACACCAGTATACTGTTCAAACAAACCAATTTATTATTAATCCAAGTAATAAAATACACAAAAGTGTTCTGAAAGCTGTTGCAGGCATTACAGCTGCCTGTACATTAGTAATAAAGAATAAATGCTTGTAAAAATTATAATATTAGCCAAAATGCCAAAAGTGGAGTCTGGAAGTGCATGTTAAATATTTATCTACTCTCTTTACTCCTTGATGACCAAGTTTTACATAGCTTTTACATAAAAATTTTACATAGCATTTACATACAGATATGGTGAACGTTTAACCATTCCACTTCTTTAAGCGGTCAGGAGGCCACCAAGCTTCTGAACAGGGACTGACAGATGTGGCTCATGACTCACAGCAGAGCAGGCAGGCACTGGTGACATCCTGGAACCGAGACTGACATTCCTGCTGCTCTCAGTCCTGCTCTCTCACCCACTGGTTATGCTTCAGTTATATTTCCTTCTCCTCCTTGACAATCATCAGCTTTGGGTCCAACTTCCATTCCCACAGCAGGTCACCTCTGTGGCTGCCCCCTCCAGTAGAGACAGAATGTCCTGTCAATGAAATGATGAAAAAATATCTTTTATTTTTATCCACAGAAGGAAAATGAACAATCTCTTCCTTTTTTTTCCCCCTTTACTATTCAACATCATGGCAAAGCCAAGTGGGTGTACTTGTATTCCAGCATCACATGCTGAACCGATAAAAATTCTTACTAGCTACACTGCCAGGTTAGAAGAGGTTAGGACAATCAGACTAGCCCCTTGTCACCAATTTTGACTTTGTACACCATTTCACAACTAGGAAGCCTTAGAGGATGTTAATCTGCTGGATATCCAAGAGTGGGAGAGGAAATAAAATGCTGCCAAGTTATGGGTGTAATTCTGTCTTTGCATAGATAGAAATCATTCACTGCCTGCTGACTGAACAAAACCAAAGCAGCAGAGAGGGCATCAGTACAATGCACCCTGCCTTGCTGATTTCTCCCATATGCAAAACTCTCAAGCATCACAGACCAAAAGAAGGGGGAAAGTTTATGCAAACTCTTATTGGCCTTCAGAATGGACCTGAACCATGAGATCACCTTGGAACCAGGAGGGATAAGATCAGCAAGGAACTTCTTCCCCTTATTCAGCCATTAGAATCTATAGCACAGTCCACCTAAGGCAACGCTTGGATGTTATTAAGTGTAACTTCCCACCAGCATTCTGGAGGGACACGACAAAGATAGATGCACTTTCTGAAATATGCACTTCTGCAAAGTCTGTAATTTCATCTTTGAGTTCTTTTTATTAGGTACAAATGCCATAATCAAGGATTTTATTTAATTTTTTTTTTCTTGGGACTTCCTCTTGGATCACAGGTGCAATGAAGAGCAGAGAAACAAGATGGCTTCTGCCCTCAGCTTATGTTAAAGACAAACTGTTGCAAAGATCATCATCTATTAAAAAAAAATTTATGTTTATAATGCAAAAATCCCTCTACAGTTAATGTTGCCATTTCATTTTTTCCCCAGAATAATGAAAGAGAGGGTGAATGCCTCTTACCTGGCTCCAGCTCCACCGATGTTTTCTCTCAAGGCTGTTCACCCTTGAGCAGACTGCAGAGCAATTCCTAGTTCATCTGGGTGCACAGCCTGCACAGTGCTGTCTTCTGCATCAGAAGTTGTCCTACACCGGAAGGAGCTCTTTCAAAGCTGTCACACGAGAAGCTGTTTTGAAGGACTGCGCATGTGTATGTGAGGCTTCGGTGAGCACCAAGTCAGGACCAGATAGGCACAGAGCTGCTGATCTTGCAGTGATCATAACTAGCAGGTCTTCAGAGTGCTCTCTACCTCGGAAAACTGTCCTTTTGGTGGCCATCTCCACAGCTTCTGCATCATGTTTGCACACCAGTATGAACTATGCTTTTCCAAAACATCTTGCTGCCCTCACGTCTGAGCTTGACTAACAAGCTCCACTGCCCACCTAATAAAACCCTTTGAGCAGTCTCTTCCAAGAGGTTTTGAGTGGAGTCACGAAGGAAGTGGAGTACGGAAGAAACACAGAATGAAGGGGAAAACCCCCATGTGGACATAAGCCAGCCAATATGTCATCATATGGAGTGGGGGAAAGGAGGAGAGAGTTAGAGCACATGTGCCTAGGGACCTGCAGGATGATATAACAGCACTATCAAAATCCAAGCCCAACTACCCAGGCATTAAATACATCCTAACTGCAAAGTAGGTACATCAAGCCTGAACAAAGTGAAAGGGCTTTGCCACACATCCCAACCATGGAAGCAAACCCCATCAAAGCACATATGACATGAGGCTACTCTGAGAAGACCGTAACTCAGTTCGGGCTAATAACAAGACAAGAAACGAGGATGAGCCCAAAGGTAGGCACACTGACACACATTCATGTTCTCTCTGCAACTCACTAAGCCCTTTAGTCCATAATTAAGCCCATCACCCCCTTAACAGCCCCCTTTTCCTCACAGCTCATAATATTTACCCTACCTGTGAATATTTCACAGAAATTTTGAATACAGTCCAGTACTTTTGTTAGACGTGTGATATTTTAATAAACAATCAAAATAAAACTATACCTATTAAAACACAATAAGAAATTAATTTTGTGAAGCCCTGATGTTGCTTTAACTTTTTACAGTTAGTTTCTCATAAATTCAAAAAAATTGTGGATAATGAGTATGTGATACATCCATGTAAATGGGAGGTTTTGTTGTCAGTGTGCATGTAACAGACCAGCTCTAGGCAAAGGAGGATGCACAGAAAATATACATCAGGTGCACATGTGCGGAAACACAATTAAAAAGCCACACATTCCTGATTTTGCAAATGAGAACAACAGCTCTCTAACAGTTAAAAGCACATTTCCACTTCAGATAATGGGCATTTTGCCACTGGCTTTGAGAGAACCAGGACCCTCCTCCAGAGTTTAATCAAGATCTTATTGATGTCAGGGGAAAAGTCTCACGAGAAAACAGTGGACTGCCACATCACTTTGCAGAGCTGCACTGTTCTTTATAATATTAGCGACTCTTGAAATGAAAATTTTGGCAAAAGTTGATGATAACTAGTTCTGCTGCTTTTAGTACTGATGCAGTTACAGTTTCCCTTTTATTGCACTTTTCAGTATAATTCTACTCCAGAGACCATGTGTATGTGTGTGTGTGTGTGCATGTGTGTATGTGTGCGTGTGTGTGTGCATGAGATAGATGGCAACCCTTCTTTAAGCATGGCACATGAAAAGATGCTATCTAAAATAAGACTTGAACAAAACTATTTCAGACACCAGTGCAAAAAGATACTTGTTTACCTTAACTTCAGCATGACTTCTCATGCAATTAATCATTCATATGGAATATCTGACCCAGAGATAATATGCTACACACTGCCTTTATAAATAAGGGTTTATGTCAGACATAAAGACCTTCACAGCTGCCAAGCAGCAAGTGCAACACACGTCATGTGGACTGCACAACCATAGAGCAGATTAACATAAATATCTCTTCAGAGGAGAAGGAAAAATATAATAGTCATCCATTGTAAATGAGGAATTAAGCCCTGCTAGTCCATCCTTCCCCCACCTGAACACCTCCTACACCTTGGTGAATGGTCAACCACAAAATTAAATGAAACAATGATACTGTCTTCAGCAGAGAAAGCACTGTGGAAAATAAACACCAACACCACCACTGCAGCACAGAAGATGAAATATCCTCACCTAGCTTTCCACCATTCCAAGAGGACAGAACCCAAAGGAAGGCATACACCACTTACTTTACTGAACTACATATCTGCTACTAGGAAGAAAATGAACTGTATCCTAGCTGAAACCAGGACAATCAACAAGATACAAACTGGAATTGATGGTAATGGCATGGTCCAACTTGCTGACTTCTCCACACTTGACAAACGAAACCAGACAAGGGCAACAGCATCATGTCAAGAGTAAGCTCAGTAAAATGCAAAGGGACAACAATTTATTCGTTCATTGCAATCCTGTCTGCAAAAGCAGAATGCACGCGTCCTTCTGCGAGTTCCTTTTTTTTCCCCAACGTCAGCAATAGCTTGCCGTGCTTGTCATGAGGCTTGAATGAGGCACCTAGACACATCCTTTGAGCAAGGGAGATGGTATATAGCTGAATATGCTCCAGTGCACAGCCCAGAAACCAAGAAGCTTCTAAATCTTTTGACAGCAAAGACAGTATACACCTGCCATAGTCTGAGGACTGCAAAAGCAGATAGTCTACAACCCATCTGCAGCACACACATGGGAATCTGTGCACACATCTTCACTCCTAACACATGTTTGTGTCAGGACAGTCTGGCTGACAGAGGTAAATGGGACATGGGGAATGGATAGGAGAGACCTTGACCATGATGTACAATCAGCACAGTGCAAGAAAAAGCACTTTTCCCTCAGTTTTTTCTCTCTCACCCTACTTTCATAACATATTACCAAAATGTCCCTTTTCCAGCCCTAAAACCTACCCTTCCAGTGCCTGTCACATTAGCATGCCAAAGGTATAATCAGGATTTATAGCAGTTCTGTACAAGTATTCTCTGCTGTGGGTGAAAACGCTAGAAGAAATGTGCAAAGTTAATCCTCTTCTAATTACTCCAGAAATCTGCATGCTAATATGATATCATAATAATTGGGATTGCAAAATAATTAAACTGTGTAAACGCCTGCAAGAGGGAGCAAAATTTGCACACTTGGAACGTGCTTTGACTGAAAACATGTGAGTAGCCCCACTGAAGGACTATAATGCTGATGTTCTGCCAGTATTAAAAATGTCAGTGTAGACAAAGTCTTTGTCCTTTCTAACCACAGAAGTACAGAAAAGTAGGGTTGGCAAGGACCTCACGACATCACTTAGCCTATCTGCTGCAAGGCAGGACTGACACTACTTATGTCATTCCTGGCAGACCATAGTCTAATCTGTTCTTAATGGCCTCAAGTGGTGGAGACTCCTCAACCTACCCAAGCAGTCAGAGACCTCTTCCTAGTATCTGACTTGACTCTTTCCTACTGCACTTTAAATCTGTTATTCTTTACCCTTTGGCACACACAGCAGTTTATTCCTCATATACCATTATTCATACACAATTATAAGCTATTATTGTGTCCCTCTGCCCCTAACTTTTCTTCTGCAGGCCAACCAATCCCATTCCTTCTTCAGAACTGATGTTATCTAGATCTGTGATCATTCCCACTGCTCTTCCCTGAACTTCCTCCAACTGTTTATTCTTGAAGTGCAGTGCCCAAAACTGGACACTGTGTTCCAGCTGAAATCTTTCCAACACTGGGACATGTCTTACATGTTCTCCTGTTTAGCTACCCCAGTAAAATGTTAGTATTTTCAAAACAGCTTGACATTAGTGACTAATGTTCAGACCACTATTCACAGTAAGCTCCACACAGTTTTTCAAGGAACTACCAAAACTGCAAAACTCTCTTATAGTTATAAAGGTATTCTTCCTGCCTAAGTATACTTCTCTGCACTTGGCTCAGTGATAATCCATCCTGCTTTTACTAGAACATTTCTTCAACCTGTCAGCATAATTCTGAATTCTAGCCTCTTCTCTCAATGTTTTAGCAGCCCTTCCCATCTTCATGCATCTAAAAACTCAACACTCATACTCTGTTCCACCACTGAGGTCATTAATGACAATAATGATGAAAACCAGACCAACTCTTCCCACACTTCAATATACCTTTCCGTTAGAACGATGGACCATTGATAACTGCTATTTGGTATGGGTATCCAATCAGTTTTGCATAGACTCCATAGTGGTTTCACTGAAGACATGTTTCCCTTGATTGTTTATGAAACTGTCATACACATTAATGTCGAAAACATTACTAGAAGTCAAGCTGTTTGGCCTCTGTTGTGCCTTCCCTAGCTACAAGACTTGCTACTCAGTTGTAAAAAGACATTTTCAAGTTTTTAAAAGTCATGTTGTCCGTTACTGAACTCCTTGGTCTCCTTCAGGTGCTTACACATAATTTGTTTGTTCCAGTTTTTCGAAGAACAAAATAATTTACCTGTAATTCTCTTTTACCTCTTTATAGACATTATGCTTTTTCTTTCCCACTCTTCCAGCACTTGACCTGTCTTCCCTGAGTTCTCAGAAGTAACTACAAATGCTTCTGAGATTGCTTTAGCCAATTCCTTAAGCACTCCAGAATAAAGTTCAGCCAGCACAGCTGATTTGAAAATATTAAATATCTCTGAATACATTCTATCCTGTTCTTGCCCTTTTTTAGCTTGTGATTTTACCCTCTGTCATAATACCATAAGTGTGTGTGAGGGTGCATCTATTATGACTCAAATGCATCAGTGAGAGTAGTTCTGATCCTTGAGTTAAAATTTAATATAATTTCTTGTCCTCAAGAAAGGTCAAGCTATAGATTCCTTTAAATCATAAAGCACCTTATACCTTCGTTCATTGTCATCAAGATGAGCAAAGAGCACGTTCTTGGAGATGGCCTTTGCCAGAGCAGTCATAGTTTTATAGTCCTTTGGAATAACCTGTAGAGAAAAGAAGGAAGGGTAATTACATGCCTGGTTGTATTTCTTCATTGATCTTGAAATCTATAGAAAATTCCACTATTCAAGATAATGTACACAGTTTGATTTAAACACTGAGACAGGTTTAGGCTATAATATAAAGCCACTAAGAAAGTAATAAATTACAGTTTTGATAATGTGAGGGTAAGAATTTATGTTCTCAATATGACAACCAGAAAAGAAATATAAGATCTGGGATGAGTGGGGAGAAGGATATCCATAAAATACTATAATTAGCAGGTACTGGCAGCTGCCTAGTCTCCTTTCAAATCTCTTGGACTAAGGAGAACATATTTCATATTCTTCTTCCCCCACAAACAATATCAGAAGCAGTCTAGTTTTAAAACTAGGGAATGAACAACGTTTCTTTAGGTAAAAGGTAAAAATGTGTTGATTACACTGTACTTTTCAGTACTGGTTGTGGTATAAGGAACAGAGCTCCTGAGAGGCCCACCTGGGTCAAAATCCTGTGCATTTGCTTCATTGCAAACGAGAAGGACTTGCATTTGAGAATGAAGATCAAATGAAGAGGCATTTTTATTTGTTAATTGGGGAGAAGGCAAAAGTCCTGTTGCACATGAATTTGCTCAAAATATATGTTGAAATTCAGGAGTATGTTTTCATATTGGGTGATGGTTTTTTATAAGACTTTTGCAAGTTAGGCTTTCCATTTTGGTAAGCATTTTGGTAAGAGATTAGTAAAGAGGCTGTATCTCTGTATTTGCCAAGCATCTATTTCTGCCAGTCAGAGACTGTGATTACGAGAGATGCAAGAAATTTGTAACAAGGTTATGACTTGTAACAGATGTTCTTTGACTTCAGTAGTGTGATTTTCCTTAATAGTTTCATTATAACGGGACAGAATTAAGCATAGCAAAAGTTTTAACTGTTAAATAAACCTTACTCCAATCTGAAGATCAACATCTGTTTGCCTGTTTTAATTATGGTACAAAATAGGTCTGATAATGGACACTAATCTCTCACATTTTCTTATGATAGAAAGAGTATTTCTGTCTTATTTAAGTTACTACGTATGCTGATATGTAGTTTCCTTTCCTCATCCTGGAAAGGCAAGATACTACCCATCCAACCAGAAGAAGGATGTTTCAAATGGGAAAACTGATGTAGAACCAGGTCTCACAAAGAATTGATCTAGATTTATTTCAAGGGAAAATACTGCACTCTGAAGATCTAAAGTTAAACTCTGGCTTCAGACACCACTTATATTGACTGCTGTAGTCATTAGACTGCTCAAATTAAGTCTAGAGAAGCGTATACGTATAAACTGTATATTTGTATCAGAGTGAAACGTAATCTAACTTAACTAAAAGTTTAAATTCCTTGATGTTAAATAAAATGAGCATTTGGCCAGTTTATTCTTGGTTTTTACCCTATCAAACAAACCCTGGATTGAATTGCAGTCCTGAACCCTTGCTCTATTAAGAATACCCTAGCTGTTCAGCTTACTGCTGATGAGCCAAAAGGGTAGATAATCAAATCACTAAGACATTCAACTCCAGCCTTTCTGGCTGATTATGGAATAGCGTAGACTAGCCTTTCTCAGTCTAAATCTGCAGCAATGAAAGCCACAAGGCAGAGACCAAAGTGGGTCTGGTGGTGCAGGGACACAGAAGACACAGGAGAGATTCTTTATGTGTCACAGTAACCAGGCATCTGACCAAAATCAAATGTTGGGAAGAATCGCTTGACCATTTCTTACATCACTCTTCCAAGTAATCATTGAATGTTCTCTTCAAGCTGATAACCCTCTTTACAGCAAGATTCCTATTCTGTTAGTTGTTAACTATATGTTATGTCAGATGTGTTGACAAATATTGCTTTCTCTAGTTTCAGGAATGAAGCAATGAAATAACCCTCCACAGAGATCTTCCTTTGTGCTCCTCAGAATGGAGCCATGCCAGGTGCCTGCTCAAATCACAAAGCTAAATCTCCTTTGATTTTCTCTCCAGTGACATAACTCATTGCACTGCCTTTAGCACTCCTCATCCTATAGTTCATCCCTTCAAGGGATCCTTTAAATTGGCTTATGACCCAGATGTGTTTCTATCCAACACGTGAATTCAAGCCAGTGGTTCTTCCTGGCTACTATCTAAAAATCCATCTGTTTGCAATAGTCTAACACAACCCTTGCCTTGCTTTTTACACTTTTAAATTAGTTTCATAATTTGTCCTTTCAGTGTCTCCCTTTATTTCTGTATTCTAGAATCTCTGTCACAAACACACATCCATGGGATTCACCACGGGATTCATTTGCTGACGGCAGAAGACAAAGCACTGACACAAACCCTCCCAGTGCTAGTTCTATATTTCTTGCAGCATCTGTAGTCTGACAGGAAACCATCCCCTAAATTACTACTATTTAGGCTCAGTCAGTTCCTAGGAAATTAAAAACATAACAGCTCTAGTCACAGAACACACAGAATATGATCTGTATTGCTTCTTCTAGCTCTTGCCTACCCATGCTACTGTCAAGGCTTATTGGCATCACTGTTGTAAAAGGAAGAAAACAAAATTAACTTCAGGTTCCATTATAAACATAAAAGAATTACTCAGGGGTGTGGGAAGGAATATTTCCTTTGATTTTCAGAAGAGTCAGATGGAACCCATATTAAGCAGAGACAAATGTGATCTCTTCATAGAAATTTTAAAAGGGATATTGCAAACTGCACAGAAAGAAAAGTGTTTGAAAGTGGCTTTTAAAATATCACGCAAGTATTTTAACAGTGCAGTGCATTAATAGCTTGACCACAGTGCTGTTAACATTTACTGTATATTTGCAAGCGTTATTTAACTGCCACAAGAATACTCCTCGAAACTTGTTTTAGGATTAAAGGCTCTCCTAATTCTTTGTTTCTTGGGACAGAAATCCCCAGAGCAGCCAGTGAACTTGTATCATAAGTGGATGACAAAAGCACATCTGACTGCAAAGGCAAAAAGTATTCTGCCAAAAAACAGTGACTGACAAAATGTATTCCCATAAAGAAAAAGCTCTTTGGGTTAAAGCTACTCCAGGCATGCACAAAAGCACATTAGTAGCATCTGCCAACCTTATGAAATGCATTTTTAGCCTACTCCCTAAACAAACATGACATACGCTATTGTAATGTCTGTCTTTTAATAACCTTTGAAAGCTTTGGCCAGTTTAAAAAAAAATTTGAAGAATTATCAAGAGATATCAAGGATATAACATAGCTAGATATTTTTGTGAGAAAGGCAGTTAAAAAAAAGAGAAGCCGAAATTAGTGATCCTACTGAAGAAATTACCGAATTTGGGATTGGCATTTCTTCAAAGACAATGATCACATAACATCACCCAAGTACGGTCAACAGACTTCTGAAAACCCATGGGTTAGGTGGTACCCAGTCAACATGGGAACCATGTGCCTGAATGGTCTAGGGAACCTAAATGACCTAGGTTAGAAGAAAACTTGAGCTAGAAGTGACTTTTTAACAAAAAAAAAAGGCAGGAAATGCAGCAATAGAAAAGGCTGCTTTCCAAAACTCTGAGGTTCTGAGAAAACTCAGAAGCTGCTAGAGTCTGTGAATATCAAGAAAATGGCTGAGAATTACCCACCCTGTTAAAGGGGGAAACAGATTAGCAGCACATCACAAAAAGGGGAATAATAGGGAAGGCTGAAGCAACACTGATGGGGAAAGTACTTAGTCAAGGAGGCAGCAAAAGAACTTGAATGTGAAGAAGATGGTCAAACCATGCATATGCAGGCATGGGGACACCATCCTACAGGCTGACCCATGATTCCAAATTATGAGCAAAATATGAGTCACTTGATTGTCCTGTACATCTCAGAATCAGATAGACAGCAACACATTACCTTTCTGACGTAAGAAACAGCATCCTCCTCCGTGTACACTTCTGCACTGACCCCCCCTCTCCTGCGTCGGGCTTTTACCACTGGGTTGGGAGGAGGAGGGGAAATCTCATCGTCATGAGAATCAGACTGGGAACTGGATTTCTGCCGAGCCAGTATTTGTTTGCATTCTTCCTGCAAGGCAAAAAGAGACAATGAAACATCTCTTACCCATGTAGCTAACTTGCTGGATACATTCGATTCACTCTTCTTTTACAACCCTCAGCAACCCCTTCCTTTCTACGCTTGGATGACTGTCAATTCACACATGTGTACTGCTGAAAGAAAATTAAAAATTTAATGTGAGCAGCATGAAGGGCTGACACTAACTACAATGTGTGTGCAGGTATCATCACCCCAGTACTTAACCTGTTCAACTCTTTCGTACGTGTAATGGAAACCAAAGTATTATAAACTGCAGACATATGATTGCAGCCACTCCTGGCTGAGAAAGCAAGAGAGCATGCCTCTGTTGCTTACTCTCCAACATCACAGCTGTTATTTTCTCTGTTGGCTTGTACATATCTTTGCCTCTTGTACAGAGAACGTATCAGAAGTCACATGTCAATAGGTTTCTTCATCTTGCTCTGCTTTGCAGGCTTACTGTCACCAGAAAGAACAAAGATGCTCCCTACTCCAGAGTTTCTGCCATACAACAGATTTACAATCAATGGCACTACTTCCAAGCAAATAAGATCCAAGGTAGGCTCCAGAGGACTATGAAAAATGATGGCTGGCCTAGCACCAGCTGGCCAATAGGGAGGTTATTCTCCAAATTCCATGCTTATGGAACAGAAAGTAAAATACAAAGGGGAATCCCTGAAGAGATAGTAACAAGAGCAGGAAATAGTATAGAAAACCTGTAAGAAAGGATGTCAGAGTTGCAAGACGTTGTCAATTCATACACTGAATTATTTGACTTCCAAAGAATTGAGACAAACAAGATTACCCATAATTACAGTATTTTCCCAGAGCCCTTCTCCTATTCTTCAGCTTCCTGGGATTCAAGGGAAAGCACACAGGAGTAAAATTCCCTTTGCGTCATCCATGCCACCTCCTGGCCCCCTGGTACCACCTCAGCCTGGCATCCTGCTCACAACACATCCCGCTGCCTTTGCTACCTCCTCAGTGCCTTCTTAGCTGGTTCCTTCTAGTCTTCATTGACCCTGCCTAAGGCAGGGGAGAACTGGAGATGGGATGGACATGTCCAGTCCTCAGCTTGTCTGATGCAGGAAACCAAAGGGCACGTGCAGAAGAGACATGAGCACTGTAAGGAGGCAAGCCGACCTGTGCAGCAGTGGTCCAGTAATTTTATTTGCTGTCATCTCTTACATTGCTGTAGGCATAACCAGTCTCAAAGTTATGTTGATCGACATACACGTAAGCCAGCTATCATCCAACGCCTCCCTGAACAACTCCAGTATTTTTGAGACAATTCAGATTAGCGGTGTTGCAGGCTACCCAAAAGAAAAGGCAGTAATGCTGAGGTCCCTGCGCACCCCGTAAAACCAATGTTCCTCTGACAGGGATGCCAGAACCTGGCCTCTGTCTTACACAATTCATTTCCAATAAGACTTTCCAATCAGAGCTAATACATGGAGTCAGTGGAGGCGGGAGGATCTGGGAGCACCAGCGCTAGACATGTGGCAGATTACCAACGTAACCAGTTGGTCTCATTGACAGAGGAAATGAGTTATAGTTAACTCATCAGGTATGACACCAGAAAAGAGTGGTACAGAAAACTGGCACAAGTTCACAATTTTTAAGCTTGCAAGAAAAACAGATGATTAATATATGTTTTGCCATTGATGTTTACAAATGTCTGACAAATCCAGTCATGCCACTTGTCTTTTCTGGTCTTATTCCAGTTTCTTTCTTCACCATCACTGACATTGTCACTCTCATTAACCTAAGGAGCCTGTGACACCAATCTTTGATGTATTATTACTACTTGAAATTAATAACTAAATAGTATTTCCCAGGCTGCATAATTCAAAGTAACAAGTCATGCATTCTTGTTCTGGTTAAGGGACTACTGAAATATTTAAGAGACAAGCACAGGTAAAATGTAGAAGGCTGGGTAAAGATCTGACTTTTCAAGGTTCTGACCTGCCTCAGAAAGCGCCAAGTGCTTTCTGAGATCAGTATTTTTTTTAAATTGGGATTACAACACCACAACTCCTGGGCCATGACTCAGTTGAGCTAGGTGCTCTGACCAAAAAACAGAAAAAAAACTGATTTCAGATGTATGAAATCCTTACTGAAACTTTTTCATTTCCGATTCAAATTTCAAATAGCAGCACTGGATATGTAAAAAATGACTTAGCTAGATTTTCCTATCATGTAAGAATTTCAAGTCCTATTAAAGCATTCTCATCAACTTCTTCCCTACTCCTCTCTGACTGTCTCTAGCTTCCTTAACTACAATTATGCACTTGTAGAAACACAAATATTTAAAATACAAATGTGTGCTACGTATTATCATTATATTTAATACCTAGTCATCAAAACCAAACCTCTGACTGAAGAATTTCAAATAATATTACTCACTATTGCAGTTTATGTATCTCTTTGACAGTGTTAACATTCTCTGTTTATCTTAAATGAACACAATCAAATGCACCTTCTTTGTAAGCTTAACTGAAAGGTAATGAAGACCTTTCTGGACAGTGAGCAGCTGAAAGTATACTAAAGTATACTAAAACAAGAAGGCAGTCAGGTAACTATTTAATGGTATGCAGCACTTACACAGTTCTTTTTATACATAGCATATTTACTCATAGAGAAGAGTAGTAGTTTGCCCCATTTGAATATCAAATACACACTTCTTTTTCAGTACGCACTGTATAAAAGCACTTCCAAGGAATTAATAAATAATATCTCCTCTGCCGCAGCACAGATTTATACACGAAAGAAAGCTCAGTGAGATAAAATTAATATCACAAAGCATGCTCTTAAACCCAAATACCTTTTAAAGCCAAAAAGATATTAAAGAATTGTAAAAGTGAGTTACCATATGATTCATTTTAAAAGGAAGTCTCTTCGCTACAAACTCCTTTTATATAAACAGCAGATAGTTGACTGGCTGGCTTTTCCATATGCCGCTATTTGTAGTCTAGGTAGGATTTCCATTATTGAACTAAAGAGTGCCTTTTGAAAATAAAAGCGTGCGCTCTGTCCTGGGTTAAGCTTTCAAAAAGCCGTCTTCCATATATCCTGGGGTAAAACTGCACAAATACAGCAAATATTTTAAAGGAGGAATGGACTCTCTTAAGAACAGTTCTTCAAACACTGATCTTCAGACACAGCTTGATGTGAACGCTCGTGCAGAACTCACTTTCAAGTAAACACCTCACCATCTTTTGTTGTCATGACAACAAGCGATCTCACTCTCTATTCGGATGGCACAGATAATTCACAATCATATCGCCCAATTATGTCCACCTTAAAATGAGAAAACAGACGGAAGACACAACTGCAAAACAGTGTAACTGCCTTTGAACAAGCCCAAGTGAGCATCTTGTTCTTCCCTTTACACCAGGAACTGCGCTGGCTTCAGTGGAGATGCTCCTGACTTGTAGAACATGTAGGGTCTGGTCCAGTTATCCATAGTCCAGTGCCATTTTGGGTGACCTTGCTCAGCTTTCAGCTGCCAGCTGAGGAGGACATGAGTCTCATGCTGTCCTGTGTCACACCTACCAGCCCCAGTGGACATCGCACATAATTTAGGGAGTCTTAAATGGCAGTAGGGGACCACGTGTGCACCACTGACTGAAGCCTCCAGCGTCACTGCTACAGTCCAATACAATGATATATTAACACACCCCAAATCTACAAAACAACATTGCTGTGTGGCAATAACACCCTATTTCATATATACATCATCTAATCCTCCTTCTATTCAAGCCATGCTGCAAGTGACCAAAAACCTAGCTAAAGCTGTGAACAAAAGTCTTTCCTAGGATTTCTGGGGGAGATAGGTAGTGAAGCTGAAATACCATCACTGACTTCAATTATAATAAACTGGAAAGGAAAGACAGTATACCATCATTGCCTCAAATTAAAAGAAAGAAGAACCAATAAATACAACTGCAGCAACCCATTTATCTTTTGAATGTCCACCTTCAGCTAAGATATCTGTGCAAGAGGCTGAGATATAAATCACAGGAATTCAGCATGCTGTCCTCAGCATACGGGGTCATCCCCTTTCCTGATTAATGTTTCCACGATTTTTTAATGAGTTTAAACACTGCAAGTGAAGCGGCCACAGTGCCGAGCCAGTTTTTAGGGTTACCCTTCCTTTCAGACCGATGCTGAAGAGCACACACACTTCCTGACCCAGAAGCTTTCTTCTCTATGAGCCGGAGCATTTCCAAACAGAAATTAACTTCCAGTAGTTCCTCTCCTGGTCTCTCCTTTCAGGCTTTGTCACCACCTGGAAACTGAGATGTTTCAGCTGAAGGAAGGACAGCACCTGAGGAGGCTCCAAATCACAGTGCAGCTTTACAACGACATCCCAAGGAGACTTTTAAAAGCAAGTCAGCCGTTCGGTATCACTGCTCACTATCTCTGCTCTGCCTCTTACAATTTATTCATTGCATTCAAAAGCAACAACACAAAGTACACTCTAAATGAAATCTTTTCTCCTTTTATTTTTTCCTTGAGCACACTCGTAAAGTTTTCTGACTGACAGACCTGGAATTCGCTTGCTATTTATCCGCAGAAAATGTGCAGGATACTTCATGCGCACGTAACTAATCTCTCTTTGCACTGGAATTGACCCAGAGGAGATGCTCTCAATACAGGAAGGTTTCTAACACCGCCCCATCACTCCTGGAGGCTGACACAATGATTTATAGCAACTAACAAAGGCCAAAGGCAAAGCACTCCGCTTTGTTGGAAGCCCAGGACTGACTGATGCCATGACTGAAAGCTGGAGAAATTTGGGAGGTCTTAATGTCCTTTTCAGTCCTGTCTTTGTCATGCTGGACAACTCTACTATCTTTATGATCATTCAGCCTTGTAATCGGAGACTTTTCACACAATCCCAACTATTGTTCCACTGCCTTCCCGATGTGAAATGCCACCTTTTCTTCTACAGCATCGCTAAGAAATATCTTTAATGTCCACCCCTCCTACTAACATATTTATCCACTCCATAGTTATCCACCACTTCAATTACTACTACTGCATCCTCGGTGGCCCCTCTGTATCTCAGTTCATGCCCAATTTCCAATCTAGGCAAAATTCTCCTGCCAAAAATCCGCCTACTCTTCTGCCGCTCTGGCTGCATCGCTTGCCTTCTCGAGTCCCTTTACTGGCGTCCTTTTACCTCCTGCAACATGTTAACACGTCTTGTCTTTCCCTCCAGTGTCTTGCAGTATCTCAACCCATCACCACCTCTTCCCTACTTTCTTACATACGCCTCACAGTAAAGTAAGGGAGGTTATGTTACAAAACACAGACCATATTTTTGATACTTAAAAGCTTATATAATCAGCGAACTGTAGCCAACGCTTCTGATTTTTAAAATCCAGCCAAATAACAATGTATGCACGCATACCTTGTATAAGAAGAAACATGCGCACAGAAAAGCTCTATTTCTACTAAACAAATATAATCTAAACAAAAATGCTAAATATTATGCCATATTTTTCAGCAACAACCAGAACTCCTAAGTCACTCTGAAGGTTTTAATCACTGGATATGTAATGCCAAAGCTGCTTTTTTTTTTTTTATTCCAGCCTTCTAACACAGCAGACCCTTAATCCAAGAGAAACGCCACCAATCTCAGAGACGCTTACATGGAAGAGGCAGAAATGGACCATCAGAGCATAGGAAGAGATAGGTGATAATTGAGGTTATCAACAAAGAGGCAATCATAAATGCTGGTATGCCATTTTGCTCCTCAAAATACTTCTCTTGTGTAGGCCCACTTAACATGTAGAAGCATACTGATGACCTTAGATCAAATGTGTTGTTGACAGCAAGGTTGGTTATTCAAAATCTTGTGTTCCCTCAGTCATTTCAGAGTGGAAATTGTCTGTAAAATATTTCTACATTTTCTACTCCTCAATAAAATCCTACTCAATTTATTCTCCTTCTAAGAAATTATCTGATGTTAATACAAATATGAAAATATGTGTGCTGGGCTGCCCACCTTAAATATAGACCCAACTTTTTTTTCTCTCTTTCATCCTCCTCCCTTCCACATGCATTTCATTTTTGAAACCCAAAACAACTTCCATGTGCTATGAGTGCCTTCACTGGTACAGGGGTATTAAGGCTAGATAGCAACTTGAATTGCATGCTCGGGCAAGAATCCATGTGTCCGCCTTAACCCTTCAGTGGGATGCTCACAACTCATTAAGTATTTTTTTCTTCACAATTTGCCAATAAATCCAAGCTAAAATAATTATGAACATGTTTTTATTTTGAGTTTCCCATAGCTCACTTTCTCAGTTCCCTAGCATCTTGCCCAGGGGTGATGGAGCTGGTGGGCTGAGCTCCCGGGAGTTGCAGAACCTCAACAGCTTGAGCTTACAAAGCTGTCAGGGTACAGCTCCAACACAGGCTGCCAAGCAGGCAACCACAGAGGCACAGACCTCAGCAGAGCACGCTGGAAAGCAATTAATTCCCCTGCCTATAGCATTTCAAAATCTAAGGTCCTTTTCTTAATTGAAACAAGGTCAAATCTCAAATCATCTTAAATCTGCTATGAAAACTGCAGTTCTCCACCCAGTCTTACTGGTGTCCAGTCAGACAGTTTCAAACCCCCCATCCTATGTGCCTAATTAAAATGAATTCATGCAGCATTAAAAAGGTATTTAAAAATCAGGAGTCACCTTTTTCTGCATTTAGGAGAAAATTAATGAGGAACTACTTGAAAACCAACTGAAAAACAAGAGCAAAACCAAAATTCATCCTCATATTGGAAATCTGGTTTGATTTGTATCATTTTTTACAGTCTTTCTCCTTGCTATCATTCCTATTCGGCATGCCCCTCAGTTTAAAATAATTACTGTGGGAAGAGAGAAAAGGCTTAACTACCTCTGCTCCTCAAGTCACCTCCTACAACTGAAAGAGAATAAAAGGAAATAATTTTGCAGATAATTTAGTGCCTTCCAGAAAAGCTACTGCCTCGCCTTGGCTAAGCAATCATTTGTAATGGAAAAGGTCGGTAGCTGTCAGAGTGCCTTGCCCAATGCTCTGATGACTGTAAAACACAGAGAATGAGGAGGAATTGCAGGACTACAGCCTCAAAACGCTCCCATCCCTGAATCTGGAGTTTCACCTTGTCTGAGGCGAGTTGCTATGTAGTCTGACTGGCCTCAAAAGATTAGTGAAGGATTTGCTGAGCTGCAGACAAGCAGGAGGGTAGGTACTCAGCCAGTTCTGCAGCCACGGACTCCAACACAGACAGGGTTTAAGCCTGGGCAAACTCTTTTTCAAAAATCAATTGGTAAAATAAGGCTTGAGGGCCCCTACATCTGTTTGGGAGCCTATAAAAGGCTGCAGTCAGCTGGGGGCAAATAGGTGTATGTACCTGTTCCTAGCTGTAAAGGCCCTTTAGTATCAGGAGCTTTCCCAAAGCCTGCTTGTGATCTAGTGAAATCTGCCATCAGACAGCACCTGACCCAGCACCATTTTTAACTTTACACAAATTTGGCAAGGTCTTTCATTCACGTGTTTAAAGCTAAGTATGAACCTGTTTCTTTAAAGCCACTTAGATGCTTAAAGATTACCATGGATTAAGTATCCTGATGAATGTAAAACATGATAGCTTGACACATGAAACAAAGACGACATCCAGACAGACTTCCCTTCTCGTTCCATCACTACGCTCCGTTTTTCTTAGTTTTTGACTTTAAGACCGGGAAAGCTACTCACACTTGTAGACACACAAAGTAAACAGGGAGCTCAGCAATGCTCTAACGTGGTCTGCACAAGTTCATAAGAGCACGGCTTCACTTATAACCAATTTTATTTCTTAGGAAAAAACTTTTTTTCTCCTTCTGCTCTTATCCCCTTCATCATCCCTAAACCTCCTGCGTTTAGGAAAGCTTGCCTGAGGGGTCTCAAAAACTCACCTAGTTTTTCCTTTACTGTTCCAAGAAAACTGTCACCTATCATAACACTTCCTGTGGCTGACTACGGCAATCACAGAGGTCTGACCTGAGCTGATTTTCATCCAGCTCTCTCCGGTACTGATATCAGTGGAGAGGCAGGAGCAGAGGCTGCCCAAGCCTCCTCAGGACCACAGTCACAGAGCAAGGGGACCCAGTGCTCCCACTGTTGCATTGCTATCAGCATCTTGGGTAGCTCAGGTATGTTCCCACATGCTTTAGCAACATTTCTGACCACCAAGAAGATATCACCTAACTGCTTTGCAAGCTTTGAAAGAGACAGAAATATTTGTCATATTAGTCTTTATCAAACTGCTTAGTTAATGCATTTTTCAATAGTTTTTCCTCCGTAGGATTTTCCTTCCAATCCATAACCTCTCCCCAGCTTATCTTAAAGGAGTGAGTTATACTTAGCATAATCACCTGTACTTATAAGAATGAATTTCATTGTTTTGGCCAGGTTCTGGTGGAAATTATTGATTGAAAAATTTCTTGTTGTGACAAAATGTAAAAACTGGGAGGGAGTACTGTTGCAGAAGAAAAGCCTGATGCTCAAATTTTGATGCTCAAATACCCTTGGTTCTGAAACTCTTTATGATAAATAAATAAACTGTCTTTTACTAACAGTGAATGAATTTGTAGTTTACCACACACTTTCTTTTCAGTGCTAGTTTACAGCAAACCTGTCACACAAATGCCTTTATTTTTCTGATCAGGTCTGTGTGCAATACTGTCTAATATCACCAGGTGGAGCTACGCAGATAATATCATTTTGCTTTTTTTAATTACAGACGGTAGAGTCCAGGTTTTTCTAAAACTCTGGTTTTGGATGGTACCTTAAGACATGCAGCATCAGCCTGGGTCCATAAAACCACTGCCAACCCACAGCAATCCAAGACAGTAAGTTCAGTATGTGCAAGAGAGTATTTCTCGTAGGTGCACAGGGCAATAGAAGGGACCATGAGAGAGCTCAGGTCCAGAAGACATCAGCAAAGACTACCTGGCTCAGCTAGCAAAGCCGCTGCTCTGAAACACACTGCATGCAAAATGGCTTCAGCAAAGTACTTGGTAATGCCTAAACATACCCTGCAGGTTCCTGCTGCTTCCCCTGCTTTTGTGCCATTTGCTTCATTAGTTCTACTCTTTCTTATATTTGTTTTCTGCTGAACAAAAGTCTAGCTTAGCCTGGCAAGACAACTCCACCTTTGATCATATAATCACAGCACTAAACAGCCTGACATTAATGAAAGTTTTGCAGTCTCAGCATAGCTGAAAAAATGACACTTTGCCTGTAACTTCTTAGTAATTAACTTTTTTATGTAAGAACCAGAGATAAAAGATGGGTTCCCTGTTTTTTCTGCTATGCCTTCTTTAGTCCTCAAGTAAACAGGACCTAATTACAGCTGTTAAAATAATGCCACAGTTTCTTAGCTAACATCTATTCCCTCACCCTAAAAAAGCCAATTAATACCCCTAAGGGAAAGGTTTTCCTCACCCCATCCACCAACAAGAAGTTCTATATAGTCACAGGGAAATGTAAAACAAATTATTCAAAAGAAAACATTACATAATTTTTAAAATCTCATGTATCTAAACCATTTTCAACTCTTTTCTGTGCTCAATGGAATGTTAGAGATTTTTACAAAGTAACTGTTAACGTGATCAGAGTAGATGTCATCTTGAAGTTTGTAGGTCACAGCATATAAAAACTGACTTGCAAACTTCAGAATACAGAAACTTAGGCTGATTCCCAGCAATTACTGGCATCTTAAGACAAGCAGGCCCTGCCAGTATTAAGTGAACAGAAAAATATCTATTAAAGTTCTCCTAGAATTATTTTCAGAGTTATGTTTTTTAATACTGTACTTGATACAAATAAGCTGCAAACTTAGAAAGGCATCAGACGTTTCTAACGTTGGCACCTGTCCAGCTGAAAATGACGACTGCAGAGTCAAACATCAAACCTCAATCTCTAGCACTTTATTCATAAGTATTTATTCATGTTCTCACTTTACAGCCCTCTCAGGCCGTGTCAATTTGAAATAAAAAATGGCCCAGCCATGGACCTGAATACTAGCCCAAGACAGTCCACATCTCTCAACTCCTAGCTCATTCCCTGGCTCTGTTCTGAGCTGCTTAAACTCACTCCTGCCAAAACAAACCTGCTCCTAGACGTGTTAGACCTAAGAATTATATTTGGGGCCAGTTAGTGTCGCGGGGTCAGGGTTAGTCCCTGGCCCTTCTTCATTTAGCAGTACAGGTGAAGGCTGAAGGCAATGAACCTAGCTCTGATGTCATCAAAAGTAAGGTGAAAAGCATTTACAATACGGTCTGATCTTGCATGTGATAATAAATCTTGCTTTTCTGAGTTGATTTTATGAGATGTAGTTAAGAATTAGCAAAATGAAATAAACTTTTTTTTGTATTCACCTCTGAGGTAGCTCCAGTACTTTGATGTGGATCGAGCTCTACACGTTTTCCATAAGCTCCTTTTTTAAGCACTTGAAAAATATCCCACACTTCATCTCTAAACTGCCCACATGAATTTTTGACAGATACACTGTTATTCTACTGCTCTCTTCAGTGGAACGTGTTGTCTATTTTAATGAGTTTGGAAAATAACCCCAAAACACCATACTTTGGTGGAAAAATGCATGACTTTGTTTAGAAAATCGTGCTTAAACCCAAAGATTTTCACTCCTCTCCCTACACAGGACCAAAATTAAATGAGCTAATAGCAAACGTGCCATATCAGTGTATTGCTCATTCACATAAAAAAATTTGTAACAGGCAATTGCTAAATTCACAATTCAATTAAGATTCTTCAGAGTACTATATATGGCAAGTGTCTTCTAAAACAGGACAAAACTTATTGAAATGATTTCTCTATCTTTACAAGCCTTCCTTCAACTGTTATTATGCAACTGACCAGTCAAAATATTATCCTACAGCAGAAAATCCTCCACAGTGCAATTCATCTCAAGAAAGTCCTCAGAGGTGGTTGGGCAAGGAAGTCAAACTGCTGCAGGAACAAGAATTGCAGTGCTGGAAACCTCCAGAAGCATCCTAAAGCCTTTAGACTCAGCAGGCTTAGCTCCCAGGCGGCTCTAGAGTCAGTGGCAAGATTGCTTCCTTCCATACTAAGCATGATATTCCCCGAATTTGATGCCTTGAGACTGGTTGTTTCTAAATCATCTTTCATTTTGAGACAAATTATATCCATCAGCTTCTGTGTTTGCATCCTGACTGATATCCTGCTACAGAATTCTGGTATCTGCTGTTCTTTGGGAAATAACAGGAGATTACATGAAAGAATATATGATTTCTCAAGCGCAGGAACTCCCTTCCTGTCTCAATTCTGTGTACTGTGTTTAGATCAATAAAGCCAAACTACCCCAGCACAACTCCTCAAGTAATCCCACTAGCTATGAAGAATATTCTAAAATACTACAGCATATTTTAACATTTTTTGCAAAAAGTGTTTATTCTTCTAGACAGGAAGTCCGGAATTGCACACATTAAGATGGATAACAATTCATAACACGATAAAGGAAACTCAAGAGATTTCACTCTCTTGAAATGGGTCTTGGCTCTCAGAAGTTTAGAATATGCAGAACGAAGAGGGTTTTTTTTTTATAATAAGCATTACAATTAAAAAGTATCTTGTACTTCCTACCCCTTCCTGATGTTTCAGGCATTCTTACTGGGCTTCCACCAATATGCAATGTTTGCATTTTTTAAAGCTACACAAATTTGGCATATACTCACCTATACAAAAATTTATCTGAAAAGCAGACAATGAGATGTATAAAATGCTTGTATCACCTGTAATATATTGGCTCTACGTATTATTCACTAGGTATTATTGTTCTTTCTCTGTCCTTACAAAATTCTGCCTCTAGAAGGAAAAAACTACATAAAACTCATATCTTAAGCCTATAAACTTTACATGTTTCCTTCCAATAAAGAGAATAATCCTCTTCTTAAACTAAGTACATTAATAAAGTCTCTGGCAGACTGAGGACTTGTATAACCAACAACTTGCAGCCCTGTGCTGCCATTTATTTCTGGAGAAATCCCATCCCCAGAGAAAAGTTGTGCTCACACAACATGTTCTTCCTGCAAGACACCCATAGGCTTTAGTAAGGATTTGTCTGAGAATGTTTTAAAATGTTTCCCCCTCTACGCTGCTTTTGAAGACAATCACAGTACATAAAGTCTCTCTGAATGCATCTCTTGTTGGAGGATCCTGGGGTAAGCAATGCAGATGGGCTACAGCAGTAAAATTGAATGGCAAACTGTTTGATGGTTTTCAGAACTTGCTGGTTCCCTGATTTTGTTCAGTTTTAGGTGAAGGGAAAACCACATCACCTGATACTGGAATAAACAGGGAACATCATCTTTTGCTGTCGCAGGCAGGTTCTTCCCATAGATGAGAGTTCAAGACACTATGTATGGTAACACAAAGTATGCTCGTAACTCTTTAGGTCATTTGTAACCAGTGCGGTTTGATGAGAAATTATAATCTTGGTGTTATGCACAAAGAATTCTATACAGTAGCCAATAATATAGTAGACATCAGCAAATAAAGGGTTGGGTTTTTTCTTCTAACAGCCTGTTTTTTAACAGTAGCCTGATAATTTAAAATTTAAAAGGAAAAATGTACCAAAATATCTGAAACTTTTTAAATAATCTTTTTCAGTTTAAAAATCGAAAATTGTAAGTCACCTGAAAATCACTGACCTTTTCTAATTTTTCAAAGTGTTCTCTGAGGAACTTCATGGGTCGGTCTGGCTTTGCTATGCAGAGGTTTACAATGCACTCTTTTAAAATCTGTTGGATGTTGTGCTTCTGAACATAGAGCTCACATCCCTTCAGGCTCTCGTCTTCTTCCACATTGCAGGAAGAAGCAGCAGCCATCTTCAGGCTTGTAAACAGAAAACAGACCTAGGTAAGAAAATGGTGCAAGAAAGAGATAAGAGACAGTTCCCAAATCCTTTGTCAGAGAGATCTGGAGGAGCAAAGACATTTTAATATTGCCTGTTGCCTATTCAAGAGCTATCGATTCTGAACGTTTTAATGTTCTGGGGTTGTACGTGGAAATGCTGAATCGTGTCATCTTTGTACGATCAACATACCAGTAAGTACAAAAAGAGCATTTTAACTCCTAGATGGCAGTCACCCTTTGGGAATAACGGTGCAATTAATCATACAAGGCCATGAGTTTCAAAGACAGCTATTAAATGATGGCATAAAGCCTTGCTTTTCTGTTCCCTTGGGGACTCCCTCCCCATCACCAGAAACCCAGTTTTCTGCAACAGAAGGATTTCGGGTAAATTTTAACATCTCCCCCTTTCACAGCGAGGAACCCTTCCCGGTCCCGGGGGAGATGGGGAGGCGGGGGCAGAGCTGCCCACAGCGAAGTTCGGTAACTGGGGGTAAAGCAACCCCAAACCCCTCTTTATCTCCCCCAGCGAGCATATGACCGCCCCAGTACAAACCAAACACCGCGGGCGCAGCTTTTACACCGGCCTCCCAGCCGCCCCTGCCCGGGACGCGGGAACGCCGGGGGCGGCAGAGGCCGAGCGGGGCGGCGGGGAGCAGGCACGGCGGCCGGGCCGCCCCCGACCCCGGGACGGGCCCCGGGAGGCGGGACAGCGCCGAGGAGGCGCCCCCGGGCCCGGCCGGGCGGCCCCCGGCGCCCGAGGCAGCGCATCCCCCGGGGCCGGGCTGGCGGATCGGCCCTTCCCTGCACCCCGCCGGGCTCCGCGCCCGGCTGGGCTCGGCCAGCGCTGCTGGGAGCGCCGGAGGGAGCGCGGGGCCGCCGGGGAAGCGGGGGACGGAGGGGGCCGGTAAATACCTGGGTGGCTGGAGCCGGCTGAGCGGGCGGCGGCTCCTCTCTCCTTCCCCGGCGGTGGAGGCGGAGGAAGGGGCTCCCCTGCCGGTATCCGCACTGCAGCCGCCGCCGCCGCCTCCTCCCCTCGCTGCCCGCCCGCCGGCGGCCGCGGGGCGCCGCGGGGACCCTCCGCCCCGCACCCCGCCGCTCCCGCACAAAGGCTCCGGCCCCGCCGCCGCCCGCCCGCAGGAAGTCCCGCCGCTGTCACTCATCGGCAGGCGCGGCCTTCCCGCCGCCTCCGCGGGAGAGGCGGCACGGAGCCGGCCCGGCCCGGCCCGGCCCGGCCCGGCCCGCACCGCGCGGCCTGGCTGCCCCGCGTCGCCACGCCGAGGACGGGCTGGCCAGGGAGGACGGGCCGGCCTTGAAAGGTGGCCTGGCCATGAAGGACGGGCATGGCCGTGAAGGACGGGCTGGCCATGAAGGACAGCCTGGCCGTGAAGGACAACAGCCTGGTCACAAAGGTTGGGCTGGCCATGAAAGGTGGCCTGGCCATAAAGGACGGGCATGGCCATGAAGGACGGGCTGGCCTTGAAAGGTGGCCTGGCCATGAAGGACAGGCATGGCCGTGAAGGACGGGCTGGCCTTGAAAGGTGGCCTGGCCCTGAAGGACAGGCATGGCTGTGAAGGACGGGCTGGCCATTAAAGGTGGCCTGGCCCTGAAGGACAGCCTGGCCCTGAAGGACAACAGCCTGGTCACAAAGGTTGGGCTGGCCATGAAAGGTGGCCTGGCCATAAAGGACGGGCATGGCCATGAAGGACGGGCTGGCCTTGAAAGGTGGCCTGGCCATGAAGGATGGCCAGCCCATGAAGGATGGGGCTAGCCATGAAGGATGGGCTGGCCATGAAGGATGTGCCTCGCCACAAAGGACAGCCTGGACATGATAGGTAGCCTACCGTGAAGGACAACCTGGCCATGAAGGACAACAGCCTGGTAACAAAGAATGGGCTGGCCATGAAAGGTGGCCTGAATATGAAGGATGGTAGCCTGGCCATGAGGGATGGGCTGGCCATGAAAGGTGGCCTGACCATGAAGGATGGACATGGTCACAAAGGACGGGCTGGCCATGAAGGACAATAGCCTGGCCATTAAGGATGGGCTGGCCATGAAACATGGCCTGGCCAGGAGGAACAGCCTGGCCACAAAGGACAGCCTGGCCATGAAAGGTGGCCTGGCCATGAAGGACAGGCTGCTGAGTCGAGGCAAGAGCGCAGCAGCCCCAGCACTCTCTGTGGCACACGAGCCACCGGGCCTGTTGTACCCCACAGCTCTGGACGGGCTGGGAAGGGCGGCTCACCAGCTCAGGTGCTTGGGTATTTAAAGTAAAGGCATTGCACCCAGGAGCACCTCTCTACAGGGCCTGTGAGGAACGTGGTCGCAGCTGGGACTCGGCCACAGGCCAGGTGCTGGCACACGCTGTCAGGAATACTCCAACGTACGTTAATATTTCCTCCATTCTCAGGGAATTCACACTCACTGTTCCCACAGAATAAAGGGTGAATAAGGACCCCAAAGGTTCGCGGCCAAGCTAGGAGCAGCATAACAAGAGAATAAACTCCTTCCTGGTAAATACAAGGCTATTCTAAAAGGGTAATTTGAGTTAGTTCTGTAGTTTATTGCACTTTAAATCAAGTATGATTACTCAAGAAAAAGACCCTGATGACCCTTTCGGTTTGATGTGTGTTGATTGCACAGTCACCAGAATAGCACACAGAACATCATGTTGCGTAAAGCGCATGTAAATACAATATGAACACAATACAAATACACATTAACTAATTCAAATGAACACTAAAAGTTATGTAACACTGTGACAGAAAACAGTGCCTCACTGCCACTGCAGTACTGATCCCTCCAGAGAAAAAAACAGAAGGGAAAAGCGATGCGAGTAACACGTTACATGTGAAAGTTTCCACACAGTAACACCCTCATCCCCAGCAGGTCTGCTGCGCTGTGGTGTCCGGCATGGAGGCTCCGGCCGGGTCGCTTTGCCTTTCCCCTCAGTCTTTCCACCATCGACGGCCACCCGTGGGTCTGTTTTGCGTCCCTTTTTCCCCGCGTGATACGCGTAACAGAGTCTCCCTCCTGCTGGTAGCCACCGTACCTGCTGAAACTACCGCCCCGCCTCCTCGGTGCTTTGCTGTGGGGCCTGGAAGGTCCCCTCAGAGCGGCGGAGACACAGCGAGAGCGGACCCGGCCCCGGCCCCGCCCGCCCCGCCGCGCCCGCCACGCGCGGGGCCACTAAAGCTCGGCACACCTCCGCCTGGCCGTAAAGCGCTCGCCCGTCGTCGTAAAAGGCTCGCGCGTCCTTAGCAACGTGCCGCACTTCCGTGGCGACGGCGGAGCATGGCGGCGGCCGGGGCGGCCGAGGTGGCGCAGGCCTTGAGCCGGCCCCTGCGCTGCCTGCAGGAGCCCGAGGGCGGCCGGGCGGCGCGGCTGCGGGCGCTGGAGGCCATCCGGGCCGAGGTGCAGGAGCGGCCGCTCTCGAGCGCCGTGGTGCAGGAGGTTTTCGGGGCGCAGCTGGTGCGGCCGCTGGCGCGCTGCCTGGCGGGGGACGCGGCGGAGCGGTGCCGGGAGCTCGCCCTCCAGCTTCTCTGCCACGGGCTCAGCCACGGCGACCGGCCCGACGAGGCGCTGCCCGTCCTCCTGCCGGCCCTGGCCCAGCGCCTCTGCCCGCCGCAGGGCTTTGAGCCCAGCGAGGAGCTGCGCCTCGGCCTCGTCCAGCTCCTGAGCCTCCTGCTGCAGCGCTGCGGGGCCCGCCTGGCCCCCTACCTCACCGACGTTATCCGCATCCTCCAGGCCACCCTCCTCGACCACTATGCCGAGGTCAGGCGTGAAAGTTGCAGGTGCGCCGCGGCCTGCGCCCAGGCCATGCCAGGTGGGGCCTAGGGATGGGCCGCGGGGGGAGCGGTGGGCTGACGCGAGCCTGCGGTTTCCCGGGGGGCAGGGGCTGAGGTAGGGACCCGTAGGAGGTTACAGGGATGCAGCCAGGAGAGAGGAAGAGAGATGAGAAGTTGCGCACGCCCTCGCAGGTGTATTTTGCAGGCCTTGGAGTGTCTGTTGGAGAAGAACCATGCCAGGGACGGACGCTGAGCAGTTACAGCGTGTGGGTAATCGTGGGAGGAGGGGGCTAGGGGAGTGCATTCAGCTCTAATATAGTATAAAGTTAAATCTGCATGCTACATAAATGCACCAACATTAATCAGGCTGCTGTTCATAGTGTTACGGAAATCATGCTGCTCAAGATCTGAGAAAGGCATATCTGAAGTTTCTGTCTCTCTGCCCTAACAGAGCACTTCCATATGCAGTCAGAATCTCTGATAAAACCCTTAATGCAAACAATTTCGCACCAGCACTACAGAGTTCGTGTTGATGTAATTCAGGCTACCGGAGCAGTGATACAGTTTGGAAATGGCAAGTCTGTGGATGATGTTCTGTCTCATCTGGCACAGAGGTTATTTGATGAGATTCCCAAGGTGTGTTTTTCTTCTTTTTTTTTTTTCTGGATTTATTTTAAATCTGTTTTGGGGTGGGTTTTTTGGTGTGTGTCCCCTCCCTCACCCACCTCAAACCCCCAGTTTTCAGCTTTCATTGATTCGTTTGAGATATTTACATATGTCACATACAGGCTTTGTCAGTTGTCAGCTATCCAAAACCAAGGTTGGTGACCTGTTCAGCTGCTGTCTAATTCTGCAGGCTGTTGAAGTTTGTAGGCACCTTTTTATTTTAACGGGTGCCCTCAATTCTGTCTTAAATTCTTCTGTCAGATCTCTCTGGGATTTGATTCTATGGCCTTTTCAGGTGCTTAACAAACACTTATGGTATTGGTCCCTTCGTAAGATGCAATTGAGGCAGTAATTTTAAAATGTGCAACTTAATCGTAACTAAAATATTTTAATTTTTGAGTGAGTGTATTCACATTATTTAATTTAGGCTTCCTTTATAGTGAACAGGGAAAATTGTCTTCTAGAGATGTGCTTGGAAAGCTTCAGATTCCAGAGAAATGTACATTTCTTACATTCTCAGAGAGATATTAACCATGAGAATTTAGAGTTTTCCGAGTTAGGCCTGTCTCTTGTCTTCCCCTCAGAGATGTGCTTTTGTGCAGCAAATAGTCTAAGACTAACTAAGCCAGAGTGAGAACACAAGAGGGAGCACGATACCTTGCATGTTACCTAAGATGCTTGCTGCAAGTGAGGAAATCCTGGGTTCTTGTAATTTATTCTGAGACTATTGATGCACTTTATGAAGTCTTATATACTGAAAGCAAATATTATTTTTTAATTTTTCTGGTATTTTCCTAACGTATTTGAAATATACTTTTTGTATCCATGTAGGTTCGGCATGCGGTAACAACTGTCATTGGAGAATGGTTGTTGCACCTCCGAGATAGATATTCGTATTTTCACAAGTTGATCCCTTTGTTACTTGGCAGCTTTACTGACGAAATTCCTGAAAATACGTAAGCAGAACACTTTTTTTTTTCCTTTTCTCCCCCCCCCAGTAGTTGTACATGGTAGTGTTCCTGTGTTCACAGATCTATTGCTTGGAGGAAAAAAAATTCTTTTTTTCCCCCACCTTAAACCCAAAATGATAGCATTATCTTCAGTAACTTTTGTTATATTGTTCTTTTATGCTCCATTCAAGTAAGTGTGAGAGAGATGAAGACAGAGAGGTAGACAGAATCATCCTTTGGAAGAGGTGACCTCTCTCCACTGAGTACAAAAGAAGCACAAACTCTCAACTTAATGTGCCTAGGTTAAATGGCAGGAATGTTTCCCATCCTTCCAGCTGAATTTAAGAAGTCAGAGTTTCTGGAAGTCTTATTTTAAAATGCTTTTCTTTTGAGGGCATAATGGTATAAAATTCTTATTTTATGTCTAGGAAACTGGCTTGGACTTATTGGGAAAAGATAGGCTTGCAGTGGGAGAAAGAGAATGAAGAAGATCTGAAGGATAAGATGGATTTTAGCGTTTCACCATCTCATTATCCCAAAGGAGGTAAGTGTTGCAAAGTGGTTTTTACTTCCTGAATAATCCCTGAGAGCTGCAGTGCAGTAATGACAGCAGAGCAGGATGTGTAATATTCATTACAAGATGTAATATTAGTTAATATATAGGTGTAGCACATATATATAAAAATATATTATATAGCATATATGCATATAAAATTCTTTATGTTAAATTTAAATTTTAAAAAAATGTTTGTTCAGTAACTATATTCAGTTTTTCCATTAATCCGAAAATGCATTTTGGAGAAAGAGTAAGTGAAAATGCCTATGCTGAAAAAGAGATAAAGCAGTGATGCAGAAGTAGCAGAAAGTTCTACATTAGCCAGCAGCCAGGTGAAGCATGGGCATAGAGATGACCAGAAAGGAAGGCAGGATGAAAGAACCTGTGAGCTGAGTCCCCTGAATAATGAGAACTAGACACAGCATTAATGATCCACAGAATTGGCATGGAAGTTCTGTGAAATGATTGTTGGAAGTTGCAGTGAAATGATTTCAGACTTCTTTGTGAGACACTGGGATGCTAACTAAAATCTGGCAGCGTACATGAAGAACGTGGGAACAGAAACAATTTCCTTCATTATATATAAAAACCCAAGATACGCAGTACGGGTAGATTACTTTTTAGTACCAAATGATTTATAGGTAGCTTTAAAATGATATGTTTGCAATAGCTTGAAGCTTGTTTCCTGTCTCAGGTTCATAAAGTTAATGTTTAAAAATATGCATATGGGTGCTGGTGAGCGAGAGGGTTTAAATGGGTCATTTATTGATTTCTATACTCATATTTAACAGAACAAAAACTCTTTTGGTGTGAAAGAACAGGTTCATGCTTGACTTGTGCCTACCTGACAATCACATCACAGAATACCCAGCAGCAAAATCCTTTCCATGACAGTGGGTTCCGGAGTCCTTTCTCCTTTGAAATTAGACTTTTGTTTTGTTTTTTTTTTTTCTTTTAAAGTTGCTTTACTCAGTAATGCTTGAATGAAAGGGGAAGCACTTCATAATGGTGACTGGTTTGACAGAACTGTTTAGCTTTGAAGACAGTCAAGTTGATCTGTTATCCTTTCCAATTCTTTTTTTTTTTTTTCCGTATTTTATGTATAATATTACCTCAGGGGTTTGTAAATGGTAAAGAATGCTTTTACTTCCACTAGTGATGGCAGAAACATATTTCTTTTTTGACAGTCAGAGAATTTTTTAACGTATATAAACTGTCAAGTGTCTAAGCTCCAGTCATTTATCTGTAATGATCACGATATAGTGAAGGTCATCAAAGGCTTTATGTGCTGGTCCCTGAAACAATTGTTATATTTATATTGCTAATACTGTTACCTTGTTCAGTTTTCTCTAGGTATATGTTGAGTTTCGTGTGTGTGTGGGGACTGTTTTTTTAGAAAGGGACATCTATCAATTACTTCATAAATTAAATGATATGAACTTTCTGAAATAATCTTCTTAACATAATAAATATGCTTCACAAATTTGGGCAATGCTCCAGCCCTGCATTTAATTGACTTTTCATGCATCTTCCTTGGTAGAAATATGGAATTAAGGCTCAAATGTGACATATGTACACACTTGAGTCCCAAGTTAATGGTGACTTTAAGATATAATTTCCTGCTGCTTATCTTTACTTCCAAACTGTATGTCCTATTAACAGTCAGACTTTATGTGACAGAAGAAAAATGAGAGGAAAGGGTGATTGTCTACTTAATCTTACAGATACAAAACTTTGTCAAAGACACTAGTGTACCTTAGTTTCAGATAATAATTTGTGGTGTCTTACCACAGACCGTATATGTATGAGTTGTTATTATGTCTGTCCTTCTGCCATGTTTCCACTCTACACGCATTTGCATTTTTTTATAATGTGATAACGATGGATTTTTACACTTTGTTGCCCTTGCTTCTGACTTATTCAACGTCCTGGAATACCTTTTTATAACTGTGAGTTTATAGTACATTTTACTTAACTATCCTAGTCCAACTGTCAAGCTAATGAACCTGACATATGAGCCCTCCTGTGCTTTGATCTTAGGATGACAGATACTGCAGGTCAGAGGAAGAGTGGAGTTAGACCTCATACCTGGTGTCATCCAACCAACTGAATAGCTTTCCATTGAGCAACAGCAGTCATTGCCTTAGGATACAGGTGCAAACAGTTTATAGCAGGGAAGTCTTTGACAGGAGTAGCTACAGGGATAAATGCCTGCATTTGAACATCTGAAATGAAGGAACTACTGATAAAGAATGGTCCAAATTCTTTAAACAAAATTCTGCCTCAGGTGGCATAGGATGCCAGTCTGTATTTGCTGTCACAAGTTGATTTCTTTATTTGACCTTTTGCTATTCATTGTCAGTTTTCATAATCCAAAATGTTATCCTCCATTGGCAAAAGCGGCAGCAATTCATGTCCTGACGCTTGAATTTTTTTTTTCTTCCTACTCTAGGTATTTCATAGGCATTTCTATAAGCCTTTGTATTCTTCAGGCCATTTACTTTAGTCCGTTTTCCTTTTAGCATTTGTACTTACACGGTCCAATGCGGGAAAATATGCTGAGACAAGTCAGTCATTTCCTTTTTAAGCATTTACAGGAGAAGTTTGTACCAGAAATAAAAAATGTACTCACACATTCAGTGTTTTTTGACACCTCATAATGAATAATGTTTCTTTCTCAAAACAGTATATGAACATTGTGAGCGGCAATAATAAGTTAGCAGTTCTTGGAGAACAACTTTTCAGATTTTGTCTGTATAAGCATGTACAGTGTAAAGGAAAAAAAATTCTCCTGTAGAAAAAGTCACTTAAAAAGTTTATTGCAGTTCTTTGGAAAGCGCTGTCTTAGCTTTGTGTGAAGTACAGAAGTGGAGGCTTGATAGTTGCTTGTGATATTGGTCAAGTTGCTTCTCTGAGTCTCGGTGATTTATAAATGAGCCAAGATGTAAATTTGATTATTACTAGACAGGACAGTAAGCGTTTGTTGGGGAAGTTAAGTTTATATAGTTCTCTAGAGATCTGCATCCTCTACTGAGGTAGGGAATAGGTATTTGTAACGCTTTGGGGTTTTGTTTAAAAACAAAAAATAGCAACAACAGCAACGCACTTTCCACAAAATCTTTACAAATTAAATTTAATCTGGGAAAAAAAAAAGATTTTTTTTTTCCAACTCCTGTGTAATCTTTCACTTCATTTTGAAATGAGTTATTTAATATAAAAGTCAGACAGAGATTGAAGAGGCATATCAGAGTGAGCCGCTTTTCCTGAAAAGGCCTTAGCAAAGAGATTGTGTAATACCTGTGATTTTTAAAATAATATCGATTTTGTTGGCTTGATCTATTACACAGCACTTGTACAAGTCATAGTACCCTTTCTACTTTTAATTTGCTAGATACACTTTTAACCTTTTCCTTTAGAGGGCACAACTGACATTCTGTTTTACTGCAGTTCATGTCCCCTGCACTATTTGTAACTTCTGTCTTTCTTTTCCCCGCCAAATTACATTTAACTCAGTGATACCACAACGTTTGCATGCAAAAGTCTTTCTTCTGTTTTATCTCTCCGTGTTTCAGTTTATTTTTTTAATGGGATTTGTGTTGCTATGGAAATTAAAAGGAAATTATTAAGCTGTGTTTTCCAAAGTGGATAATGTCCCATATTCACGTTCTCTTTCTCTTCCCCTTCTGTAAACATTTTAAAACCCATAATCTAAGTCAACATCCAGTAATAAATACATACATTTTCAGAGCGCTGTGTGGAGTTTAAATTCTGCAATATATATTAAAGAAATGCAGCTTGCGCAGGTAAATTCCTCAGCAGCATTTGGAATATTTTGTTCCTTGCTGAAGCAGACACCCATAGCTCTTATCTCAGAGCCTTTAAACTTTTCTAAGGATTAATGTGCATTGACTTTTCCTTTGATATTTCTTTTTCCCTTTTTTGTTTTGGTTTGTTTGTTTGTTTGTTTGTTTTCTAGTGACTCGACCAGGACTAGGTTGTCGGGAGCTTGTGTCAAGAAACCTCTCCAAAATCCTTCCAGGTCTCTGTCATGATATAACAGACTGGGTTGAAAGCACAAGAATAAAAGCATCCCAGCTTCTGTATACATTATTGCTACATGCAGAGGATTACATAACACAACACATGGAGCTACTGCTTAGAACTTTGTACCAAGCATGCTTGGATGAGGAAAGTGATGTGGTTAAAAATGTAAGTTTACTCTGTTGAAGTATCTACCGTACACTGAATAAAGACCCTATCCTTTATAGTCTTGAGTCAGGCTTCTGAGGATTGACCTTACCTTAGGTCACTGGAAATTGCCCATGACTGAAGGATCAGGCTCAGGTTTTTATGGATGTTAAAAACGTGAACATTATACATACATACTGTGTTAAAATAAATGTATTATTGTATTACTGGTATGAAGACCAATAATAAAGTTATTTAAATACTCTTCAGTTAATATGCCAACCCCATGAAGCATTGATAACGATCTCTTTAAAAATCATAAGCAGTGGATTGTAGTATAAAAGCCTTGGAGCAATAAATTCAATTGAAAAAAATGTGCAGGTCATGCCCTTTCAAGTTAATTTCACTTATCTCCCCCTGCTGCATAATCCAACCATAATTCCAACCAAACATTGAGGTATGTTTATTACAGTGTTTGAATACTTGACTTAATGCTTGTAAAATGCCTTTTTTTTTTCCATGGTTTTTGTGAGGAATAACTAGTATCCTTTTTCCTAACAGTTGATGCTGTCAACACTTTGATCAACAGTATCAATAAACACATGTAGTTGAAGACATTAGATAAACTTAACAGAGGATAGACAGGTGATACAAACATTTTTACAATTTTAAGATAAAATCTTTTGTTTGTATTTCTACACAAGCAAGAGAACATATGTATAAAAAAAAAAATCCATGTAGCTTACTTTAAAGCTGCAAATTTTATTGGTTTGGGAAATTGGAAGAATGTGTTCTGCTTACTCAACACAAGTAGTCCAACCAATGTCAGAAAAGCTGATTTCCTAAATCAGGCTTTTCTTTAGGTTCCTGCTATCAGTTGAGCTATATAGACTGTGAAATCCATTTCTGAAATGATCCTTTTTATTTTTTTTCCTGCAGTTTCTTGTTGTCTTTAGTCTTTCTCAGTACTAACTGTTGTCTCTCTCCTTTAATTTTTCCTGAATTGTTCCTCCCCTTCCCCCCATTCTTACTGTTACCCGCTTCTACCTATTCCACCCCTGCCACCTCCCCTTTCAGAACCATCATCTGATCTCTAACCAGTGAGACTGAGCTTGTAAGATAAGCCAGTCATGCGCTGATCAATAGTAGAGAGAAGTAAACCTGGAATACTGTCAGAAGTCATCTTGTTTCAAAAAGGGGTATACGGGCCTTAGGAAATCAATGCCCCAGGGTTGAAGTAGGAGATATGCCACTGTGGGTATGCAGCTTTTCATGTTCCTTAGTGCTTGTATAAAATATGTAAGAAAACTTAAATAATTAGAAGAATAAACCCACATGGTCCTGCTGTCCTGGTCAAATTTCCCATCTAGTGCTTGTTGCTGTAAATATAAATTCAAAAGTGTGTGTTCAAGCAGCACATAGTTTTCCCTTTCCTTTTTTTGACCATACATGTCTTTCTCATAGAATTCCACCGCTAATCTTCTCGCAGGTGCTTCCAAGAGATTTATTCCCAATTAGGAGATGGTATTTGATTTTGCTCTTCCTTGTGCCAAAATTTAAGATTCAGCAACTTTTATTTGTGAATGCCTTTTATCTCCTTAGTGATGCTGCTTCCCAGGATACTGTGATTATCTCCTCTATCGCTTGTCACTGTAGAACCCATTTCAGAGCAGCCACCAACTTGGAAAATGTGTATGTCTTTCTCCAGCCTAATAATACCAAATGAGGTGTATAAGAGTAAAAGACCAGATGGTCTCTTACCCTTTTTTTCTTTTTTTTTCTTTTTTCTTTTTCCCCTGTTAAAATAAGTAGATAAATTGATCCATACAAATGCATAAATTTGTATTTTTGAACTGTTTAATTGTATTGTCCTTTTCCAGTTTTCAGAGCACTGACTCTTTTTGTTTCTCTGTGGCAAATATGGAGGAGGACAGGGTTCACATCTACATAGAATATGTTATAACTGTTTTGTTGAGTCTTCACCCTTGTGAAAAGAAACAGTTATATATAGTGCAGATTTAAACTATAGAATTCATGGCTACATGCTTCCATTGAGACTGAAAAACTAGGATGAGTCAAGTATTGATTAGGTTCAATTAAAAATCCATGGCTAAATCACTAGACTAAAAATTATATACAACGGGGAAATAAGCTTTCATGTTTGGGGAAATGAGCCAACCATTAAATAAATGGGTTAGGAAGAAGTGTTCCTGTTGCACAGGTAATGGCGCAGTAGTTGACTATATCTTTATTAATGCACCTGATTGTAAATGTTGGGCATCAGTCAGGGAGTAAGCTCTGGTGTGACAGTATTTCATGGGGAATACAACATATCGATGTGTCTACAAGGCAGAGATGGGATCAAAGAGCATGAGTATCATGTGGAATACATAGTAATTTAAGTCTTTTCAGTAAAAGAAGTAAGAGATTGAAAGCAGTGGGCAGTTCCCCCATGGCAGTGCTTCCACGCTAAACCAGATCTGTAATGTCAGTGTCAAAATATAGTACAATAACAAAAAAATTCCTCTTCCAGGGTTTTATTGTTGTTGCTTTTAATAGACGGGTGGTGGGTGTATTGAGAGCATTCCTCAGAACAGTATTTGGAGGACAAAACACTAAACCACTACATCTGCAACATCTGGTTATTCTAAGCTAGAGACTTTATTACACTGGAAGTTGTACACTTCATTTCTGTGCATTACTTTCTCATGGAAGTTTGTCTGATGCTGAGAAGAGTGCTTGCATGCCTTATTATGTGCTTACTGAACACATGTCAAGAAAATTTCTTCATGCATATAATCATTACTGAGCGAGTGGAAGAGGCCTACAAGGCAACTACTGAAGCATTTAAAATAACAGCTGGAATCATAAAAAGAAAAAGCCCGTGATATGTTGAATGGTCTTTGTGTTTTCAGGAAAATCCTCAAGTTATTCCTGTTCTTTTTTTCAGTGTGTGAAAGCAGCAGAATTGATTGGAACGTTTGTCAGCCCTAAGGTGTCGTTGAGGTTAATCACATCAGCCTTTGGGAAGACACCTAAGCCATCTTGTATCATGGTTCTAACTGCAGTGATTCGAGGTAGCCCAAAAGAAACCTTACAGCCTCATTTGACCGATCTTGGCAACACACTGTCACAAGCAGGAGTTTGTCAACGATCTGAAGAGGTAAGGATAACTGGAAAATACACAACAGACTACAATTTTAGACCAGTGGTTCTCCAACTTATTTTTTCCCTTGTTCTCCCTAAATGCTCCCATTCCTATCCCTCTCTTGCACACCTACCCCACCCTATCTCAGGATATAGTTGTGGACGTGTGTCTGAGACAAAACAGGAGCTTCCCTATGCTCCCTGGGCCATGTTGTGGTCTCCTGGCCAAATCTGCTATTCCCAAGAACTTGCTAGCAGTCCATCCTCTCAGCAGATGTGGGTTCAAGTTTGAGAACTGCTGTAAAAGCTGTTTAGTATGTACTGTACTAATAGAGGACTACCTTGGCTGATCCAGAGGGAGAATTTAAACCATGTTTTTGAAATGCCTTGTGTTCACAATCCAAACAAGAACATATATTTTGATCCTCATCAGTAAAAATGACTGAAAACTTTTTACAGTCCATAGTAATGGGCATGTCAGGTTTCCCAAGAAAGATTCCCTCTTAATATCTTCTTTGTTTTGTTTTGTATTATTATTGTTTTCCATCTTAAAAGGAAGGTACCAGTACTCTTACGTGTACATTTAGAAGCATGCTTTGTAAACTGTTGGGCCTGTTTGCTTCTCTTTAAGTGAGAATCTAGGAGGAAGACCTTTATAAATTAGAAATTTACTCCCAAGTGTACCCTTAACTAATGGCTGAGCCTGAAGACCATTTTCATTTTAGCATTTGAAGAATATTCATCAATTGCTATATAAGGAGGTGAGAGATTCTCTTCAACATGGAATGGAGATTTTTAACTTCCAGGGTTGTTTTTTTTCCTTTCAATTGCTCAGATGTGGAAATAGATCTGTTAGAGATGCACAAGAAGAATCCCTACAATTTCCCCCACAAATGAAAACCCAGCTTTCATTCTACCAAAAGTTTGTTAGGCCTCTGCTCTTAAGGTGACCAAAAAAGGGCCAGTGCTGTGCCTTCGGAAGACTCTGACTTCATGTCAGATGCAGACTTCCCTTTAAAACAGTTATTCATGTGTGTAGATTGAATCTAACATAATTGTCTTTTGGAGCCAATGTAAGATACACGTTTGAAGTTCTTCCCTCACTAGGTTTCTTCCCTAATGGAGTATGTACCAGTGATGCAGGAATTTAACCTTAATCTCCATGAAGCCTGTGATGATTAGGAACTCATATAACTGGAAGCACTATAACCTGATTGTTCAAATAACAATTCCCTGAAGTATATCTGCAAAATTTCTATGAGGTCTTAAGCTTACCACTTCCATTTGGCATTAGATACAATAGACACATTCATCTGCAGCCGAAGCGTTTGGCAGAATTGTTCTAGCCTTTGGTCTTGGAAAACAATCTTTCCCTACTTTAGACAGCGAATGCTGCATAGATGCTTTCGCTAAGGATTGACCATGTCCATGAGATTAATAACATTCATAGCTAACCTATTCCTAGACTTGATTTATTTTTTGGAAGTAAATTTATAAAAATGGCCTCTTCTGTTCATTGAATGTAATCTGACAGCTTCATGGAATATCTGATGCACTCTATCATAGAAGTTATTGCAAACTAACTGACAACAATATTGACTTCAGCTGGTATCAGTTGGATCAAGATAACATTAATTATATTTCATCAAATGAGATAAATTGGCCGAGATAAAAGCAGACACTTGGGTTTTCTTGGTTTATGTATTTAACCATTATTGTTCCATTCAAAATAGTCAAACATGGAATAATATTTGAAAGAGTTGTAACACATATGTTATTAATTAACAAATTGCACTTCAGAATGAGAAAGTACTATTGGTAAGCATTCCAAAATGCTTTGTTTTTATTCATAGTGGAACGATTGTGTGGTTAAGAGCAGGGTCATTTATTTTGTTAACTGGACAAGGTAAATGCAAACAAACAGTGTGGAAGATTATATCATATTCTATAAAAAGTAGAATGTAGGTAATCAAAAGAACTAACATGAAATTATCAATATGTTACCAATTTAGGGGATTATACAATGCTTAGATTTTATTATTGGCATTTCCCATATCTCTCCCTTAAAGGGAATGATATATTTTCTAACAAAACTTAATAAATTTATGCTTTTATTAAAAAATAGGTCTTTTATATGGAGCAGTTGCTTTATTGTGTAGAAGCATTGATTGAAGTATGCCAGGAAGACTGCAAAGAAATTACCTTGCAGCTAATGAAAGTTTTGGTGACAATAATGGCAATACCATGTTCTCAGGACCTTAAAGAAAAGGTAAACTATGAGCTGGTTTAATATTCTTGTTTTGTTTCTGATTTTTACTATTGATAAGACACTTTGGCTAAACAGAGCCATAATTATTTGTCTTACTGTTAGGTTTAAACCACAGAAATCCTTAACTAAGAGCTCATCCACAAAGATTGGTAGAGTTTGAAATTATTTGGTGTTGGGTGACCTTGACTGTACCCTCTGTCTGTCTCCTCATCTTTTTCCATAGCTGAAATTACTTTGGGTTTAGTCTGTTTAAAACAGATAAAGGCAACTTCTCCAGAAGACTAAATAATTAAAATCTTATTTGTAAGAGCTAAGAACTTGTACAATACTAGTAGTTTTGTTTGGGAATTGCTTGTTTTTCATCTGTATGTGTATAGCAATCTGTTTCAAAAATTATATAGAAATATAATAGTTAAACATTTAGATACACATATAACTTCAAATTAATCAGATTCACTCTGTTTGAAAGAAGCATGAGAGAATACTTGGATTCTGTGTTTAGTCATAAAACTGTTCTGCAAAGATCTATCCCTATGGCTTTGTTCTGGTGGTTACTTAATATTTAGAAGTCACTGTGAAGGCTGAAAGATCTATCAATGCTATCATTTGTCAGTCAAAATATCAATATTTCTGCTTTGCCACATCACAGTTCGTAGTTGTTAGGTGCTACATCTATTTCCAGACAACAGTTTGAAGATCTCAGTTTAATGTTGAGTCCTGCAAATCCACAGGGCTGTAATTAAAATTAGCAGCAACAGAGACTAGAGTCTTACATGTTCTTTCTTTTATGGAACTGGAAGACAGGGTAGTGCTAGGGTTAGGATGGGACTAAAGCTGAGGTTAAAGTCTAGGGTAACAGTGGTGCCAGAAGAGCTGAATGTACTGTTGCATCTTGCAAACACTGTAAGACTAGCACGTGCACTGATGTTTCTAAGGCAACTATTAGCTCCTACATGAGTGTGAATATCTGGTTAATATCTGAGTTTTGCTGACATAACAGGAAAGGATATTACTCGGGTAAGAAACTTAGGAGTTGGCCTTATTGCTACATCTTGTAAGGCTTGTTCACTGGCTGTGGGCTGTACCAGTGGGGAGTAATGGCTCATGGCTAGTCCAAGGTTGTGCGTCTCTCACTGTACATACTGTATATGATTAATACCAAAATTAAGTTTGGAGTTGGGTTTACAATTTGGGACAGCAGAGCTTGGAGAATTACGTTTCTTCATAACTTTGGTTGAAGGCTCATAAAGTTAGAATATGTGCTGGTTCTGAGAAGGGCCCTAGAATTCAGTTTTATTTTGTGGCCAAAAACACCCAGTATGGATCTGTAAGCTATAGTTACAACTAGATTTTTATTTTTTGTTTTAAAGTGTGTTTAGGTTAGGTTTCAGAATAGATGGATTGAAGTACATTACTGGAGCATGGGAAGCTCACAGTTGGATGAGGGCAGCCATTGGCCTAGGAGAACACTTTACTTGGGTGGATATTAGTCACTGGGCCATGGTTTAGGTAAAGTTTTGGGACAGGAAGTGTTCAAGAGTTTATGCTTGTTGCTGGATTCTGCAAAGCCTTGGGCATGCTCGTTGAACTGTTGATGCTTACTTTTTAGATGGGTATAAGTCACTGGATTATTGTTAATGCTAGGTTATACAGAGGAGCACACAAGTGGCCAGGAAAAAACTCAAATTTATTTTCTGACTATTAAAGAACAAGTCACCTATAGATCAGGAGCACTACTAGCCTTAAAAAGGTGATCGTTTTGTAATCATTTTTTTTACCTTTAGACAAAGATCAGACTGATTTTACAGTAGTTAACCTTTTTACCTCTTCACCAGAACCAAAAGTTTAAATGTTGCAGGAATGCTTTAAAATCAGGGACATCTGTAGATGCCCTGATAATAGATGAGCTTTTTTGGCTAAACATTATCTCACCCCCTTATTTCTCTCTTCCTCTTTCTTCTGCAAGCTAAATATCAAATAAATCAGCAAGCCATCCTCATGTAGTATAATTGTGACCTATCCAAGTTGTCTTTTTTCAAACGTACGCCTTAAATGCGATGGCTATTCTACTTCCTTTTCTCTTGCTCCCAGGCATGGTATTCCAAAGGCCTGTGTAGCATCAGTATTTATGGCCCCACAGCTGACAGGCTGCCTCCGAGGAGACATATGCTTAGAAAACTATTCCAAAAGAAGTAAAATAGAACAAAGCTTGAAACTAATATTGAAAAGACTTTGCAGGTCAAAGAGGTTCGGCACGAAGATCTCTCTCATGGAGAGCCAGTGCCAGAGTGGGATTTTTTGGGGGGTTGTTTTGGGTTTTTTTTTTAAACAAACAGTCTGTCTAAGTAAGCCTCAGACAGATGGATCTATGTTTTTCAGTATCTTGTCTGTTTAGCCCAACAGTGGTCTGTAAAGTCAGCAATGTCCATTTAAAACTTTACAAATTCATACTCCTACAAATAAAGAAGTTCCATGGAGATAAAGCCTGATTTTTCATATATGGAAAAATTGATCTCCGAAGATTATTAAAGGTTTAAGATGTTCCTGCAGTTACAGATGATTTTTAAAGTTGACAGTACTTTGGATGAGAACCCTTTTTCTCATTAGCCTGCCTTTCAGCTAGGCAGATAGAAAATCTGGCAACGAGATTACATAATTGCAATATTTCAAATTTATCACAAAGACAAATACGGCTTGATTTTATTTTTTTTTTCGCCCCAGTTACTGACTATTCTAGAACTTCAGAGTGAGCCGTACAACTTGCAGAAGGCAAGAAGTCCCTGTTAAAATAGCTTAAGACCATATAGAACAAATGTATTACATCTAGCTTTAGAAGTATAAATCTGTTCACAAAAGAAGTCTGTATTCAGGATGAAAAGATTTTGAGTATAAACAAATTATACAAAAATTTGCATTATAGAACTTCAATTCAGGCTTTACTATAAGGGGACAGAAGCTCACAGAGATAGCAGAGACCACAACTGATGTGACCTGATTGTGAACACTCACAATCTTGCTTGATTTTTTGGCCCCTTTGCTTTGTGTTCATCAGTGTTTCTGGTTGCTTAGGGCTAAGGAAAGATCAAGACCACCAACTGAGCACTTTGGCATCATGATGAGGAGTATGGTTTACAGCCCCAAATAGACAGAAACCCTATCAGTTGTTAGAGTCTGTTAAGCACATATTGAGCTTGTCAGTGATTTAACTGGTGACCTCAAGATAAGATTTTGTTTCATTACCAGTGGCCTGTGCTATCTTGGCTTTTCTTTTGGCACACGTTGATTATTAGCATGAAAATATTGTATCATTAAACTTGTTAGCTTTCAAATATAGGAAAAAATTCACCCTTGCTATTTTTTTTTTTTTTAATTGTGAGACACTTCTTAAGGAGAAGACATGCATCAGTCTATTGGCATATTTAATGTATTCTCTTTTTTTTTTAATTGCACTCCTGAAACTACTTAAAGAGTTTATTTTAAATCACCTGTGAACAATGTATTCTTTTGTGTCTCTTTTGTTCAATGGAAAAAAACATCTTGCCGATTCTGGTGGGGTTAATAATGGGGAACAGTTTCTGTCTTGACACATTCTGTCATGTAAAATGTTCCAATTGATTTACAGATAAATTAATATTTTACATATAAGTTATTCTGAGTTGTTTTGGCTGGTTGGCAAAATGCTTCCAGAGAGGAGAAATCTATTGTGCTTGAGGGAGGCAAACCTGCTTTAAGAGTAACCTTTGCCCTTAGCAAATCCGGATTATTTTTTTTTTTCCTAGAAATCTCATTTATTTTCTCCACATCTGGTACTTCCATAATAACATCTTTGTCTGGCAAGTGATTAGTCTGTAAAATTCTCAAGCTCCTAGACATGTTTCAGCTAACTTGTGCAGTTGAGTTCAGCTTAAAAATATTAAAAATATGACTACAATTTGTAGTTCCACTGAACCACTTAGAGTCAAATGATGTCACTCATAGCGCTGCACTACGTCTTTCCCTGCTAGAACTGGCCCTGCTGACGACATATGTTATTTCTCAGTGGAGTTTCTAATGGTGTCTTGCTCCCCATTCTTGATTCACTGTCCACTGAAATCACTAACACTATAGATGCTGCTTTCTGCATTATTTTTATATATATATATGCTTTTAATCTCTTCCTTAGAGAAGTTTTGTACCTCTGGTAGGAGTCTTCAGGAATTGTAAAAGCAAATTTTCCTTTGCTTTGAAATACATCTGCTACAAGTGATTAAGAAAATCTATATGCTTCCTTGCCAAGCATGATCATGTCTGGAATTCATTTAGTAGTTCTTTTATGTACATGTTTTATTTGCCTGTCTCGTAGAATAGTCTCAATGTAAACATGAAGAAGGTATTTCAGATATAACAGTGAGTTTTGGTACTTCTAAGCAACCAAAGTTGAGAATTTCAAAATGAACCTGCCCGGCTACTGTAAAGAGAGAGCATCTTGCATAATTAAAACTGGAAAAACATAAAAGAAGGGGGAGAGGGGAAATACCATGTCTTCTCTGAGCTGCAACAGCAATAGTTTTTGGAAGCTGCCATAGCCTGCTAGATGGGATTGTGAGAAATTCCCTCTATATTAATGTTTTAAAGCATTCTTAAATTAAGAAGAAAAATCACTACATCTGTAAAACTAGTAAGGGCTTTTTATGATGTGGTTAGTTTTTGGATAGGTTTTCACATGGATTAGAGATTCTTTTATTTTGCTGTTACATTGCTGTGTTCCTTATAATTTCATTTTGAAATCAGGACAAATGTTTCATTTTGATTTAAAGTTAATGGATGTGAGTATAGGCAGACATTAAATATCAATCTTGATTGTCCAAGTAGAAACTATGAAATCTTCTTGTGTCCCTTCTGTTCTTATAGTATAATTATGAGGTTTTAAAGTTTTTTCTTTTTTTTAATATTGTTTCAGTTAAGATAAAGTATTCTGTCTTTGTTTTAACAGGTAGAGGAAACAATGTCTTCATTAGCTGAAGTGCAGCAATTGGATGGTTTTCTTTATCTCTACAAACAGCATATAATTCAGCTTATGGAATGGGTTTCAGTATCATGTGATTGTTGGACATGCTATTCTCCAGAAATATTACAGTTAGATGTCATCGCAACTCATTCAGGTATGACTTATTCAGTAGTGTGATAGTTTACCCAGTTTTAAAAAAATAAAGTAATAATCTCCATAACCTGCAGACACATTGTGTTCTATCATGAATAGTGTAATATTCAGGGACTTCACAAGAATATGATGGAAAGCAAAACCGAAAATGTTGAAGCAGCTCAAATTCCAAAAGACTCCTTGGCTGCAAGGAGCATACTAATAGCACTTACATAAAAGTACAGTTTCAGGTAAATGAAACAGGTAAGGATTATGGGGAGATGAACTGATGTAGCTTATATGTCCAAAAATGTATCTATTGTTTCCATCTATTCACTAGTCTTATAAAAGAGACTGCCTATCTGTACAAACATTTCCTCACGTTCTTCAATACATTACTGTGTATAGATTAGTGAAACACTTTGGCGTACGTTTCACCTCAGTTCATACCTGCACAGTGAACATTCCTCTGATGCAGCTCTCCAGATTGCATCTACAGGCAAGGGATGCAGTGACAAGCAGTTCTTTTCACCTAGACACCCATTTTAAGATGATTAAAATGGAAAGTCCTGTTTTCTGTTTGTTAAAAAGGGGATGTAGACAGCCACTTCAGCTACGGTTGAAGTGTTATTATTGCTACGGAAGATAGTTAAATGTGGACAGATATGTTTTTAAGGGACTGTATCTTCTGCATTTAATCCTTGAACCTCAAAAAAAGCCTCCACAAACCTATGTGAAGCACCCACTTGCTGGGTTGTGCAGCAACTAGCATAAGTACTTTTTCTTTTTTTTCATCTGTGGAAAGAACAAAAAGTTTTTTCAGTGCAAGATCTGAGAGGCCAACTTTTCTGTATATTTGCGCTCCCATTTCCATGACTGAGGGACTTCTAGACGGTTGTCTCTGTTTTCCTTAATGCTAAATAAATCATCAAATGTCTGGGCAAACATTTTGGTTTGCACCCAACACTGGTAATACGCTATTGTCTGTGTTTTCTGTCTGACACAGCAGCTCCTAGAGCTGTTCTTTTTTTTTTTCCTTTCTTTTCATTCCCACACATAATGTTGTTTTTAATCAATTTAATCAGGTTTACTCATTTCAAATTTCTCAGTTTTTACTGTTTTTCAGGAATGTATGCTTAAGCTGAAATTAGCAATGTAGTTTATTGTGTTTATTTTCCATCTGTTGAATTTGCTGTTATCATTTTGATATAATAGTAGTATCTTTTAAATGTCTTAGAACTCACATGAAGCAATGAATTTTTAATAAATGCTGTGAAAATAAAGACCTATTTGTTGGCACAGAAATTTAGCAAACTGCAGTTCAACACCCTGTATTGCTTCAGTCTAGACAGTGAAGATTTGGAGGGTTTTATTATTATATTAAACATTAAATTTCCAGATATTATTAAATGCTAGTGAACTTGTTTTGCAATCTTGAATACTTCAATCTGTCCATTCCATGTGTGAGGAATATTCTTGTAATCAGAAATGCCAGTGTTGTGTCTCCTTCTGGGAGGATTTTCTGAGTTACTGTGGCTGAATGGAGTATGCATTACAAGGAAGCAAATCTGAAGAAGTTCCTAGAGAAAAGCAGTTTATTGCAAACAGAGAGCAGAAAGAGCATTCTACAGCAAGAAGCTTGCAAAATAAAGCACGTGTATAGTCTATATGTATTCTTCCTCTTTAAAACCGTGCAGATGTTAATCATTATCAAGCAGAAAGGCACAAACTTCCTTCTGTCTTGGGAAAATAATTTCTTCAAATGTTGGGATAACAGCTTAGGGCTTGGGGTTTTTTTAGTTGTTTAGTAGTGAAAACAGAATTCATCATAGGATGTGAAAATGTTAACAAACTAGAGAATGCATTTGGAAAATATTTTTATTTCAAATAGTAGCTTCTAAAATTCATTGTATTTTAGATTCTCTTGCAAATAATCATTATTTAAACATGGAGAAAGAATACTGCTGCAGTAATTCTATTATCCAAGTTTTGAGGCTGACCCTTTCAAACATGTCTTTTCCTGTGCCTCTGGGAGTCATTAACATCTTTCCTTGAATGCTGCACGTGGAAAAACTTGAAAGAAGAAAAAAGCATAACATCTTTCCTTGAATGCTGCACGTGGAAAAACTTGAAAGAAGAAAAAAGCATAGTTAATGCTGTTGTTTGGAGTGGTGTCATGGTCATACCAGATTCAGTATAATTTTTCATTAAGTTCGGTAAAACCGGAACTTTCTGCATAGCATCAAGCTTTCAGAGCTACATAGTGAACAGCATTAGTCCACCCAAAATGTCATCTTGTACCGCTGTTCCCAGCAACTAGCGGATGTCATTGATATGTCCACACTACATAATGCAAGGTACAGCAATACCAAGCTGGCTAAATGACATATGAGTAAACCGATCTTCAGGCAGCACCATGCTGCCGTGGCTAAGACTGTGGGTACCTGAGCCCATGGGGAGGTAGCTGGGGTATTTGTACACCACCTAATATGATATAACATGGATACATTAACAGCTGCCATGCAAGAGCGGAAAGTTAAGTACTATTTTAATACCAGGCATATTACAAATTTTAACGCACTCGCTAACATCTAAATAGAACTTATTAGTACTGTGAAATAAGTCTTACCTGTTTATTTTCTAGGTCCCGTCATAGGTGAAGCTCTGAATAACTTTATTCTCATTCTTAAGACATGTCTTCAGCCAAACAAAGATCCCCAGATGCGGTTAAAACTTTTCACTGTTTTATCACAGTTGCTCCAGAAAGCAAGTGAAACCATCAATTCTCAGGGGTAAGCAGAGTTCTAGTTTCACACAACTATTTGAACGCTACAGCGGCATTAAAAAGTAATGACCATGGTAGTTATTTAACCCCTATAATTGTGTCCATGTTAGCATGTCTGGGAGAAGAAAGACTTTCCCACCATCTTCTACAGCATATTTTTCTTGCTGTATTTTTTAACAATGCTTGGAAGGGCAGAGTGCAATAATTTTTTTTTTTTAATATATAAATAAATTGAAGTCTGGACTTCCTTCACTGTAGTTTTCCTACCTCTGCCACTACGGAGAATTAAAATGGATGTCATGCAGATCTGGATAGTTTTCAAAAAATAAAGACCTATAGTTGAAAAGAATATATGTTTGAAAGCTAAAATAGGGATTCTTAGGAAAGAAATATGGGGGAGGGGGGTAGTTGTGTTTTCTTTTTTTTTTTTTTCTTTTTCTCCTATCCAACTCCTAAATCCTTAAACTTTGCCTGTAGTCATTGTAAGGGAACAATAAAACACCCCCAAAAATGGGCATTCAGAAATGCCCATGATATAGCATGGTGTTTAAAAAGCATTAAACTAAATGTTTGATAAGTAGTTACTATTACTGTTAGTGACTGATGATGGAAGTCTCCTGTTGCTTGCCACTATTTATGCATTGCAAGTATGATCTAACTATAATTTACAGTGCTTATAAAACCCCTCCATTTATAACAATCCCAACAGTGGAGCTCTTTTGTCATTATTAATTTAGCCCTACTAGTAGTGCAAACACTTCTGCAAAGTTGTCCTGAATACGTAAACTATATCTACTCGGCTTTTCCCAGTGCTTGATGCAGTTAGTATGTAAATGTATTCTGATGCAGATTTTTTTCATTTTTAACTCTTTAAAAAGACAAAAAAAAAATCACAAGAAGCATTCTTCCTAAAAGTACTTTGATAGCAATGGTCATTTATACTTAAAAGTTTTTTCATTATTCTGATGAGCAAATTGGCATTCAGTGGGCATTCTGGTATGTTGAACATTCATTCAGGTTCCATGAGACCATGGCAGCGTGAACGTAGATGTATTTTTACCATTTTTAGATATATTTAGTATGTTCATGGCCTGCATCCTGTAATGTAGCAGGGGAGGAACCCTGGTGTTCCCATTCAGTGGGGGATTCCCGGTAAGCTGAAGAATTTCTGCTAATGCATCCCCTAATAGATTTTGAGCTAGGGTGCTTAAGATGGAATATAATGAAGCTGTCCTTTTTTAACTGAAAGCTTTTGTGCCAAGTGTGGTGTTGTCTGTTTCCATATTTTCAGGATCCAGTATTAAAATCCCTATTCATATGAAAAATCTCTTTGTAGTCAGTGGATTACTTGTTTAAATAATTATGTAACTGAGTGGTAGTTACAAGATCACTCTAGATATGCAAGAATCTTCCTGAAAGAAAGAAAGAAGGAAAAGCACTTTGAAAAATATTTTAAGTGTTCCAGGATCTGACTGTTTGTTGTAAGCTAATCTGTTATATCTCGGATCTGTATCATCTAGCTGAGAACGCAAGGACTGTGGAGCCAAGAAATGTCATCTCGTGTTCTGTGGTGCCCTGAACACAACAATAATGCTTATTAAGTGTGTAATAACGTATTTCAGTCTAAAAATGGGATAATGCAACTCTCTCCTATCTATTTATTTTCTTTTATGGCCTGATTTTACTGTCCTTTATTTAGTGCAGAATACGTTATTAGCTCCTGTCCATCTACCACACACATACATTTATTATATTCTACATTTGTTTTTAAAACATTAAATATATTCATTCTTTTAAAGTATCTAATCGAATTCAGACCTGGTCAACAAGTTAGTCTCACTGGCATTTCTTCTCTGTACGTTTTCAGTTATCTGGTTTCCTGCTCTTCCTCCTCAGAAATAGCGTTACAGATTACAGCAGAATAGAATTTGAAGAATTGAGTTAAATTCTCTGTTCTGCCTCTCATTTGTGATCTACAGAAAATAATTTAGGCTGCATCTAAGCAGTATGCCAGGTACATTACATGGCGTGCTACAGAGTCCTGACCTGCAATGTTCCTGACTAGGGTGGCTAGGAGGTAGAAAGGACTTCTCCATTAACAGTCTTATTCATTCTTTGTTTCTCGCCTGTACAGTAGGACTGGTAGCACTTCTTTATCTGAAAGTCTCTGAAGTGCTCAGGTGAGTATATTAAGTTAGATCATGTAGATACTGCTGATAGAGAGAGATGATCAGTACAGGACCACATGGAGAACATCATCAAAGAGTAAACTTTTGTTTTCGCAGTAGTTAAAGTAAGTAGGATGAATAAAAAAATCTTTCATCTACAACCCGGTCATTTGTATAAATAATGGAGCCAAAGAGGGGAAAAACAAAACCAACCCAGTGAGCTGTCAGCTTCATAAGATTCCCAGGAAAGGGAAATTACCAGTGTGGAAAAAATAGAAGAATACGTTTCAAAGTAATACTCTCAGCAAATATAGCCACACATCACACCGGCTCTCCGCAGATAGATGGAAGTTCTTTTGCTCAGGGCAGTGTGAGTGAATGGCCTTTTGTCAAGATTAGATATATCCAATGAGGTTAATAGACCTGTTTGTACGAAGAACACTCCTGGCTAAGGATGGCCCAGTCTAACTCATAATGAGGCGCTCTGTCCTCTGAGAACAAGAGCAATGCAATGGATTTTCCCAGTAGATTTATCTTCAGAAACTAAAAAGCAGTAGAGGGAGTTAAATGACTCTTTGAAGTCTTGATGCTACTTACCATTATAACAGCCAATGCTTTAATGTAGGAAGTAACATGTAAAGTTTTTGTGTTTGAAGAGTTATTTGCAAAACATTTTTGGAGATTTTTATTTGTAAAAGCAAATGCAGTTTTGTTTTGAATTACCTGGATTTAGGATGTTAAGTTTGGAAAAAACAAAAGCATACACACAAAAAACCCAAAACATAACAATCCACAAACATAAAAAGCCAAGTGCAGCAGTGCCATAACAGCAGAAAAGGAGGCAATCCAGAACAAAAATGTATAAAAAAATAATTAACATGGAATGAAAGTTTAAGTATATAAGTCCATAAAATGGGGGTAGCAATTTTAATGTAAACCCAAGCTCTGCTTTTTATATCTGCATGAGAGCTATTGTATTATTGTATGCACAGATCACGTTTTAGTTATTTCATATCCAGTTGGGAATAAAATCTCAACTTTGTAAATACAAATAGCACAGACGGGGTATGTTTTTTCAGGGAAATGACTCACTTTTAGAATTAAGTTAGATTTACAACAGTAAGATCTGAAAACGGAAAGAGGGAGAATTTAATTGCAACAGCAAAAAATACATCTTAATGGTAATGAGAGATAGTGTGGTGAAGTAGTAATAAGTTCTGGTTACACAATCGCATTCACTGCTGGCAGTAATTTGTTTAGCTCCTTAAAAACATTCTAACAGTTTAGATAGGAAGGCTTTCAGTTATTATGCTAAACACAGTTGTGTGGTCATCTAATTTTGTTTGAGTCTGACATGATTGAGTCAGATAATTGCCAGATATTGCTTTACTGATTCTGTTTCAAGGCACTAGAACAAACAGTCTCACAAATAGCATAGCATTACGGTTAACATAATGCTGATGGAATTTACCTTTATGTTTTGACAGACTGGATTTTCTTTGCAGTTTAACAGAAGGCTTTATTAAAAACAGAAGCAGCTACTGATCAGATAGCACAGTAGCACAGATAGCACAAAGCTTTTTTTAGCTTTGGAGCTAAAAGGAAATTTGGAATGATGGTGATCATTAGTTGTATTTTTTTTTTCTGGCAACTTTTTGAATAGAATATTATTAATTTTCAAAAATGTGTTTAAAATAATAAATCTAAAGGGTTTTGACAAATTTAGATGTGTTTAATGGGACATCAGGTTTCTTGTTATTACTGAATCTTAAGTGCCATCTGCTGGACAAGAGGCAAGAATGGATCTTGGACTTTCTCAGACACAGAGCGCTCCCTTGGCCAAGGGGCTGAGCAGCAGCCAGGTGTATCTATTTTCATCATGTTGAAGATGGAGATTTTCAGTTTTGTGTATGTGCAATAGATAATTAAGGGCTGTCAGGCTAGCTGGTCATACTTTAGTCAGATTACACCTGGATGACACGGTCTAACTGCAGTGGGTAAAGGGTAGTTACAGCAAAGAAGTAGATACAATTACATTGCTTATTACATTAATACAATATTATTATGGAATTTTTTACTGCTGGATTATCATTACTGGATGATTTTGTTTTGTTGTTGGGCTTGGGGTTTTTTTGGGTTTTTTAAAAGTACTTAGTGATAATTGTTTATTGTTAACATCTACCCATTATGTTCCTCCTGTGGCTTGGCACATCTGTGTAGGAGCCATTTACTCATCCTGGAAATGTAGAACTTCTGTCGAAAAGTCAGCAACAGCTTCTTCCCTTTCTGCCAAGCACCAGGGTGGGGATGTGCTGTTTTGCACTCAGGTGGCCGCAGTCCAGGTCTGCAGGAAGTTTGAGTGGAGTGGGACACAAGTCAAGGTAGATTTAGCCTGTTACTTGTCAATCTGTTTTGCACGCTGCCAGCTGCTTTTTAAGGCAGAGTGGCACAGTGAATAACCTGAGCCTTAGTCATCTAGTCACAGCCAGGCACGCATGTCTCTTGGATGCAGCAAAGTTTTTTTTTAACTTGTGTGTAAGATCTACATCTTTTCCTCTTAATTTAAAATTGTTTGAGCTCGAATTAAATGGGTGTGAGGGAATACTGCCTATTGCAATTGCTGACTCTCGCAGCAACTTTTAGCATTATAATAGCCCATTCAGTAGAGGAAGAGGAAGAAGCATCAGCAAAAATATCACAGATTTGTGTGTTTGTAATGAAAGCAAACTAGTATTGGGACTGGCACCATCAGAAAATCCGACAGACCTCTCATCCTTGAGGGAGACGAGTTTCTGAGCCAAGGGAATGCTGAAGTATTCCGTGCAGACTCCCTGCAGTATCAGTAGTTCAGGTCTCATCAATAGCATTCATACTTTTCACGTTATAAATACTTTTCACTGGACAGCCTCAAAGGGCCTTACAAATATTAATGAATCCTCACAGCGTTCATATGGGGTGTTATCTCCACTTCACAGCCGGAGAAAATGAGACAGAGAGAAGGTAAGTAGTTTACCAAGATAACACAGTGAGTCATGGGCATCGTCTGAAGTGGGAGAAAGTCTGGCCTCCCCTTTCCATGAATGTTAGGTATTTGTTTAAATATTATCTAGAAAAATTAAGTTATGAAAAGCTTATCACATACATTATAATCACATTGGCTTATAAGATTTAATTTATTTTTTTACAGAGTCTTTTTTTTTTCCTTTTTCTGCCTATGTTTCTATGACAGAAAATTCTCTTTTACAACCTGTCAGTCTCTTTATCACTTTCTCATGAACCTTTATTTTGCTTTCTTATTTTTGGCTTCAGGCTGTTCCCTAGCTACCTTGAGACTGTGATAAAAGACATCCTGGCTCCTAATCTGCAGTGGCATGCTGGAAGAACAGCAGCTGCCATCCGCACTACAGCTGTATCATGCCTTTGGGCTCTTACTCACTGTGAAATGCTTTCGCCAAAAGAGGTAAATTCTCTCTTTCTCATCAAATGTACTTTGAAATCTTAGGCAGGAGCACGGAATAAATGCAAGGGGGAAAAAAAGAATAAATCCTTATTGTAAGTAATATTTTCAGATGGACATATAGTTTTCATAATAAAATTCATTAACTGTAATTGAGTATTAATAATTGAAATTATCAGTAGTGGAGGGATAATGATACCCTGATAAGAGACCTGAGGCCAGCAATATGGTGAGCTTTAGAACTCACCATTGTCAAATTTTGTAGATCTTTGTTCTAGCATAATGTCAGTTCTGTAGCACAAAATACTAACCACTATTATTAGCACAGCAACTTGGGTACTTGACATTATTGGACCCCTAGCCAGCACTGGAGCTAGCCAGGACATGCTTTTCTGTAATGTGGCAAAACCAAGTTTTCTGGTTGCCTTGGAGCCCACAGGTCCATTGAGGGAAAAAAAATCTAAAAGATTCCTGGGAAGGGAAGGAGGACTTGAGATGGAACTTGAAGGGTATCTGTAGAAACTGAAGTAGAGAGCTAACAAGGAGTGCACGTAAAGAAGTGTTACCCACCCTAGTGATTAAGGATTAATTGAATCTGAGGGGTTTTTTGAAGCTTATTTGCTAACAGAAATAGCGTTTGGAAAGGATGCACTGGAAATGTGTTAAATATAAGGGCATTTTTTAAAAATAAATGGAATTAAAATGTTTTAAATGTTCATAGTCTTTATTGTCTTTCTAACAGACCTTAATTGAACAAAGTGCTTAAACACATGTAACTGGTTGAGTTCACATATGCGAAAACATTTATATCAGAGACTATTAACTATTCTAATTAAACAGTTTTTCTGAATCAGTGCCTTAATGCCTTTTTTGCATTAATGTATATGAAATGTACATATTAAATTGGACATATTAATGTACATATTAATTGTACATATTAAAGTCAAATTATGAAACTCACTAAAACATTGTAATACAACAGTCTTTACTTAAAAGCTTCCTTTTAGAATAAGAGCACCATCTACTGGTACATACACATCATCCTCATCTCCAAATTATTTCAAGTCTTGCCAACAGTTTTTTAAAAATAAAAAGGCAAGTACGTTTAAAGCTTTTAGAAGTTACATAAAATTCATCTGCATATATACTGAGCATTCATGAACTGGATGATCGACTGGTAGATTTTCATTTCCCAAGCTTGCTTAGAGGCAAAAATAGAGCTGTGTAACTTCCAAGATTTTCAGGTTAACTTTTATAGTTAACTTTTTAAATTAAGCAAGCCAGTATCGGTCAGACCCAATGGTAACTGATGTAACCAATAAGCATATTGTTTTGGAGTGACTGAAAAGCTGTTGTTCTTCTGTGCTTTTCCTGTTAATTGTAGATCTTAAAAGTCAAAGATGGGCTAATGCCCCAAATTATTGCTGCCATGGATGAAGACTCTAAAATTACTCGACTGATGGCTTGTCGTATTGTTGGCGTTTTTTTAAAAGTCTGCGGGGAGCAGTTTGATGAAGATAAATTTACCAACACTTACACAGGTAAGTGTAAAAGTTTAATTTTTTTTTTTTTTAATCAACATCTCCGTGTTGAAGAATTACAGTTGCTTTTTTACCTGAAGTATCATAGTTAGCTTTTAAGGATGAAAAGCATCGTGCTGCAGCAGTAGGCAGATTCACTGTATAGCTTTAGGATTCACTGTGCAGGTTGTCCACCTCACTGGCAGATTCACTGCAGCTGATAATACAGACTAGGGAATGACCAAAACTGCTGTATGTCACTACGGCATCTGGCTTTAATCCCACGTAAAGAGCAAAAAGCCTTTAAACAGTTTGAGGTGCGAACAGGGGCAGATTATATGTAGACTGGGTTTCTCAGCCATTCTTATTTCACTCCCATACACATATTCTAATGCTATTTCTGTGTTCTCTTATCTGGTATTTTAACTATTCGGGTAGTTCTCCCCCAGAGTAATTTTATAGATATTAAGGAAATGGAAAAAGTAATGTGCTGCACAAAGTCATACCATTAGCAGCATTTTTGTGTATGAGAGGCAATTTAATGTCTTAAGCCTGCAGAGACTAAGACATGGTCTTAAACTGATACATGAGACTGCTTAAAGTGTATAAAGTACACATACACATTTTAGAAAATCAAGGTGTAAAACACCTGAGTAGGTGTTGTTGAGTGTGACTCCAACAGCACTTGCTTTTTGCAAGGCCTTCCTGTAGTAGCTTTTTAACTGCAGTATTTCATTTCATCGAGGTGGTGTACTGCAGACAAGTTAATGTCCCTTGGAAATGCCCTCGCTCCCAGCTGAGCAGAACTGAGCAGTATTCCCAACGTTATTATGCATTAGACCACTAGATGGAACTTCACTCGGTATTACGGTCCTTGCAAGGCTGGCCGGTATTTCATCTGCGTTGCTTCCTAGTTTAGACTATATGAAATAATGTTCTAACTATAGTGAAAGCAGAACAGTAATGCATTATATAAATGGTAGTCACATTGTTCTCCTTGCTGTGTTTCAGAGTGCCAAGAGCAAACCATTTCATTGTACCATAAATAGACCTGAATAGGTAGTGGGTTGGTTTTTTATTTAAAAAAAAAAAAGGGAAGAAGAAAACCCTGATCTGGAGTGCTGTAATGTCAAATAGAGATTATCTGTAATGCTTCTTAGGATGACGTTTAAATGCTAAACAATGAATCAGGAGAAGTACAGTCTATGCTATGTAACAGGATTTATGTGCTCAGAGAGATATACAAATAAATCGGACTTTCCCAAACTCAGCATCTTAATGGCTGATAGTTTTTCTTACATGGCACGGTAGAAATCTAACAACAAACATTTTTATTTTGGAGAAATACACGATCAGATGATTGTCAAAGTATGTCTTTGCATCTTGCATATTCAAATAGTCTGCAGTGCAGTCATTCACTGAAACGGTAATATTTGATAGAAATACTGTGCTTTATAGAGCATAAAAATACTTAAACTCTGTACTTCTGTAATGCTTTAATAGAAGTCCATAGTACCTTGTTAGAGTGCTAGAGAATGTTCAACTAATCTAAAGAATTTTGTACCTTTTTTAAATGTTTTTGACAACATAACAATCCAATAACAATGCACTGCGTGCCTTTAGGAACAACGTACTACATATATTCACAGTGTTCAAAAGACGGCAATACGTCATAAGTGCAACAATAATTTCAGTGATGACAAAATACATTTGTTTTTTCAAGTGCAAAAGATAACTTCGCTGTTCACAGTGCTGTTTGGTTATGTATATGCTCTTTTTCAGAAGTTTTAAAGCGTCTGGATGATGCTTCGTGTGATGTACGACTGGCAGCTGCTCACACCTTAACTAATTGGTTTAAATGCTTAAAGGAGAGCGATGTGAAATCTGCAATGGAAAGTCATATTGAGTTTCTGTACCAAGAACTGTTGATACATCTCGATGACCCAGATCAAAATATCCAAAATGCAGTCCTAGGTAAGACTTTCAGTCATACGTATTTTTAACAATGCTTTTTAAAATCATGTTTTCAAGTGTTACATGAGTAGTGCATACAACTAGAGGCGAATCCTTACAGGCTGGAAGCTCTCCTTTGGGTTTCAGTGAGTATGAGCTCAGACCTTTTACCTGTATGCAGAATGTAATGTGTTATCTAGCACTCACCAGAGGGGGAATGTCAGTGCATCTGGTGTATCAGAAGACTTTATAGATGGTAAACAGGATATGGAGCATAGACGCTAACCACTGCAGGATGTGACCATATCCTAGCTTGCTTGATGGATTCTTTGGAATTTATTAGTGTATCGGTCCGTGTTCAAGCACATAAATGTCAGAATACAGACCTCAGCAAATGAGGGGGGAATCAGGTTGTCATCAGGGCGCAACTTGTAGAAGAACAACTTCCAGGTTAGGGTTCACTAACTTGGATAGAGAAATGCAGAGCGGCTAATGATTTATACAACATATTTTTGTTTTACAGAAGTTTTAAAAGAAGGAAGCGTTTTATATCCAGAACTGCTCATGAAAGAAATTGAAGGGGTTGTACATAAGCATCGAACGCCAGCCTATTGCAATCAACTACTACATCACATTCAGTCAGCCAAAGAATCAGCTTTATGAATCAATGCTGAAATTCTTTTTAGTGAAATGTATGTGAAAGCTGTATGATCTGGATTACTTTGGTATTTTCATTTGCTTAAGAAAGGCTGAGCAATAAATAGATTGTTTTTTCTTTGTAAGTTCACTATTAGCTCATTTAAAAGTCAAGTTGGTACAATTTTATGTTCTTTGCCGTTTGAACAGTTCTTTGTATTTGCTAGCAATAAAACAATGTTTTAATTCACTTTGCATTGGAAGTTTTTCAGATACAAAGTTTAAAGGAGGAATGTTTTTCAGGAATTTGACACTATTTATAATTGAGAAAGATAATTTATTTAACAAAGTAATAGTCTAATGTCAAAGTTGTTAATGTAATTCAGCGAGGACTCAGTCTTTCAAAGAGCATTTCAAACTCTAGGTATTATTCAGACTTTGCAGAGTCAGCTCTGTGAGGATCGGTTTTATCAGGAAAAAAAAACAGCCAAACTTCCCTTGCATAATGCAACAAAATTTTTATAATGTTTTGAGCACTCATTATGCTGGTATAATAAGGACATATTCTGAGTAGGTGTCACTAAAGGAATAGTTTTTTATTGTCATTGTATTACATTTCGTGACTGAGAATAAAGCTAACCTTTTTAAATTAAGGTTTATACATGGGAGGAAACATGCTGTTTTGTCATTTAGATTAACAGTATTTATATTTTTGTATTAAATATATCACATCTGCAGTTTTTGTGTTTATACCATTGTGCCTTGGAAAGCAAGCAACATTTGTTTGCATATTACTTTGAAATGAAATTTTGCAACATTAGGTTAAAGCTTGATTTATTTTTTTAAAAGACCTTTGTAGTGTGTATGTTTTAGTGTTGTCTTATGTTCTCAGCTATGTAATAAAGTAAGTGAACTCCTAGATTCTTGTCTATGTCATTGTGGGGTAGTGTGCTATTTATTGCACACAGAAATCATGGAAAATCAGGATCCTGATTTTTTTGAGACATAATTGTTAACCAAACCATGATCTGTTCACAGCAATATCTACTTGCATTCTCAAAGATACATTTGAGAGAGAGTAGATACACAAGACAAGTCTTATTCGTAGCTTAAAAGCGCAGTCATGCAAACTCATGGCCAATTCCCCACAAAATACTAGGTGCCTTTGAAAATTCTGTCGAAAAGGGACAATAATATTAATGATATTGAATAATTGAGTAGTTTCTTATGGATCCAAAAGCGATTTTGCATTCCTGTAGAATAGGATACTCATTTTAGATCATACATACTGTCTTTAAAGTTGACTTTTCTTTTCATGAAAAGCCAAAATATAACCATTCCTGTATTGAGCAGCATTTTAGTTGACTAAAAACTATTAACTATTTAACTCACTATAACTGGAGGGTCAGCTGAAATTCTTAGAAGGCTCAATGTGAGTGAAATAGAAGTCCCTAGAAGACAGAAAATGGAGTGATGAGGTGGTGGAGTCTCCAGCCTTGGGGATATTAAAAACCTGACTTAACACAGTCCTGGGAAACCTGTTCTACCTGACTCTGCCTGGGCAGGGATTTGGACTACATGATCTCCAGAGGCCTCTTCCAGCCTCAACTATTCTGTGATTCTGTGAAATTGTTTCCTTAGTCTAATCAATGATTAGAAAGCCAATTTAATTAGATTGGAAGTAGACTACATAACTATCCTAACAGAGCCCTTAGAGTTTTCATTCAACACTCTGCTCTCAAAAGAAAAATAGTGTTTCAAAGTGCTGCGAAGCAGCACGTTGTTCCAATGCAACCTAAAGTTACAACAAGAACTCAGTTCTTGTTGTAATGTTCCTTGAAAGTCCACCAAATAAATCCTACTTAATGACATTACTACAGGCACAATTTTTTTAGCTTCCTATGTTGGCAAAATTTAGATTCTTTGACTTCACCATACTGACTGCAGCCTCATGATAGCTGCAGTACAGATGTTGTGCAGGTGCTTTTAAATATTCTTGTGATCTAAAGAAGAGATATTTGAAAACCCAACTTCAAATGTGGGATTAGAGAAGAGTATCGTCTTAGGCGAAGTGAAATCGAGTCAAAGTTTTTCAAGATGTTCTAAAGCTGGTACACAAATACTAAGAGCTGAAGTATTCATCAAGCTTGATCTCTTCAGTAGGCTGGGAACATTTTTTTCTGCAAATGTTGAGCATTTTGTTATCTTTCGGAACAGCCCATTGTAGGATGCCTCCCAAAGAAGAATCTCCGCATCATCCGACAAACCAGCTTTTTTCTTCAGAGCCAGGAGAGCTTTGTGAATTAAATAATAGTCCCTCTAGAGACGTGTTAAACAGCAACCTGATCCTAGTTTATGCATGTGTGACAAACTAGATATCCTCCACTATGTTCTTTTATTAGAAAGTGTTCTGGACATAGGACTTCAACAGTATGCTGACGCTGCTTATAGTTTACCATACTTCAATTTATAAAACCCAAATTTCTCAAATCCCTTTATGAAGAAGTGCTATTATGAAGTCTCCTGGGGATGATGTATGAGCCTGGGTTTTAAAGTTATTTTCTTTGAGAATCAACTTCCTCAGCTTCAACCTTTTACTGCATCAGTAGGAACACAATTGAAATGTATGATTTTTTTTTTCTGTTTTGCTAGATCAGCTGTTACATGTACTAGATTTTATTTGCGTTCATTGCATAATGTTACTAGGATCATATTCATTACGTAACTTTTAAGCAAGGACAGTTTTTTTGGGCAAAATAGTTATCTCGAACTTTCAGGCTCTTTAGATAAGCAGGCTTTAGCCCTGCCCTTCCTGTGACGAACACATGTGCTTCTGTCTTCGTCCTTGTAAGCTAGAAGACCTGTTGTGGAGGATCCTGGGACTTGGATTCTCAGCAAAACAAAGTTTTTGGTAAGTGCGTGCATTTGTCTAACTGAATATAGAACCTTCTAAATATTTGTTGACTACCTTAAATAGAATCAATTAATTAGACATTGAGAGGGCACTGTCAAATGAGGCACCTAGGCTTCGAGAGAAAGTCTCCATCAGAGAGCATTTTTAGGAGAGACTGGAGGTTAGGTATGTTCCCAGATCCAGCCACGTCTCGTCCATGTGGGTTCTTAAGGGCAATCTGCAGATTTCCTGGGAAATGCTTTAGGCAGGCTGTAGACAGTCTGTCTGCAGGTGTCTGGCAGTGCACTGTGTCATCTGAGCGCACGGTAAAGATGCACTAATGCACCTTGTCTGCTTGCGTACGCAGTGTGCTCCCCGGAGACTAACCTCCAGTTATAACTGGAAAGTTCTTAGAAACTATAATAACCCATCAGAACTCTAATCTGATCTATAGAGAGAGAACTATAGCTATTATAGTGTAATAACTTTCCAGTTATAACTGGAAATAACTGGTATAGTATAGTTGTACTATACTATTATACTATAGGAAAACTATACTATCATACTATATCATAGCAAAAACTATACTATTATAGTATAGTATAACTGTAATAGTTATTTGTTATTATTCTATAATTTATTTTATTTATTATTTACTGTATTTAAGTTGTTATACTATAATAGCTATAATTCTCTCCCTATAGATTAGATTAGAGTTCTGATGGGTTATCGCACAGGCTTTATCTCACTTGGGGGAAGTCCCTTGTCTGCACGACAGAAACACATCAGAGCATTGCCCCAGATATAAAGTAACATCTTGGCCTGCGGAAATCAGCTGCCGATTTGAGAGGAGCCAAGTTTCTGTTTCATTTGGGGAATCTGTGTTAGGATCGCTGCCTGGGAAGGTGAGCAGCTGTTGGCTAGAAGAGTGGATCAGAGCTGGTCCTGTTGGATACATAAGGGACTGCTCTGTGCCTCAGCCCTTCAAGTGAAGCTCTAACCATGTTTTAAAAAGAGAGAAAGAAAAATAAAGCAAAAAAATCTTCATTATTAGGCAGCTGAAGGATCCACAAAAATTACAGTTAACAGGCTTGCGTCCATTTACTGAGATCAATCCCGCAGGGAAGCTCACAAACAGCAGTAACTGCCATGAAGCAGCAGATGAGAGCTGTGAGGAGAACGGCTGCTCTGTCGGCCTGCCTTGTATGTAATCGGCTTTTCGTGTTAATGTCTGAAATCCCCCATAAGTCAGGACGATGGCAGGATCTAGTGGCAAAATTGAAGTGCTTTGCAGCCCCCTTTTAACTGATAACCTAATTGCACTGTATGGAGCACCCATTGCCTTTGGCTGACAGCAATGATGGTGTAGAGAAAGGGCCCTCGTGAGTTTAACCACAAAGTGTGATACAAAGGGCAAGAAACTTTTTCTTTAATGAGCAAGAAATCAGCCTTCGTAAAATCATAGATACTTCTGGCAATTTTCATACTAATGCATATATATGATCATCTCCCCAGCCGTGGACATAAAGGTCACCACGCTTCCTCACACTAAGGAACAAATCCACAGAATCCCCTTTGCCCAGCACGTCCCTGCCACGCGTTGCCGCAGCACCCTGACCCCAGCATCCCTCCCCAGGCTGATTCTGAGCTCCCTGTGACTCACTCCAGCGCTTCCCCAACCCCACCACCTTCAGACTTTGAAGCATTGCCCTGGTCCCCTCATGGCCCCATCACACAGCACTGTCCTGTGCTCAGCAATCCCCCCGTGCTACCCAGCCTGCACAGTGCGCCCAGGCACCCCCATACTGGTGATGTGCGTACCCGTGGAGTGCTGGCCCTCCATAACCCCGGGAAGCGCAACGCTTCGCCGTTTCCAACCTGCATGGCAGCACGCCGTGCCCAGTGCCCAGTATTACCAGCCAGAAACACCTTGCTGCACTGTTTTCTGTCACATTCAGTCCATACCTTCCATCGCTGTGAGGACCCGTACCTTCGTGGTTGATAGCAAGGGCCAGAACGTGGAGCAGAAGAGGTTTGCTAGGTGTGAGTGCAGGAGTGCACTGGGAACGGGAGTGGGAATCGCGGTGGGAAGGGAAGGAAGCAAAAATGTGGGAATCGGGTGGGAAGGGAAGGAAATAAGAGGTAGGACTAGAGAAATGTGGACCTGGGATTGGTTTGGCCTTGTATTGCAGTTTCCCTGTACCTGGTGTCAGTTAACAAAGCTTTTTTTCCTAAATTCCTAACTACCCTCTAGAGTGTTAAAACTGAAACATTTTTAATATGATCAATTTTTATTCTTATTGACCATTTTTCTACAGACTTCAGCTTAGCCAATAAAATTAAGTGAGCCCACTTTGTGTTCAGAGCTCATAGTTGGATGCTGAAAAACTTTGAAAGAATTTTTGTTTGCCTCAGAGCAGTTTCCTCTGAAACGTGGAAAAACTAAGTCCCTATATGTACCAGCTTCTTTTACCAAAACTGGAACATCCGACCAGCTTTCCCTTAAATCCTAGAAGCCAAAGGCTCTATCGCTCCTCATAGCCAAGGAGCAGAGGGAAAGCTGAGTCTAAGCCATCCTCCTCCAGCCTCTTGGCCTGGTCCTGATGGAAAAACAACTGCTCGGGACAAGTCAGAGCAGCCTGGGGAGCTGGAGCAACGCCCGGGGAGCACGACATGCCTCGTCCTGCCAGCGCAGAGCGCAGCCTGCCCTGCCCGGGCTCCAGGGGAACGGGGAGAAACAGCCCCGCGAGTGCCTGGCCTTACACCACCAAAGAACTTCAGGGAGATTTAAACTAAGAAGTGATTTTGCCGTGACTATCTTAAGCCCTTAAACATTATCTGCTCTAAAGACAAGAAAGCGGGTGCAGAAAGAGAAGGGGTGGTGAGAAAAGTGAGGTGATTTCTGCAAAGTATTCAGCCATGTGCCGGGAGGAGGCGGCTGGTGAGGGGCTGCACGTCTGACCAAATTGTGTGCTGCCTTCCGAGCGTTACTGGGATCAGCTCAGCTTTGGCTGCAGCATCTTAACACTTTCACATAACTAGAGCAAAGCTCTTTTAAAATAAACAGTAGTTGCCTAAAATCAGTGCTACAGCGACATCAGCTAACGTCTTAAGTGAATGTCTTTTTTTTGCACCCTCTTCTGTTTCTTCAGGATTAGCTGCTTTTACCCATTTTGTATACAAACAAGTACACAGAGTTTATTTGTCTATTTGATAATTACATATTTATTACCCAGTCTTTCCCAGCGAGCTGAGTCATTTCTCGTGCATGCACAATAACAATTTTTGTCCTGATTACCCTTTCTCAATTGATACATTCCCTATTCTTCTGTTCACTGCCATTTGAACTGTCCCTGCCCGCAGCGCACAGCATTGCGATGCCCACAAGAAAACTGTAGGCTTGAGGAGACTAAGGGTTTAAAAAAACATGGCTCAGACACAGATTTCAAATTTAATGTATTTGCATATGTTCCCCAAATATTTGAACAACGGGGGGCTTGTTTCACGCCACAGCTTCTTTGCTGAAAGCAGGCCTGTGATATTTCTTTTTCCTGCGCTTGTCCAGCGGTTACCGTGGCCTGGTGTTGGCACCGGTGAAGATCGCTTGAGCATAGTGTGGGATCCACAGTGCTTAAATCCCGCCGAGTGGCTGGGTGTGTTGTGCAAGTGCCAGAAGTCTTAGAGGAGAACAGCAAGTGAAAGGGAAAGAAAATCCAAAAAAGACGGAGTGAGAAGGAAACAGCGAGGGGAGACGCAGAAATACTGGGAAAGAAAGTCAATGAGGATCCAAGCAGCAGAGGCAGAAGTGAAAATTTAGAGGTAACTCCCCGCAACTCTTTAGCATTTCTCACTCCAAAGACATCCATGGCTCAATTTTGTGGAGAGGGAAGCTGAGGCAGAAGGCAGCTTGGCCGCGGCCGCCGGCAGGACGGTGCTGCCGGAAGGAAGAGCCCGAGGCAGGGAAGGACAGCCCGGGGGAGTAGGGCGGTGCCGCCATGAAGGGATGCTTGCTGAACAGGAGGAAGTGCCGCGGTGCGCCCCGCTGTAGGGGCTGCGTGAGGGGCGGTGTGAGGGACGGGGTGTGAGGGGCTGCGTGAGGGGCGGTGTGAAGGGCGGTGTGTGACGGGCTGCGTGAGGGCCGGTGTGAGGGGCTGCGTGAGGGACGGGGTGTGAGGGGCGGTGAGGGGGCTGCGTGAGGGGCTGTGTGAGGGACTGTCTGAGGGGCGGTGTGAAGGGCGGTGTGTGAGGGGCTGCGTGAGGGACGGAGTGTGAGGGGCGGTGAGGGGGCTGCTTGAGGGGCTGTGAGGGGCGGTGTGAGGGGCTGTCTGAGGGGCGGTGTGAAGGGCGGTGTGTGAGGGGCTGTGTGAGGGACGGTGTGAGGGGCTGCGTGAGGGACGGAGTGTGAGGGGCGATGTCGGGGGTTGGTGGGGGGCGGTGCGAAGGGCGGTGTGAGGGGCTGTGAGGGGCTGTCTGAGGGACGGTGTGTAAGGGGCGGGGTGAGGGGCGGGGTGTGAGGGGCGGTTACCGGTGGGCGGGGCGGGCCGCAGAGGCGGGTGCTGGCGGCACGCGCCGCGCGGGCGGGGCGGGGGCTCCCGGCGGCCTCGGCAAAGCGGGCGGGGCGAGGCCAATCTCAGCCGCCGCCGCCGCTGCGGTTGCTGCTGGCGGCTCTGTCGTTCCCTCGCTCCACCGGCGCCAGGTAACCGCCACCCCGGGCACCGGCAGCCCCGGCCTCGCGTGCGTGCGGGCCCCCCTCTCCGCCGCCTCCTGTGAGGGGGAGCTTCTCCCTTCCTGCGGCCGCGCTGGGGCGGGTGGGGGACTCCCCTTTCCCTCAGGGGTCAGGCCGCGTTTCCCCCGCCCTTCCTCAGAGCGGGGGCGGCAAACAGCTCGGTGCCAGCCCGTTCCGGCCGTTGCCGCGCTGCCAACGGCCCCCCCCAACCGCCCCCTCGCCCCCGTTTACTCGTCACCCGCTGACTGGCCGCAGCTGCCGCCCGCTCCCGCCTCGGCCGGCCCGCCCGCCGTCGCTTCCCGCCGTGAGGGCCGGTCCCGGGCAAGGCGGGCTCCGGCGGCCGGGGCCGCGTTAGGCAGCTGCCCGCGTGGGAGCCCTTGGGGCGTTGTGTCTCGGTCTGCATCCTCCTCTGGGCGGGAGAGAGATCGGCTTCTTCCTCAGCTCGGACAGTAGTCCAAGGAAGGCAGCAGGGCGTGAGGACATCGCGTGGGAGAGCGGGCTGGAGTTGTTGGATCAAACGCTGACCTCTCTTTAGGGCCCGAAGTTACTTGGATCAGCGCTGTTAAGCTGGAAGGAGAGAGACAAATCTCTGCCGTGGCTGTCCGCCTGCTTAGCTGCCTCTTGGCCTGCCACTTGGAGCATTTTCTTGTCAGAAGTAACTATGACCTGCAGCTTTCCACTCTGATTTAGAAAGAATTGATAAGTGTGCTGTAGTGCCTGCGCTCACTGCAGTTCCTGAGCTTTACTGCAAAGGTAACGTACTGTAATCGATGTTGTGGTCTGGTGTGGGGTAGTGCCAAACCTGTCTTCGCTGTCCCCCCGGTTGTCACCTCAGGGCAGCTGGTGTCAGTGAACTGCTTCTGTGGGGAAAGTGTTGTTGAACAGGCAGGGTTTTACTGTAAAAGAGTTTGGCGTTGCTCACTGAGTGATTGCTTGTAGTTTTACTGCAAAATATGATATTTCAGGATTGTGCTCACTTGAGATGATAGAGCTGTGTTCCTGATGTGGTGATCACGTTTGGTTGCTCTTCATTAACCACAGGGGTAGAAGTGTCTGAAACAAGAAACTGTTTAGAGGCAGCGCCTGTTTTCTGACAGTCTCAAGAAGTTTTACGTCTGCTGGAAAGAAAAAGTATTTGGTTTGCCTTATTTTATGTTTCTTTATTTATTAAAAAAAGGTATTGTTTATAATATGTTGTAGGAAAGGAAAATCTTAGCTAGCAAATTCCAGGTTCTGTGTTGCTGCAGTACTTGCAATCCCCCTGTCCCAGCGTCTGGTTTTCAGTTTAACATTACACAAAAAGGAAGTGAAATCTTCGCTCATTTTTTAAAAAATTTCTATCGTAGTACTTTGCAACTGACTATTACAGGCTAATGCCTCTGTTGAATTTCTCAGTTAATGTCTAATTCCCCCTCTCACCTATGGGGTGTATTACTATTTGCTGATTTTCATAATAATATTATGGAAGTGAGTTGCAGGCTTTTTCGTCGTAAGTGATCTGTATGGAGGGCTTTATTGACAAGCTTAGTAGGCTTTTTACGTTGATATATTAGTAGACGTGGCATATATGTATCTCCTTAAATCTATGCTACTTGACTGACATGTGACTTGGTGATTGTAAGAGTTGTGGCCATTTTGGGTAGTCAGGTGTAGGAGTTAGTTATAAAGAGTGAGACGTTGGGTTGGATTTTGTTAGACAATGAATGTTGAGGTTGTTTTATTGGGCAAGTGAAGCGTTTTAGGAAGGCGAGGCATGAAGTAGAATGTGCCTTTTGTTATCTGCCGGTGAGCTGGTGGTTAAAATAAACACGAAGGACGTGCACAGAGCGTTTGCAGAGCAGGCTCTCGTGAAGTGGGACGCTCCCTGCAGGGACACCCAGGGGTTAAAAGCCGTGGGCTGGCTGAGCCGGCCGCGTCCAGTGAATTCAAACTCTGCCTCTGAGTGACAAGGGAAGCTCTGGGGGCTGGGTCGGATCAGTCGGATCCTGCGGGCTTTGTTGGGGCCGGGAAGCCATTTTGGGATCCTGCGGTGTGGCATGGAACAGCATGTCCAGTCCGCCGGGGAGCGCGCCCTGAGCCCGGGCCGCCATCGCGGGCGCGGCGTGGCGGCCCCCCGGCCCCCCCAGCCGGTGCAGCCCGCGGCGCTGGCCACCGGCCGCGCCTTCCACCCCTCCCGTGCGGCTCCGCCAGGCCGGAGGCTTACCTGGGCGAGCTGCTGGAGCGCTTTGAAACTCCCCGATTCTGAGGCAGCTTGTAGAGTCTGATGGGGGAGGCCTTGAGCAAAGCGCCGGATCTCTTTAAATGCAGAGGCCTGGTGAGGTTCGTGCACTGAAGTCTTTGTGTGTATTTAATTGTGAGGTGATCTGGAGGTGCCTGGCTTATAAAATGACTCAGTGTGGTGCCATGCAGTGTTTCAGGTGCTGTGTGTGTAAACAACGGACAGACGTGTTTATTGCTTCACCGTAGCTGAATGTATAGCTGGCTTCTATCAACCTTCCTTTTAAAAACCATTTGAAGTGGTGCTTAATGTGAATATGCAATGTTACTGCTTTGTGAAGAACCTCTGTTTTTGTTAGTAGAGTTACAGCTTGACACCTGTGTTTGGGGATCTCTGCCATAATACTCAGTGGTACCATCTAGTTTAAAGTGTGAATTTTATTACTTGGGATTTTTTTGTTTCTTTGCTTTTGTGTTTCTGTTTTAAAGGAATAGTAATGCTTTAAGAATGTGTGTTTTAATAAAATGTTGATTTAGCTTGGAGCTCTTTGCTTTTCAGCCTGTTTAAACTAGTAGTTAATTGAGTATGTGGAAACATTCTTCGTGGAGTATATTTACTTAGGAATTTGCCTTTTTTTTAACAAAAAAGAGTAATTTTATTGGTTATTCTGAATAATAGTAGAAAATAAAAATTGAAATTACGAGTAAAAAATGGCTTGCTCTAAGGAACTGATAGGGTTGCATGCTCTAGTTTAATTGTTATTAATAATTTGCCCAAAAGTCTGGTTAGCTTTTATGGCATTAGTATGTTAAAGCATAATGACTTAAACTTAGTTTGCTTTAAAAGGTAAGGATAGAATAGGTTCTACGTGAAGCAGTACTACCAACATCTCTCTCAGACTTTAAATGTATAGTTCTTTTACCCCTTGTAATGTAAAAAATAAGACATGCTTTCTTGCAAATTTTCTCATTCTATAACAGACTTCCTGGTGGATATTTCTACTCTGCCAGTGTCCCGTTTGTGAAATGGCGATTTACCACTTCCTTTGTTACCAAGGGTGTTTGTGAGGAAATGTCTAGGTAGTATGTTGGTGGAAGTCTATTTATGTACCCAAAAAGGCATAAGTGGGGGTTCATCCTTGTCCTTGCCACGTGCTTGCAGTGTGTACACAATGTGTATTTGCTGCTTCCCCTCTTGTGGTGATTCTGTGCCTAAAGGCCACTATCAGAGCGTCACCTTCCATGAAAGCCAGGAAGTTTGCTGCAGCGGTACTAGGGTTTCATTGAGGCTAGCTGATTCTGAAAGTGATTTTCAGATAAACAGGCTTATGAGGTGGTGGTGCAGTCTCATGTCACTCAGATGCTTCGTAGTCCACATCCTCTGGAAACAGCCAAGGGGCTTTGTGTGAAGGTAAATTCTGCTGCATTGATTACAGGAGTCCCTGTGCTTCCTTGTGTTCTGGCCAAGTCAGAATTTGTGTCTTCTCCTGCCCTTCTACTCTGCTGATTTATTCTAACACTGATTCAGTTGAATTGTGAAGGAGAGATGATACTTGAGATGATCGTTGTTGTCTGCTTCCCCAAAAAAGCAAATAATCCAGCTGTCTCCTCTGCAGGAACATGGAAGTTAGTTTGTAAGTTGAGGCGTGCTCTAGTGTCCACTTGCATTCTAGGTGAAATGTGTGCTTCTCTTTAATTGCCTTTAGGTTGTCTTATAAATGTACTCTTATTACTTGGGGTTTTTTATGCAACTACATGCTGAGTTCTTTCACTATATGTCCCTTAGATAATTATGGGCTTCTGGGGAAGGAAAAAAAGCTACTTAAAAGTTTGGGCCCAGTAATGCTTGCAGCAAAGCTGATACCAAAAGCCTACATGAATCTGAGTCCAGACAGATCTATTGTACCTAAATCAGAAATCTGCTGGGCACCCGCAAGTGTTTAAACTGGAGCGAAGTGCTATGTCTACCTCTCAGGTTCTCTGCCAAGTTTTGTGGTTTTAAATTTCCAAACTATTTTGTTAGCATGTCTCTCCTTCTCTTCCAGTTGTAGATGAGTTTCATAAATGAGAAGAAGTAATATATGAAAGGTGGAGTGCTGTTAAACATGAGTGAACAAATTAGAGGGAGTTATTGTCCTCCACCCACCCCTGGTCTGTTCTGTAGCTTAAAGCTCTGTTGTAATAAGTATGTAGAATATTTCTAAATAAATGGGGTTGATCATTTGTTTTGTGGGTTTTGTTTTGAAGAAATGGATAACTAAAATTAAGCTATTGAACTAGTAGCCAGGTTTAAAAAAAATCCAGTTTCATAGTAAATTTTAGATGCTTGTTTTAGAAAATTGTGGTGGTTATTTCTGAAGATTATTTTCAAGTTCTGCTTACATCAGTTAAGACTGTTCTGTTGCTTTGAAAAATTGAGTAAAGGTTTTTCCCATTGAGTCTGAATTAATTTTAGAGCATCAGACACAGTGAATCAAACCAAGACCCTAAATCTTTTAAGAGTGATTTCTAACTACATGGTGTTTAAATGGCAAGCCTGTTATCTTTACCAGAGATCTTGGTGCTATGAAAACCAGCTATTAGTAGACCTACGCATAAATACCTCCAAGGCTTTTCAGTTAGCAATGCCATTGTCAAGTACATATTTTATCTAATACTAACTTAATGATATATTTCAAACCTTAGCAAATAAGGAATATGGTGTAAATTCTAGCATTTTATTTCTTTAGAAATCAAGTAAATAGAGAACTGGTGAGAAAGGGGAAAAGAACAGGAAAGAAGCTGAGCCAATATGTTATTTTTCAAAGTCTGCTTTGCTCTACCCGTATGGGTGGCAGAGACAGAGGGAGGAGTTGGGTAGCTGCTGAAAGCTCACTTGCACAGCCTAGCTTTCCATGTGGGAATATATTGCTGGGTGTCAAAAGCATTATATCAGCTATTGAGTTGCCAGTTAAAAAGTAGGTTTATTGATGAAATGATGTGTTCTAGGTAGTCAAGATCAGCTCCAGTGGACACTAAACAGTGGTGTCCCTGGCTTGTGGTTTCAAAAATCTTTCTATTGGGATGGACCAATTTAAACAGATTAACCTTAGTCATGGTTTTGAATTTCAATAGTCATATGTCTGAGAAATCTGTTTTGTTATTGTTTAAAACAAGTGCTATCTGATGTTATCAGCATCCCTCATCTTGAAATTCTCTATTTCCACTTTCATTACTGAGGAATCATTACTCTCTGGTCCCTGTTTCCTAGGTCCTCAAATGAGCTCTTATTTGTTGTTAAAGTATGGCAGCAGTTGCTGTGTATTCTAGCAGTATTTGCTGCTTATTCTGGCAAGAGAATTAGACTGCTTTGCTAATACTTCCACACTACTGATTTAAGCTTCTCTAAACAAACAACAAATTTTATGTACAAGCCAGTGAAAGCATTATGGCTCTGGGACAAGTGAAGTAAGTTTAGAGAAAGATCACTTAATGGGAATGCTTTTTCTACACATCAGTTTTTTAGTATTATAAATAGCAGAAGTGAGAGACCTCATTTTTCACTAACTCTAGAAGTGCATAGGAGGTGCTTGCTTCAGAAAGATACAATATTGAGGCCTGTGTTTTGATTAAAAAAACCAAAAAACCAGGAAGGAAACTGTCTTCACTAGTAATGGAAATATCCTTCTGCCTTATTGGCATCAGGATTTGGAGGCTACAGGTGGACTGACTAAGAGCATTTTGGTGTTGTGTAGAGATTTCTTTTTGAACTGCTGTTACCTGTGACTCTGTGCTTTTTGTCTATTTCTTATGTGTATATGTAGCTATACAAATGAAAACTCTTATTTCAGCATAGCAAAGTGCATTTCCAAAATGAGATACTTGTTGATGTTTTGATTATAAGAATTAAAGTGTGCTAAGGAAATTTTTACCTTAGTTTAGGCATGTCAGCACAGTTGTGTGGAGTATCTTTTACTGCTGCTGAAACAGGAGCCATAGATAATCTGAAAATAGCCAGGATTCTGCTTTGCTAACCATGCAAATCCAGCATAGCCAAATCCCTGTTTGTTAACCACAAATAACCTACTATCAAATAATCTTTTCTAGAAAAGCAAAACTTTTCTTGTGGCTAATAAAACGGAGAAGGGCTCAAGGTTTTTTACAAATGTTTTGAACTTCAAAGTCAAATCGTACATAATACCACAAGTAGTCACCGGTACAGCTCTGCAAGTTTCTTGATATGGCAACATAAGTTTTTTCCTGTTAAATCTATAATACCTTCCAAAGACCCCATGCAAAATCTTACAAGTGTGGGTTGGGTTTGGTTTTGGGGTGTTTTTTGTTGGTAGGGGGTTTTTTTTTTTTTGGAAGTGGATGGCACTCTGGAAAATGTACCTAATTCCAGCCATGGGAGTCATTTTACAGTTGGCTTCTGCTAGGGTGTGTATTCAGTGTTTTTATGACAAGAATAAATTAACCAGTACCAAATATTACAATTTCATGTGAAATGAAGGAAACTCCCTTGCTGCTTGTGGATGGTGTTCAAAGGTTGTAGACTAAAATGATTTGACTATATGTAAAAACTTTATCAAGTTCCACCTGTGTTATGCTTTGGGCACAGAACAGCCTGTGCTTTGCTCAATGGGCTTTCAGAGCAAAACTCATTGTGAAGAGATCTCTGAAAGTACGGCTACGTAGTTTTTTAAATCTTTATGCTTAGCTTTTGGGGATGCTAGCATAACTTAGTTCCTATGGAAGTGTTGTAGTGTAGTTGTGATAAGAGCTTGGCTCATATTACAGTAATGTTCCAGAGAACTCGGAAACTGCTGGGAATAGAATATCATAAAGAAAGTTGCGGTCAGAAATACACTGAGCTTCATGCAGTAATGATAAGGGATATCTAGCACTAGCAGCAATACTGCTGAAATACCGAGAGCTCCATATTGCTGGTAACAGTAGCTTTTTTAATTTCAATACTTCATAACACAGGCTGAACAGCGCAAGGGCTCTTATGTTGACTCTATGTAATTTTAAGTCACTGCATTACTTTATTTTCACCTTTTACAGTATGATTTGAAACAGTCAACATGGACTTTTCACGTCTACACACGTACACTCCTCCCCAATGTCTGCCAGAGAACACTGGCTATACATATGCACTCAGGTGAGAACTCTTTTCTTCTTGTAGAGAAACTATATGTTCTCTGAATGTTGTTAATTCTGCAGAGTTTAGCGTTCATGGTAAGTAGCTGACTTCTTCGGAGAAGCATGCTTTATCTAGTCTGTTTTGGAAATAACTGCTATGTCCTAAATGGAGGAAAGAATACATGTTGAACTAACAGGACAATGACTAAGATAATGACTCAGTGTTTATTAGTTGCTATGAATAAACTAGTCTCCGCCTAGTTACAATTGCTGTTTTATTTCTATAAATACGTCATCAAAATTCTTAGCTGTTTTCTGGTATGTCTTGTAACTTCTGTTTGCATTTTCTTTTGTGACTTGGCACCATTTTCACTTTAAAACACTGATTGATACGCATTCATTGTTGCCAGTGTGGAACTTGGCTGGAAGTCGCATATTGATGACTTTTTTATAGCAAAACTGCTTGTTTTGTGAATGTAAAATCTGTATTCTAATGAACTTGGTTTTTCTTGTATCTTTTTATTAAACTGACCATTATTAGACTGTTTTTCTTAAATCACTTCATTTTTCTAAAAAACTCTGTAGTGTTTGATAGTTTTGGTATTATGTCTTCAAAATAAATGTTGTGATGCCCATTTGAGTTTTTGTAATATTAATAGGGCAGATTGTGGCTGCTGATTTAATCTGTCTAGCTTTTCCTGTTGTTGAGTTATTGGATGTATCTTCAAGCACGTGTACATCAGTGAGCCTGAGTTACTGGTTTAGCTAATTTTAAGTTTAAAAAAAAAATTTTGTTTGTTAGGATGCAGTATGAGAGTGCTTTTCTATTCTGTGCCTGGAAATCATTATTGTGTATTAAAATATAGTATTTAGGTTGGAGAATACTTGGCTACTTGCCAATAAAACAGAAGTTGGCAAAACTGTAGAATTAAGATATCGCTAACTTAATATTCTTGCTTTTGTGTACTCTAAAACTGTAGCATCATCAGCTTTTGTTGGGGATCATGGTTTTTTTAGCTGTAGCCTGATGTTAGTAGTGTTGCAAAATGGGATGTGTTCTACGTTGCATCAATTCAATTGCAACTCTTTTCTGAATTTTTAGAAAAACATTGGTAGAATGTTGGTTAAATACAAGTGAGTTTACTAATTTCAAGGAAAGACATGCTGGACAATGAAAGATGATTTATGTGCCTTATATCAGCAAGCAGATTCACTATTGTATTACTAAGTGTTTTTAGATAGCTCTATATTGCAAATGTACCTTAGATTGGCTGAAATATTTTAACTCTTTTACAGAGGATAACTTTCCCTATTGTGAGCAATGAAAGTAGACTTTGATTCTTCAGGTTGTTTAGACAGTGGTTTTTATGTCTCTGAGCATATCTTTCTTCAAACAAGCTTTGAAATTGTCATCTAATTTGATTTCTTTTCCTTAGTAGTTATATTTGTCTGAAATGATACTAGTATGTTCTACTGTACAATCTTCTCCACAGCAACTAATCTTTCTCACAGACAAGAGGGAATAAGTAGGTCTTAGTATTAACTTAATAATTAAAAAGAAAATCAATCTTAATTTCTTATGTGTATTTCCAAGAGTATTAGCAAAGTAAAGTTCAATGGCTTGCTTAAACTTATCTGGGGTTAAAACCCTTCTGAGCTGGGTTTTTTTCTTGCCTGCTATTTTGTTGGGTATGAGTTTTGTTTCTTGCTAAAGTAAACAAGAATACCACAGGAGCAAAGATTAATCTGCCAGGAAAGGAAGACGCAGAATAATAAATCCTATTTGAAATCTGGAGTATAGTTCATTATGACTTTGGTGGGTTTTGTGTAGAAGACAATTGGAGTGTTTGACTTCCTACATAAATGAAGATTGTCGTTTTGCAAAACTGAGAACTTGTGAAGAGGCCTTTGGAGAAGGGGAGGGTTACATGTCTTGAAACTTCTCAGCCTCCTATTTTGCTGTGTTAAACTATGTTAGATATAGGTGTTCAGAAATGGATAGAGCTGGATAAGCTGACGTTTACTTGCCTTCATTAAGTCAGTTATTATAGTTAAACTTGGCTGAAATTAATTCATTGTGATTCTTTCTTGTGTGGAAAGGAAGGATTAGCAAGCACTTTCTTTAAAATTTCCTCTTGAAAAATTCTGTGATGCCCCAAATATTAAAATAATGGGGGAAAACTACTTGGTACACTGCCTGCTTTCAGGGTGTCAAGAGTGAACTACAGTCTCTTGAGCGGACTCTCGCTATGTGTCTGCTTGTTGAATCTGTGCAGATGCCATGTATTACTGATGTAGCTCTTCCTACCTTGGGTCAAGCAATATTTGAAGAATCTGAGGAAAGGGTAAGTTAGGCAGTTGCTAATCAGAAATATTTTCATGCTGAAGTTCATTCCTTCTCCTCTCCCCCCCACCTGTATTTGTTTTGCTTAGATTCGATCTGGCATGTTCTGCCTTTGACAATTCAATCTTTACAAAATCTGCCTGTGATAAGGAAATTGGCTTGTGCATGTAGCACTGCAGAAAGTACAGGGAAGTTAGATACCACAAAGCTATTAATAGAGTTGGTTATGACCTATTAATAGTATTTATATTAATACTCGCTGGGATTACTGTGTGTTCATAACTGTTTGTAGTGCTTCTACTTTGTGCTTTTACTCTTCCAGCCCAAATCAGAAAAGCATTAAACTGATATAGCTAAATAACCTTTGTCCTCTTCAAAATGCAAGTCAAACTTGTTAATCTCACCCACTTGTCAACGTGTAATTTACACCCCCCTTTTCAGGCTGATCTTTCCTTTAGTCACCATCATCTTTTGAGTTGTGTTGTTTTTGTCAATTAGGGTACCTTTAACACTGCTTTTTCTTCACAAATATGGATTAAATTGATAAGAATTTGGTTTGGTGTGGTTTTTTTTTTCCCTGTGTCATAGCATTAAATCAGGATGTAACTTTCTGCAAAACAGTTGAATAAAATCCTTTGGTGTTTTTTATGTGTGTTCTGGGACTGATCGAAGCAATAGGTAAACAACTTAAGGTAGTGTCCTTGGTCAGTTAATATAAGCAATGCCCTGGTCAGAAAGCGTATGAATATTCGTATACTGATTATACACCTGTGTCCATGTTAGAAGATATCTGTTTAGTCATAGTTCTCTAGGTATATTGTATTCATCTATTATTGATAATCAAAAACATTACTGCCAGTTTCATTCCAAGGAATACTTAAAATAAATGATACTTAAGGTCTTCCAGACAAAGCTATAGGTGTGCTAAAATTGGCAGACCTCGTTCTCATTCCACTTATAAATAAACTTGAAAATTAACCCACTGAAGTCTAGGACATTCTTATTCTGTAGAAGCTCATGTGAAGGGGGTGTCAAGGTAATAGCTAAGAAGCTGGAAGTGTAAGACTAGATACAGTCAGCTGATCTGCCAGCAGCCTTGGGAGCTGTTTGTTGGGGGAAGGAACCAGAGTCTGCACTGTTTGTGTAGGTTATCTAGGAGTGTAGGCTAATTGCATCCCACCTTTAATGTGGTTTTTTGCTAGCTATACATATTGGATAGGAGTACCATCAATGTATCCGTTTGTTTCTGTCCTGTGAAAGAAAAGGCAGGGTTTTTTTTGTTTACTGCAGTCTTTTCTGTAGAAGAAAAAAGGCTGCTTTTCAAAGTGTGGAAAGTGAGATGGCAAGTTAGGAGACTTCTAGATACTGTCCTGCTGACAGAGGACAGATAATTCTCTTCACTTTCAATGTGAAGAGAATTATTATCCTGCATAAGCAAGAGAGAAGCTCTCTTTTTGTTTAAAGAGGAAAAGATCCTATGATTTTTTCTTTTTTTAGATAGTAGCGCCCAATTCCAAGCTATGTATTAAACACAAATTGATATAAATGCTCATTGAGATACTTAATAACAGCAAGTGTTCATAAACAGAAACAAATTGAGGCTGGTCACAGCTGTCAGCTTGTCCTGTGTACTTTGTGTTCTTGTGAATTGAGTATCTGTAAGAAACATTGGGTGAAGTTGAGGAAAAGCAAATGCATAGTGACAAGTGTAAATAGCAAAACTGAATTCTGAAACAACTGTTTAGGGAGGGACTCAATAGTAAACTGTTGCGGCTCTGACCCTTTCAGAATGAACAACAGGAAGAGCCGTATTTAGCCTGTATTCTCACTTCACATCTGTCAGAATACAAGCTGTCTAAACAATATTTTTGAAAACTAAAAATTATATCCTTTTGTACCTAATCAAATGTAGACTAAATCTGTTTTCATGTGAGGAGGCTCCTGCCTTATTTCCTCTCCCCCTTCCACCCAAATGTAAGCAAGGATTAATAAGTATAATGTATATAATAATGTATGCAGGGTTTGTCTTAAGCTGTGCTTGGACTTCTGCCTTGCACAGGGTTGCATTGCATGTGGCAGCATTAGCAGGGCAGACCAATAAGATCAAGCAGGTGGTGCTGAAGACCTGCCATCAAATCTGTGCACCTCTGGGTGATTGAAGAAGTTATTTCGGACAAGCTCTGGTCTGGTCCTGTGAGCTGATTGCCCATTTGCTGCTGGAACAACTAGCTTTCTTGCAGTGCATTGTCTGGGTTAGCTTTCTAACTGAAAGAAATGCAGTTCACATGCTCTGACGCAGTCCCATCATATGTGCTTTACTTTACATTGTGGAGCAGTCAGGAAACTCACTTCTAAAGCACCCACCTTGTCAGAATTAAATCACTACTGTAAGCGTAGCTACTAGGCTTTCTGATGTTAACTGATTTGTATGCCAAATACAAGGAGGCTGAGGGGAGACCTTATCACTCTCTACAACTACCTGAAAGGAGGTTGTAGCGAGGTGGGTGTTGGTCTCTTCTCCCAAGTAACAAGCGATAGGACAAGAGGAAATGGCCTCAAGTTGTGCCAGGGGAGGTTTAGATTGGATATTAGGAAAAAATTTTTCACAGAAAGCGTTGTCAAGCACTGGAACAGGCTGCCCAGGGAAGTGGTTGAGTCACCATCCCTGGAGGTATTTAAAAGACCTGTAGATGTGGTTTATGTGGTTAGGGACATGGTTTAGTGGTGGACTTGGCAGTGCTAGGTTAACCGTTGGACTTGATAATCTTAAAGGTCTTTTCCAACCTAAATGATTCTATGATTCTACAATACATATCATATTATTACTTTGTAATGTTCTGGGGTCTTTAATGATTGTGTAGGAAAATTATTTCCATTAAATTGTTTTTACACAAATACATTTTATATTTGCTGTTTATATGTATTCTCTTAAAGGGAAAGCTTCCATTTCAAATACAGATTGCACAGTAGAATCTACTCATTCATGTCTAATTTGCTTGCTTGTTTTTGTTTGGGATCTGGGGGAGAAGGAGCTGCTATAGTTAACAATACCTTGTTTTCTCTTCTTTTAAAAAACAAACCAAAACCACAGGAATATTAAAGTAACTGCTGTTACAGCTCTGTATATCCCTGTGGCCCAAGAGGGAACAGACTCTGTAGGAAAGCTGGCCTAGAGCACTTAGTGTTTAGATACTTTGGGTCACAGTGCTGCATGGTTCTAGGACCTGGCCTCCTGCTGTGCTGTACCCTGTAACAACAAGCTCTGCTCAGTGTTGTAACTGAATGTTTCCTTTGATTTTATGTATGAGCATTCTGCTTTAGGCTAAACTGTTTTAGTAAATGTATTTCTTACTCCTCTGTTTAATCTGTTTGTGTTTGCCTTGTGTTGTTGCTTTGTCTTTGTTGTAAGTTTTTATGGAGGTTCTGAGAGAATCAAGTGTAAAAGTGTGGAGTAGAGTTCCTGGGGTAATGATGTGAAGCTTGTCTACATGTAAACTTGCCTCTGTAGGATAAAACAGAGAAAAACGGATGAAAGACACTAAACACTTTTATTTGTTCGGAGTTAAATATTTCTCATGATTTGCATTAATTTAAATCTTTTAAAAACACTTTTTAAAAGTAATGGTAGTTAAACTAATGTAGCTAAAGTAGGGAAGTCTTGAAGTATCTTAAAGGGAGGAAGTTCCTACTTGTTGGGAGATGGGAATTCAGGGTAGTGTGGCATATGGATCTTTGGTTCTCAAAACAAGGAATTGGCAAACAAAAAAATAAAAAAACTTTGACTGAAAATGAATCTTTACTTTGCAACTTAAAGTGCATCATGATTTTTAATTTGCTGCTAGGCGTGGTGAAGAAACTATGTCATGGATGGCTTCGTCTCTCAAATTGGTCCCAAAAGAACTCGGCTGTGTAACGAATGCTTGCTCTGGCTAAACTTCAAATGTGGTTTCCATAGTGGTTGTTTCTTTCTAACTGTGATTTGCTTTCAGTTGTTAAACTTGTAATATGAATTGCTTAAGAGAACATTGAATATCTACATACTTCTAAATTATTTGCGTTACGTGGCATATCTTGTGGGAATTGCTCCATAACCCCGAATAAACTGCTTTTAATGGAAACTTAGACTAGCTTGAAGGGTGTGTTTGTTACTAGAGGAATTTTCTCTTAAACCTGGTAACTTTGCTATTCTTATTTTGCTGCAGTTCAAGTTATTCTTCATCTGCTTTGGATTTTGAGACTGAAAACAAAATAGATCCAGTATTTGATTCACCAAGAATGTCACGGCGTAGTTTACGGTTAGCTGCAGCAGGATTTAATAAATCAGATGATGCACGAAGTGATACCCTTCGTGACAGCTCTTATGCCGGAAACATGTCCTTCAGAGAACAGTCTTCTAAGTAAGCATTTTTTTATCATCACAAGTTAATTTATTGGTTGGAGTCTTGAGACTTCCTGTTTGAACACAATAGTACAAACATAGGTTACCTACTGTTTTACTCTTTGTTCTCAGTGTTTGCTGCCATACTTTGAAAATTATGTTCAGTATGTGGTTTGCAATGAAATCTTTGTAAAAGTATAGGTGCTTGAAGGTGAGGATTTTTTTAAACCCGATTTGATCTGTCTAGTCACATCAGCGTTGAAATATCTTGACTGTTTATTCGTTTAATAAAATGAGAGACTAATAGAAATTTGCATCTTTAGTGCTGTGTCTTATTTGTCTTTGCTTTGTTTCCTAGGATGGTGAAGCAACGCAAAAGTATGAATAAACAATCTGGCAGTGTAAGACACACGCCAAGGAAAAATCTATCCAGCGCTTCCATTTTTAGCCAAAGCAGTTTCAATAGCCATGCCAGTGATGCATCAATGGTATCGACTGTGTTGAATGAATCCTTGATTCGAGAGCAGACAGAAGTTGATCATTTCTGGGGTAGGCAATGATTGCTGTTGCTTGTATCAAACTGTGAAAACTGCTTATGGTTTGGTGTGTATAAATGTATGTTGACATCTTCCCTCTTTTTCCCCACCCGTTTTTCCATCCTGCACCCAAACGTGTCCATGTACTTACACTTTTGCTGTAGATGTCTGCTTGCAAAGATGCCTACTGGAAATTCACAGTCCAGTGTGTAAACTTGATTTACTGGCATAGTCAACATCAGGACATGTTGCACAGTCAAGTTAATATGCCAGGCAAACACATACAATTTTGTGATACAACACCATAGATTGTATAGATGTAATTATCTCTTATCATTACTTTTTTCAAAATGTGCATAGAGTACTGTATTTAAAGAATGGTAAACATGTAACTTGTCTTTGAAAAGCCAAAGGAAAAGCAATTTCTTGTTTGTTTACAGGCAGAAGTGTGTTTCAACTTAACATACCTTAATCTGAAAGTTTCACATTAGTGGCACTTCAGGATTTCCTGAGAGGGTTTTTGTGTGTGGCTAGCTGGTTTGGTTTTGCAAGTATATACAATTATACTTTTCTGGTACCTACTCTCTTCATTGAAGAGAAAATACAGGAGTTGTCTACATAAAGTATTCTCTACATAAAGTGTTGTGTAGGACAAGATGAACAACTTATTATATCGCCCAGTTCAGACTATCTGTTTCTAGTCAGTATGCTTGTGACCTTCCGAGAGTCCTAATGTAAGGAAGTGTTTCCATCTTAGTAGAACGTGTTCTAAACTTTAGATTACCTGGCTCTTAAAACAGGATCTTAAGGTACAGTAGTACCAAAGTAGTTACCAAGCAACAGGAACAGTGTAAGCTTGTAATTAGCTGCTTTAAAGTCACATGGGAGCTAAGAAAAGGTGTAGCTGTCATTCATATTTTGTCTGCTGCTTCAGTGGTAGAATGCTTTTCACTGACTACTACACTAACATTTGAATATATGGATCTATTCATGTGGTGGACTGCAAAATATGTTAAATACTAATCATAAAGTGGCTTTTCTTTGCAGTCTTAAAATTAGTGGGACTTTTAATTTGAGTTCATGTCAGATATTGTAGGTGATCATGGGACTTCCTTATTGGGACCAATTTTTTTTTTTTTACTTTGAAGGTCTTGATGATGAAGGCGACCCTAAAGGTAACTACACTTTCCTTTTCCTTCCACATGCATTCTATTTAATGTCAACTAGTGATGGCAATACTGATGTCAATGCACTGAATGTTTTAATCTTGATTTGCTAGGTAGTGATACTACACTGACGCAGGGAAATGGCGATATAGCAACAGCAGAAACGCAAACCACAATGATCAATGGCTACACTTGCAGTGACTGCAGCATGCTTTCTGAACGGAAGGAGGTTCTTACAGCGTACTCAGCTTCTCATGTGCCATCTTCCAGAATTTACTCTAGGGATAGGAGCCAGAAACACGCATCTAGTAAGTTACTTTTTCTTGTGTTTTATCTGGGTAGCAGAATGGTATACAGTTTAGTTGATGCATTTTCCATGTAGTGTTATTTAAGCACTTTACCTACCCTGCTAAATTTACCAATAACTAAATTCTACAGATCAGCTTATATTTTTCTATATCAGTTGAAACTTTACGTACTTGTCAGCTTATGATACATAATTATCAATTTTTTTCAATGTTGCTGTAGGAATTCATTTAAAAATGAAAATGCTGTGGTATCTTAACAAGTTACATTTCCAAATTGATTTGGAACACAATGGGCAGTTCCAACCAGCACCGATCATAAGAGTCTCCTAATCTGGTATTGGATCTCTATATGTGTCTGTCTACGAAGTTTTTTGGTCAGGGTTTTCAGATAGAAACTTTTTCTATGCATGTTTGTTTTTTTTTTTTCCTTTCATGATTTGAACTTTCAAGATTGAGCAGAATTCTTACTTTGCAGTGCTTCTGCTATCCAGAAAATCTCTGAGATACACCTTTCTACTTTCTGCTTTATTTTTTTATCCTCATTTAACCTTGCAGCTTACTAGTGCTTTTAGAAGCTAAACCTCAACTACTTGAAAAATTGAACTCCAAAAGGGAAAAACCGATTCCAAATAGACTTCCTAGGGACTACATTCCTAAAGCTTGGAAACAAATCTGCTGTAAATGAGGTTCTGCCTTTCCAAGGCAATCTCCATTCTATAGATGGTTGTCCTCAGTGTCTTGAGGTTGTCCTCAGTGTCTTGACTGTGTCTGCCTGCCTCATTCATAGCGTCTTGAATTTCCTGATTGTTGGTAGTCCTCAGTTATCAGAAATAAGTTGTTTCTTGAGTGGCCTTGAATTAGAAAGGAACAAATATTGCGATTCTGTAGATGTGTTATCCTTGAATGAAGTATGTTTTCAGTTGCAAGAAATCAGTTTGGACTGTAAGGTGTGACTTTAAAGGGAAATATTTCTATTCGGCTAATATGTAGCACAGGTAGGAATTCTTTTGGCTCGGCATAATGAACTACTTAATAGTTTTCATACAGTGTCACTTTTTCTGTGCTCCTGAGTTTGTAATCACGTGGGAGAATTTTATGTGACCTCATCTTTGTATGTTCCTTTTAACTTTAATCCAGCCATTTGGGTTAAACTTAGGGAGGGGAACGGGGGGGGAGCAGGAAAAGGGGCACACAATCATGGCAGGTTTTTGGAATGTGGCTGCTTCTAGGAAAGCAGCAGCATGGTGGACTGCAGCTTTGTTCCTGTGGCTCTGAAGGAGAAGTCTGTGTCTAGCACTTGAGGCAGACTACTGTAGTAACTTCCTTCAATGAAAAGCGGAGAAGAAGGTGCAAAGTCCTCACTTTTTCAAATCCAAAATAAGAATGTAGTTTGCTCTTTGGAGCTGCGACCCACAAAATCAGTATCAACAGCTCGCATCATTGAGAAATCCTGAGTTCTGTAAGCAAGGAATTCATTGCTATTTAGAGTTCTTAATTCTCACTAAGAAAAGGTATTCTTGCTGAAGTCATACGTTCTGTCTTGAAGGCGTTTTCCCTAGGATGTGTAGTTCTTACAAAAGCTTTGCTTTAATATCTAATGCATCCAGGCTTTTCAAACCACGCTTGCTTAAGTTCATACTCCTGGCTAAACAAAGGCTTTCTGTGCTTCATCCTTGCTCTTCCACGAGCTAATGGTCACCAGAGAGTAGAAGTACATCTTTACATAGGTGAATAATTTCTATTCACACTGTTTTTTTCAATAGGAGGAACGTATTTCTACATGAGTAAGATTCTGCGATTGGTCAAACATGCTGCAGCATCTTTTGCATCACTATTAGTGCAACTATTTCAAATGGTTTTGCTGAAGCTGGGTTATGAATTTAAAGGTACTTTTTCAGTTGTCTTCCTTGGTCTCCACACAGAGCCAGAGTATGTGTGTTGGTGTGTTTTGGGGTTGTTTTGGTTTGTTTGGGTTTTTTTGCTTATGGGCTTCATCTTTGGCACTATGGTGTTCTTTTTCTGTAGTCTTTTGGCTGGCTCCTGTCTTTCTCCCTTTTTTTAATTATTATTATTTAATTATCTCAGTTTTGCTACCCTTTTCATACCTACTCTCTGTTTTGGAAGTATCAGGATTCATGTATGTGAGATCTGTGTTACAGTTAAGATTCATGTGTTGATTTTTACTAGGAAGTGGTAGAAGGCAGTGTTTAAGTTGAGAAACTTAAGTTGATTTTTAAAAAAACTGTTTGGTGTGATAGTGTCAAATCCTAACTTTTCAATGTCTTTAGGTTTGGACTATCTTGTTACCCTTAAGCGCACTGTGCACTTAAAGCTTGATTAGATCTGTCTTGCAAACTAAAGCTGCCATTATCACTCTGCACTACTCTAAAGCACATCTTGTTTTCCTTGAAAATGTTCGATTCTTCTTTGGTGCTTTCTCTTCTATAATACATGCTCTATGAGTGAAGTTAAATTGCCATAGGCAGAAGGTAACTGATTTTTGTGTGTGAAGAAAACTTTGTTCTCTCCCGTTCTCTGTGCCTCAGTGCCTTATAACTTGCTAATGCTCTCTTCTCAGTCTTTTAAGATCTCTGATAAAATCAACCCAAAGATGTAACGGTTGGCCCATTTGACAGAATGATGGGAATAGGGACTCAAGATTTGATGAGTTGTTACTTAGGATTTTTTTACTAACTTTGCTATCTGAAAAGAAGCAGAAAGATTTTTGAACCAAAAGGTTCAAAGATTTTTTTGAACCAAAAGGAACCCTCTCTTACTTAAAGAAGAAAAAGATCAGATTGCACAGAGTAGGCTTCTTCCTTGATAATTTCTCAGGTTTCCTGTGGGTAACCTGGCTTTAATAGGGAACCAAGCCAGTTTAGCTAAAATCTACATATATGATAGCTAAAATGTGCATATATGAAAGGCTTTGAACTTGAGAGTTACATTCCATGTGTGCCTTCTGAATGTGTTGCAGCTCACTCAGACTACTGTGGAAGCATGAATGTAAAGGAGTTTTACAGAGAAGATAGCCATCTTGGTGTAAATGAGGAATCAATATGTAAGTATGATTGATGTTGTCTTTTAGCCTTGGGCTGAACACCAGGTTGTTGCTATAATAGTAGTATCAGATGCCCCATGCCATTATGGAAGCTACAAAGTAAACGTTTGTTTTGCAACTTAGATGTAGGGGGGAGAACAGTGATTGCCTGGTGTACTGTATGTAACATTTAACTGGGCAAGTTTTATTCTACTGAAGTTTGCTTAGTGGTTCTTGATTTGATAACTGGTATTATGAAATAGACTTGTTCAAGTTATCTTGTAACACTCTTGATTTGATCCTGGCTTTGTCCCATTAATTGACTGTTACCACAACCAACAGGTGATGACTGTAAGGGGAAGAAACATCTTGAAATATACACCACAGACCACATGCAATCCTCATGGGCTAAAAGGGTAGCAAGGACCATTTGGCACACCTTTTCTTATGCAGGTTGACTTGGACCTTTTTTCTTTTGCTTTTATTTTGCATCGCAATCTCATAATGTTAATCATACATATTGTTTTGTGTTTGGTTTTTTTTACCTTCATCTATCAAAGTAGATTAAAAGTGTAAAGTGTCTAGAAAATTAACACCTTTCCTGTTTGACTTCTTGCTCTGATACTGGCTTTTGTACAAGCTTGGCAGACTGCTTACCTATTAGTAAAAACAAGCTGTGGGGACAGCATACACCTTGTATGTTAGAAAGAACAAGTCAGATTGTTAGCTTATTGCACTTTGGGGAGGTCTGTACACGCGATAGGTTGAAAAGCTGCCTTTAAATGAAAGCTAGGTATGAGGCATTGGTATGCAGAGTATTTAAATAAAGGGTCTTTAACATTTTATTTTTGTTCTAGTGATAGTAAATTTTTACAGGAATCTTGCATAGAGGTAGAATCTTCCCTGTGAGATGAGCGTTCCCTAGCTTTAATGACAGAGGCATCAAGAATCTGTTGAGTGCTCTTTATTCAGCAAAGGAAAATGGTTTGAGACACTTCAGTCACCTAAATGCTTTGCAAAATATTGGGTTGGTATATCTATAATCACTCAGATTAACCCAGACATATCTGCTAATCTAAAAATGTAGGATTATTTTCTAAATGTATACCATGTAGTTTGTTCTGTAGAATGAACAGTCCTTGTCTTGGATATAGTAATTATTGGCTTCAGTGGGCTTTAAGTTACAGCATTTTGTTATAATGCATTGGTTTTTGGTTGTTGGTTTTGGTTGTGGTTTGTTTTTTTGAGACTCAAAACTGACATACTGAAGATCCTTGGGAACATTGAATTTACTGAAAACTTACTGCTTGTAACTTCTAGTAGGGATTATTTTCTATTATTGATCAGTATTTCTTAGACATTATTTAATTATTTCATGAGGATTTAAAATTTTTAATTGTTCCCTCTTCTACACAGGAACCTAGATAACGAACTCAATGTATAATTTGGGACAAATAAGATGCTTTTAAAGTAATGATGTCCTTAAAACTTGTTTTTATGGTAGTACTTTTTTTGCTATTTTCTGGTATCCTTACCGTGGCATTGTTAGATAAACATGCTACAAAATGTAAACTTTTTGTTGATTTTGGAAAAGTTATATTCTACTGCGCAGATGCTGTTGATCGTTCTACTTATCTTTATACATGAGAATTGTTTCTAAATTGTCTTGGTCTTACTTGGCTTTATACTTATTAGTGGCTTGCTTTCCTTATAAATAGCAAACAACCAAGTTTGTAGATGACTGAAAGGTATGGTTTAAAACTATGCAGAACATGTAATGGGCAGGGGATTGAGTCTGTTTTACTGCACGTACTGCAAAAGAACCTTAAGCTCATTTATGTATGTTACCACATAGAGTTAATTTGTTATAATCTAGGTTACTTTATGCTTCACATGTTGCAAACAGTGGGAGCAACAGGATGGCTTGTGTCTCAGAAGGTGTTGTCTCTACTTTGGCTGGCCATTCTTTCTCCAGGTTACTATCCTGATCTGTGTGTGTGTGCGTTGCCTGTTCCTTTTGACAAACTAGGAATCTGCAGTATGTGGCTTACACTAATTCAACTATGCTTATGCTGTAGCTTTTGTATCTTGAAATGCATGTGCTACTTTACTCTCTTTATTGACCAAAATATGCTTGATGAGAGGGTGTATTTCTGTTCCTAGGCATAGTGGGAGACTAACCAGACTGTTTCATGAGGGAATGAGTGTGTAAATAGCACAGAATGTGGGGTGTCAAGAATAATGGGGTGTGTTTGGTTTGGTAGTTGCTTCCTATCATGGTATTCCTCTTAGCAAAAACTGATGCTGCTAATCTGTGCATTTCTTGAACCACACACTGAAGACTTCGGTGTGTTAACTTTGATTCAAGCATTAATACTGAATTTCTGGCAAGATAGCATTGCTGTAACAAATGAGTATTTCATCTTTTTGCATGACTATTGGTTTTGTTGAGTAGCTGATGTTATAATGCTGTCATACTTGTGATACCTAGATGTTAATAAGCTGCATGCATTGCCTGTACTCGTGCATTTCTCTGCTGTGCAAAGTATTCTTGGCCACAGTTGCATGTCCCTCTGCTTGGTTTCTTTGAACATGTGCTGCAGTAACTACATTTCACACTGCCGCTTTTTGTCTTCTAGGGAGGGCAGCTTCTGGCATGTTCAGGTTGCTTAGAACTGGGTGGTATCAACTTGTTACTCTGATGTCTTTGCTCAAGGTGTTTCTTCTTAAAAGGTGTGTATCCTTTGAAAAAATTGTTTTGTGAGCAAATTATTTACCCAGTTACAATATAAAACAATAAAATATGATAAATGTATTGTTTCTTGTAAACTTTCCTCTCTCTTTCTCTAGATGCCTTCCAAAGATCTACAAGCTATTACTGTTTCTTATCCCCCTGCTGTTTCTACTAGGTATGTGAATCGTTTAGTTACAATACAAATCGGTGTATGTTTTCTACAGCTGTTCCAAAATAGCATTTTTAGTTGAACTTTCAGTTTATGAAGAAGATGCAGAAGCAAAAAAGAGCAAGTTTGTTTGTGAACAGGGCAGCAATTCAAGCTCTCAAAGTACTGATAAGTCAGTGAGCTTTCCCCTTACCATGAAAGGAATACCCTTGATTTAATTTCATAGAGCTCTTTAGACAGAGAGAGTGGGTGAGTAAGTAAATGCACTGAAGTCCTTTTTTTTTTTCTTTACATCTCTTCATAGGAATAGCAATGAGCTCATAAAGAGTAGCCTGCGTACTGATTGCTTTGATTGTTGTCGATCTCCGTAAAAATGTGGTTAAGTTCTTTTACCAACTCATCCTAAATCTTTCCTTTGCTCTAGGCCATGCTTTAGTTGTTTAAAATACTGCTATTTAGACTGGTTAGTCAACAATATTCCAGGCCAGCTGTCTTAATCTGAAATAAAGTCATTTTAAAATATTTACCGAAAGTGCTGGGCCATTTCTGAAAAGCAGTTTCATGTCCTTGCATGTCCTAAAAAACTTGTAGCTATTTTGAGGAGAAGATGAAGCTTCTCAGAAACTTACAGTGGGGATTCAAAATCCTCTGTACTAGGGAGAATAAGAAAGGAAGAAGTTAGCCTCTGTAGAAGATGCTGCTAATTCTCACTAAGATATTGCAAAAATAGGTGTAATATTTGTGAAATGCTAGATTGTTTCCATGGAAGCCTAAGTTTCCTCCAACTTTTATTAGATATTATGCAATGTGGTATGTAGCAAGTAGGGTATAAGGCAACATATTTTCCTTTGAGATAAAAAGCAGCATTTACATCTGCCTTCAGTGAGCATGGCCTGTCTTAATCAGTAAATGAGATCTAGGTGCCAGGGAAGCCGTAGTATGAGATTAAGGATATATCATGATATATAAGCGCAAGTTGCCTATCTTACAACTGTGAGTGGTACTGATGGATGTTCCCTAATATTCTTGAGTGCTTAACTTAACAATTTTAAAGCTGGCTCATGCTGATTTTTATTTAGACTGGAGTAGTGTCCACTGTTTGACATCTACCTTGCAAACTTAAGGTAGCTTGTGTCCTTAAGTAAGAAGACGATTTGTAGATATAAGCAGTCTTAAGGGAGACTTCTCCTGAACACCCTCTTTGCTTTTTGTTTCTGATCTAGGTATATGGTTCTGGGGGTTTAATGGCCTCATTTCATTATTCCCTTCATTGAACTGGACAAGAATTGATAGAATACAGAGAATAGATGACTCTATTCGTGTTCCTGAACCACCAGCTGATTCTTTTCACTCTGTGCAACCTCCAAAGGTAAGGGAGAACAGTCTAGGGAAGAACTTCCATATCTTTTAAGACTTCTTAACTCCCATGTCTTCAATATTTTGCAATAACTACCTGATACACAAGGGTAATGTGAATAAATGTCTTTATTTTTAGATATTAACAACAAAAAAAATCTTTATACCTTAGGATACCATAAATGTCTTTGATTCTGGTCGTATAAGTGAGCTGGAAAAGCAAATGGCCTTCGTGTCTGACAGATGCCATCACCATGATGAAGAATATAGCAAAGTGATGCTTCTACTCCATAATCTTCAAGATCAGGTTGCCCAGATGAGCGACAAAAGTGAAACATTGAAGCTAATAAAAAATGTGATGGGTCAACATCTTAAAGATATGAAACTGGAGGAAAAGGTAAGATAGTCAGTTATTGATGCTTTCTGTTACTGATCAAAGTATTCTGTTTTAATAATGCAGACTATTAGTGATTTGACTTTAGGATTCTTTTCTGTTACGGAATTAACGGATAAGTAGTAAATGCCAGGGTGTAGTCACTGGCATTTGTTCTTCCTTTGTTATTGCTGACAAAGAACTAATTCCAGATAGGTGGTCTAAAGTAGAATCTTACATTGCTGAAAAGCAGCTGGATTTATCCTGTTTTCATACAGAGAAAGAAGACTATAGGAAGGACTAGTGACAAAGAAGGGGTTTTGTGGTAAACTTCCCTGTGTACAACCCCTACTACTGCTGAATCAGGCCTTTATATTTTTTACAGATTCTATAACTTCTCACACCACCTGCAGGATAAATCACTTAAGCAGTTACAGAATGAAATAAAAATTATGCTTTGTAGAAAATATCAATTATGCTATTTGTACTCCAAAATAAAATACACCGCCTTTTTCTTCCCCGTTTTTTAAGACTGACTTCTTGGCTTTACATCAAGAACATGAGCTGCGCATCCTGGCACTGGAAGACATTATTGGAAAACTCTCTGCTGAATCCAAGGTATTGAAAGTTATCTTTGCTAACTCACTCTAATTATAACCCGTTGATAAAATCATCTAAGTTTTTGTTGGCTATCCCAAACCCCAGTTTGCTTTACTCTAGCTATTAGTTCTTTAAGCCTCAAAACTTGTTTGTGTTCTTGCTCCTCCTTCTCAGAAGAGGTTTCAGTCCAAAGATTAAAAATTATTCACTTGACCAGGGAGGCAGGCTCTATTTGGAATAAAATCTTATTATACAGAGGCACAAACATAAGTGTGGGGACACAGTCCTGTATAGGTGGTGCTAAAATCTGTCATTTTCATTTAACATTCTTTATCCTCTTTCTGTCACTTTTGTTTCTTTGTATATGTGAAAACTTAACTTTTGTATTTTTTAGGACATCCAGAAGGAGCTTGACGTAGCCAAAGCAAAAACAGTGAGGTATAAGCACTTTTCAAATGTATTTTGCTTTTTCAATCCTGATGCTAACTGATGGTGATATACATGCTCTTCTTTGAAATAAAACAATACTTTTCTTTGTGTCAGTTAACTGACCTTAAGAGTTTGTGTTGTCAGCAAGAGTACTTCTGTGTTATAGTAAACGTTAGCTGTGATGCTGAACAACATCAGTACAAGGCCCACTTCCAGTGTGTGAGCAATCCTACAGCTACATTTTTTAGTAGAGAAAGCTGTCTATTTAGTGGAGGAGAATGAGTGACTTCTCATCCTCTTATAAATGCATTAGAATTTTTCCTCAAATTGCTTAGTGAAGTATACAGTAACTGCTTTTGATAGGCTTTATATTTAAATTCTTGAATTATATCAGTTCTAACCTTTGTCTCTGTTTTTGGTTTGTCAGCTGTACTACTTTCCACTCATGTACTGTGTAATACCGGGATAAAAACTGCAGGACTTCATTAAGTAGTTTCCCCATGGGGAAGAGGAAAAGAAACACTTATTTGCTGAATTGTCATTTAAATTGAATCTAAATGTAAAACAGCTTAGAATGATGGCTGATACTTTTTTCCATAGCATGCACTGAACAGTGATCTATATTGGTCATATGTGACCTGCTCCTTAAGCTCAACTTGACACCTGCCTCTAAAGTTATCCTGGTTTAAGTAAGGTAACCTGAAATTTGCTCTAACCAGTGGCAAACTCACGCAAATAATGTTTGACTGGTTTGCCAGAAATCTTAAATTCCCCCAAATCTATATATGTGTGAGTTATTAACTTGTCAGCCTGGTGATGTTCTGAAGTCATGACTGCTGGATTTGTTCACAACTTCAAAATACTTTGCTTTGAATATATTAATCCTAAGTATGCCTTAAATAACATCTTCAAGCAACTGCAAGCTCACCATGTCTATCATGGTGAATAACTGAACTAGGAAAGCACTTTGTATTAGACAAGTATGTTCTCATACCTTTGGAATTTGATGGAATGACTCAAACTACTCTTTCCTAATTATTGACTCTTTGTTTTTGTCAGAGATGGTGATGAACATAACCAACTTTTGTCCAAAGTTAAAAAGCTAGAACTAGAGTTGTCTCAGATGAAATCGGAGCTGTTAACTGGGGAAAGTGTGAAGACAAGTTGTGAGAAAATAGATGTCATTCATGAAAAAGTAGGTTCTGTAACTGTCCCAGTAAAACTTGGTACTGCTTGATTTTGTTCACTAGCTTTATTGAAATGCACTGCAATAAGTAACGTGGGGATAGTATTCATCTTAAAGAATGGTAGTCTTTTATTTAGTGGCACTGTGAATTTTTCCGTTAGTGCGTAACACTTTATTAGACAAGATTTTATGGCTTGTTTTCTACAATGGCAGGGGTTTTGCATTTAAGATATGATGTGGTAGCAGTTCTGTATACAGTACTTTACTGTTCTTACCAATGTATTTTGCTAACCCATGGAAACATGGAAAAGAAACTTATGTAAAAGCAATTTAGGTTTGTTATCTGAGAGTTGTTTTTAAAATCCTGCTTAAGTTCTTTTGAAGCCTTTTATAAGGTCTGAGTAGAATGGAGCCAACAAAATACAACAGTAAGTGTTGATACAGGATTATCAACTTTGACTAAAATATCATCTTGTGATAACGCTCAAATATGATCTAGCTATTGTGTATGGAATCAAAGCATACCGTAAGTGAGTGATTAAGCGTCTTGCTTAACTAGGTCTAACAAGTACACTGTTCCCCTTAGAGTTGCCACGGTGCCTTCTTCGAACTGTTGCAGTCAATTTTTTTTTTTTATTCTGAAGTGTTAGACCACTAATGTAAACTGCATAGTTTGCTAGGGTTTTGTTAGGTGTGTCTTGTTCACCAAACCGATGAAGCATCCAGATTTCCCACATGTTCTTCTGCACACCTGACTGGTCTGTTATTCCAGTGTAAGTCAATGTAGTTAAAATGCACGTGAAAGCTAGACTTTTGTGTAGTACTGAACGTATGTATTGATTTCACATGTGCCTGTTTTATTTATATTTTTATATATATAGTGTTACTTAATGGTTTATAAAGACTAATAATTCCTATTATAATTATTAATGACTTCAACTAGGTAGATGCCCAGGTCAGAGAATCTGTCAAGCTAATGCTTTTTGGTGATCAACAAGAAGACTTTCCCAAATCGCTTCTCCAATGGCTTACGTCCAATTTTGTGAGCAAGAGTGATCTGCAGACTTTGTTGCGGGATCTAGAGTTGCAGATCCTCAAGAATATTACTCTCCACATGTCTGTTACAAACCAAAAACTAACATCTGAAGTAGTGACAAATGCTGTGACTAATGCAGGGATTTCTGGAATCACAGAAGCGGTGAGTGAGTTTAAGTTCTCAAAAATTCAACTAAAACTGTGAAGAGTCCTTTTATAGGTGTTTTGTGGAGCATGACTGTCAATATAAACGTTAATCATTTTAAGAGATGTCAGGAACGTTAAATGAAATGGGGAGAACTACAGAAAATGCTTTATCAAGTGTATTCTTACAGCACTGCTTGTTGCCTGTTGTGAACGGTTGTGTTTTTTCAAAGTATGCTGTCTTGAAAATTGAAGAATTCCCAAGAAACAAGTATACCAAAGAAATGCAGCTCAGGGTCTTGGGAAGGTGGGGGAAAGAATGCAACTTTTGAAGAAAACACCAGCCAAGATGCAGTATGAATTTCTATTTTAAGACAGACAACCATGCATTAAAAATGGCCTCTGTCTTGACAGAGGCTTTCAAAGACTTGTGACGGAGTGCAGCATCTCAAAGATGCTTGCAACTTCACAGATGTGTATATATCAATTGTTTTATCACTTGATATTATTAAAATCTTGTCTCTTTCCATTCTCCTCTTCTATGTGTACATCTGTAGCAAGCACAGATTATTGTAAACAATGCATTGAAACTCTACTCTCAAGACAAGACTGGTATGGTGGATTTTGCCTTGGAATCTGGAGGTAAATAGTAAAGGAAACGCCTTTTTTACTGTTTGTGTTATTTATAGCATTTACTAAAAATCTTAAAACAAAGACTAAAGGTTAGTAGAGCATCCTTGTGTGTTGCCTGATCATCAGGCTACCGCAATCTATACATGGTTGTTTACAGGGTTACATATCAGCTTAGGTATGCATGGACGGGGATAGAATAGTTCTTCTAAGCATGTGTACAACTGAATAATAAAGAACCACAGATCTGTTTGTGTGGGGTGTACACACCACTGAACTCAGTAGGGAAAAATGTGTAATTTTCAGCCCTCTTAAATGAAAAACCTTTAACATGTTCTTAAAATAACATTGTACTTGATAGAAGCATTGTATCCCTAGAATATTAGACTTTAACAATATCTTTAATATTTTTTTCTGAGGAAAATAACTGGTATATTCATTAAGCTTTGTACAAGTCTCTGCCTTAAGTCTTCAGGAATAAATTAGTAATTATTTCTGCTAACCTGCTATATCTCTTTTGAGGTGGCAGCATTCTGAGTACTCGCTGTTCTGAAACCTATGAGACCAAAACAGCATTAATTAGCCTCTTTGGAATTCCTCTGTGGTACTTCTCTCAGTCTCCCAGAGTGGTGATTCAGGTAATTAAAGGCTGAGTAAACAAATTCAGCAATGTTACTTTGAGTGGTTTGGATTGTTTTTTGGATGCTGGATGCTTCTGTCTGTAATATATTGGGGGGCACAGGTACTTTGAACTATATTCCCAAGAGCGGGCTATTTCTGGTGATTCCTGGGCACTGCTTAAGTCCTACTCTAGCAAAATTAAGACCCTCATAGGAGGCTTGGGTGGTACATTGGACTTCTGCAAAGTGTGAGCACTGGGAGGGCTCCTGTTGAGAAGTAATCTCAAGGTGAGTCTTCAAAACACTGCTGGTAGTTCAGGTGGGTATGCTGTCTTCCTGAAGAGTTCTACCAAATAGATTATATTCTGCCATTTACTATCTAAGACTCTCCCTAATAATTCAGAATTCATTACAACTCTTTATTACAATAAACATCATTACAAAATGCTTGTGGTTGGGGGGTGGTGGGGGTGGTGGTGGTGGTGGTGTGTCCCATCCTGTTCTCTCCCCTTCCTCCTGTCTAGCCGGACATGTACCCAGGAAACTGCTGGGCTTTCAAAGGATCACAGGGATATCTTGTAGTTAGACTTTCGATGAAGATCTATCCAACTGCCTTTACAGTGGAACACATACCAAAAACACTTTCACCAACAGGAAGTATCACCAGTGCTCCTAGGAACTTTTCAGTATATGTAAGTCTGTCTCTGCACTTAAGTTGTTGTTTATATGCATAAAGAATAGTTGTGTTTACATATCTTGGAAAATAACAACTTAAGGGAGGACAGCTAAGAAGATAAACTGTTTCTGTCATTGCTCTTAAAATTGCTTATATTTTTTTAATGAGCTTTGAGATTAGGAATAAGAAGTGTTACAGCTAATTTTGGGGAAGTTGTTTCTTTCCCTTGCTTTATACAGTAGTAAACATTTTTGGAGGGAGATGATGATTTTTAATTTGGTATAGTTCTTTCATACACTTTAATTGTTCGATCCTTCCTCCACTCCTCCCCCTTTTGGCTTGTCACCTTATCTATGATGTGACTTAAATCTTTTTTTAAATTGATTTTAACTAGCACCACAGTTGCGTAGGCATGATTGCAGAACAGAAGACCACAGGCTACATCAGAGTATAGTTGTGATATCTGAGAACTTTTTGTCCAGTTATTTTAAATGCTCAAGCAGTCATCTGCAAGCATCTGAATCCTGACTTCCATCTTGTTTATAACCTTGATGTTTTCTCATTCTTGTTTGCCCTGAGCAGTGTATATTGTACACTGTGATAGTGGTTTTGCCACAGAAACTAAGGGGTTTGACCATGAAAGCATACAAACATAGCACAACTGTTTGCAGTGCAGGAAACTCAAATACAGAGCCATGCCTGTAGAAGCATTAAGTTACATGGGAAACGTTCTGATCCTGGTTTGATAGGCTTCTGAATGCTGTCTGTTGATACTCAGTTACGTAGACATGCTTCTGGTTTGGTTTGATTTCAGATTTGACAGAAGCAAAAATCTTTATTCTGTTGTTATAGGGTCTAGATGATGAATATCAAGAAGAAGGCAAGCTTCTAGGACAGTATGTCTATGATCAAGGAGGAGAACCACTGCAGATGTTTCCAGTGATGGTAAGTCTGGATGATAAGATTTAAAGTGTCAGGAGAAAGATACTCATGTTTTCTATGGTAGTGCACAATGAGCAGTGAAGGAAAAAGGCCTCATTCTCTGTTGGGCACTGAGGCAGAAAGTATCTGCCTCAAAACCTATGGCCTAAATAGATTAGAGGGGAGGAAAGGTTTGTGCCATCTGGATATGCATAGTATGAAAATCCTAAACACATGAAGAGTCTGCTTCATGCTTCTTCTGACTCCCTTCACAAAAAAACTAGTTGTAAGGCAAGGAAGGTTCTGTTCAAAGGGGCAGAAAGTTCCCGAGGCATAACTTAGTTATGAATAAAAGTTGGTAGTTGCAGAAATCTAGGAAAGCAACTTCAGTTGCGCCTGTTTATACTAGAAACTTAACTCTGGTTTGTGTGTTTGCTTTTTCCTTCTCCAGGAGAAAAGTGAAAACGCATTCCAAATAGTGGAACTGAGAATTTTTTCTAACTGGGGACATGCAGAATATACATGCCTTTATCGGTTCAGAGTGCATGGGAAACCTGCCGAATAATCTCCTACACTATAGCTTGGGTTGTTTTTGTTGTTGTACATTTTGTTCTTAATTTGTATATACCGGAAAGCCTAGAACACTGGAATCTTTAAAGGACGAGGATGCAAGATATATACTGCAGAACTATTGATCCTCTGATAAAGGCAGAAGACTGTCAGCAGAACTGTATAAAAAATAATTTTTATTTGCTCTAATGCTCAGCTTGTAATTGCCAGTTAGCTTTATATTTTTGTGTCCATGCTGAGAGAAATAATGCATGCAAACTACTCTGGTTCATAAAGCCCAGTTGGCAAACAGGTGACACCTATTTTATTACAAATGAATGTATAGGTTTTTTAAAACAATAAACCACACTTTCTGCAACTAGGAATCTGCTTTTTTTTAAATTCAGGACTTAACTGCATACTTCTATTAGCTTGGCACTGTAAGCCAAAAACTGTGGTACATTTTAAACACTGACTGTGGCTGAAGGTGTCCTTCAGTTGACCCTTGGTTTTGACCTTTTTGGTGGATCCAAAAGGGTTGCTTTGATACCTGTTGAATATAATAAATATTACTGTCAGGGAAAGTTAACACAACCAAAACTAGTGTAAACACCAGCGCCTAAGAATGCTTTACTGTAGTTTGTGGCCATGAATTGCTCTAAAAGTCAGGGATAACTTTAAGTGACTGAAGTTATTTTGAGGTTTTTTACTGTAGCAGCTTGGCCAGTTTTGTTGTTCTTTAACATTAATTCCAAATTGACCTTGATGTACTGACTAACTGGATCGGAGCTGATAAGCCTGCTAAATTGCTTAGTCAACATTAGTATACAGCAATTAAATTATCTTAATTTGTCAAATGTGATCTCTCGGGACAATAATTCTTAGGCTGGTTCATTGTTGTACTCAGTAAATGTACTGTGAGAATGCAGTATGTGGAAAACAAGACTGAAGTAAACCTTGCTCCTTCACATTTACAAGAGGGACTTCTGCTCAGCACTGCTATATTGAAATATACGGGTGTTAGATCATCCCCAGAAACCTTAGTCGGGTATAAATAAGAGCAATGCCTTGCCCTCAAAAGCAACATTTCTGTGCAGAATGAGATGACACTGCTTATTCCCCCCCTTAGGATCGCTACTTTGAAGATCCTTTTCAGAAAAGATTCCTGAAATGTACTTGTATGCAGAATTTTTATCTTGCTGTTATAATGCATTTTATAGTTACACATGAACTGTTAACACATGGAACTGCTGACTGGTTTTCTGAATAGAGTTATGTATGTTGCACAACAGTCCTCGAATGTTTAAAAAAAAAAGTCTCCATGTGAAGAACTTTTTTCACTTGGCGCTAGAGACAGAACCTATGGCCTACGCAGAGGAGCTAGATTACACGTGTACAGGTGTTTTCATATTATAGGTTACATATTTAAAATTAGAATTATCCTGTATAAATTGAAATTAGGTAGCCGGGGTGGGAATATTTGAATAACACTAACTTATTTTTAAAGCAAGATAGGACTTTGTGCAATGTATTTTTGTAAATGCTTTTCAAAATGTCTGGTTATTCTTTGCTGCCTCCAAACTGACAAGATGCTATTGAGATGTTTAAATAAAGAGTTTTAATTTTTGAAAGTGCATGTAATATTTGAAACAAGAAATAAAGCTTCTTTTCTGTATTTTTGATCACCTGCTTAAATAATTGAGGACAGGCGAGACCATACTACTCAACTGACTAGCTGCCCCTTGCCACAGCGGTAGGCAGCCTAGGGTTTCCAAATACGACCTACCTCTTTCTCCCCCTGCCCCGCTTCCCTTCGGAAGCGGCTGTTGCTCTGACGTGTGCTGGGGTGAGAAGCGGGGTGTCCCTCCACCTGTGGGCAGGGGCTAGGGTCACACAGCTCTGGGGGGCAGGTGGTTACAGCATGATCTCCCTTCAGCCTTCCTGTGCAGTTTTGAAGAAGAAACCCTAGAAGCTGGTAGTTGCTTGATGCTTTTCAGCTATTTGCAATAGTTTCAAAAGGTCCTGGGTTGGGTTTTTTAGATTGTTGTTGTGGAGTGGGTGTGTTTTGGTTTTTTTAACCCCGTTTCCTTGGCCGTGTTGTCTGTTCTCGGTGGTACTCGGCTCAGTGTTACTGCCTGCAATCCATAAACCCTTCCTAGGTTTTCCATATTCTACCTTTTCCCCGGTTACGTGATACAGGAATCGACCTTTGACACAGGCCACAGACGTGCCAGGGTGACGGGCCCGGCCCCTGCCCCTTCCGTGGAGCTTGTTCGCAAACACGAACCTGTTTTACCCCCCTCGCCCGGGGGAGGGTGCCCTCCTGACACGGCTGCTGCGCGGCGCGGCCCCACGCCGGCCCCCGCCCGGCCCCTCGGGCCCCCGGCGCTGCCGCTACCGCCCGGGCCCCGCCGCTCCCCCGGGCCCGCCCGGCCCGGCCGCGCCCCGCCCCGCCCCCGGGCGCCACGTGACGCAGCGCGTCTCCGCGCAGCCGCGCCTCCTGAGCCTCGCAGGCCGCCGTCAGAGTGGGCGGAAGCCGGGCAGCGAGGCGCGCCGCCCGCCACGCCGCTTGGGGGCTGCGTGCGTCTGCGCCCGCCCCCCGCCCTCCCTTCCCCCTCCTCCGCGTTGATGGCGGCGGCGATTATGGCGGCGGAGCAGGAAGCCGCGAAAGGCGGCGGCAGGAACCGCGGCGGCGTGCAGCGCGTGGAGGGCAAGCTGCGCGCCAGCGTCGAGAAGGGCGACTACTACGAGGCGCACCAGATGTACCGGACGCTCTTCTTCAGGTAGGGCCCGGCGCGGCCCGGCCCGCCGCCCTGCCCCTCCCCCGCCCGGCCTTCCAGAGCCTTCCCACGCACTCTACTCTGCTGCCGCCCGCCGCGCCCACGCCCGTTCGCCATTGGCCGCCGCTTCTGCCCATCTCCGCCTCCTGCTCTTTCATTGGGCGGCGGGGGGGCGGGGTGGGGCGGGTACGTGCCGCGGAGGGTAGGGCGAGCGGCGCCGGCCCAAGCTGGGCCCGGGCCCGGGCCCGGCCTGAGGGCAGCGGGCGGCCCGGGGGTCGCTCCGGCCCGGCCGCCTCCCCCTTCCCTCGGGCCCGGCCGCCTCCGCCCTCTCTCGGGCCCGGCCGCCGCTGGAGGGGCGCGGCGGCTGTGTGAGAGGGCTTGGGGGCGGCGCGGGGAGCCGCTTGCTCGCCGGGGTTTGAAGGTGAACCCCGACCCAGCAGCCCGGCCCGGCCCGGCCCGACCCCACCCCGCGGGCCCGGCTGAGCCGAGGGGGCGCCAGCGGCAGCAGCGGCTGGGCACGGCGGGGGGTCCCTGCCGCCGCCTCCCGGGAGAGCTCCGATCCGTCCCGTCCCGTTGACGTGCAGGGGCGTGTTGCGTCATACTGCCCAGCGGTCACGGACGGAGCTGGGTTTTGACCCCCGTCCCCAAAACGTCCCATGGCGGCCCCACGTCCCAAGAGGCCGAGTAAGGCCTCCCCTTGCCAGGCGGGATGGCCTCGGCCTGCCTCCCCAGAGCATCCCTGGGGACTCGGGTCTGGGCCCCTCGCGTGTCCCTGGCTCCCCGGCCGTCCGTGCGCTCCTCAAGCAGACGCCTTCTTAACAGCCTCTGGTTTGCCACCTTATCTTAAACGTCAACCTGGCTGCGAAGTGCATCGTTTCAGGGTTTTAAGGTTTTGGCTTGGTTATTGCTCAGCCAAGAAACAGGGCTACTTTGTTGCATGGTAGTCACCCTCTGGTACCGCTTTTAGGAAGGGGCAGCTCTCGGAATGGCAAGAGTCACCTGCACAGAGGAATTTTATTAGAACAGGTTCTGGTTGGTGTAATGTTTGCGTACACGACAGTGGCTAAGTAGACCAGGCCTGGACATTTTTTTCAGAAATACTACTACTACCTGTTATGTCATAAGAAACTTATTTTTATTGCAAACGGTTTTTAGATTTTTTAATTTTATTTTTCACATCCACCCTGACTTGTGGTGGACACCCTTTCTGTCTTCAAAATTTAAAATGTAGACCCTTGCTTTCAGGAGCACAGAATAAGATATCTCTTCTGGGGGCTTCCTCAGTTGGTCCCAGCTTCGTTTACTTGTGGTTCTGCTGGGGAAGGACAGGTGGGAAAACTGCTTTCTGAGCCTTGGTAGCTCACTTGTGTGTCACGTGTCCCCAGAGCTCCTCTGAGCTGGGATGGGAACAGGCCTGTGGGTATCCACAGAAAAATAGCAGCCAGGTATGTGGGGAAGAGGGTCCTTGGTGCATAGTCCTTCTTCTGCTACCAGCGTACGTTAGACAGCCTGCCCTACCCTGTACGCCAAGCACCATTAAATTAACATAGTTGTGTTCTGCTGTAGCCTGATGGGATCAGCGAGGGCACCATCTAGGCCTTAAGACTTGAATTGTATTTGAGAATAAATCAAAATTTAAGACAAAGCATGGCCTATTTTATAGTAAGGATTATGTGACGTGATGGCTGCAGTGGCAGAAGATGACTTGGCTCAGCAGGTCACTTCTCTTCCAGTCTTCTGAATGTATTAACTCACATACTTTGCTTAAGCCTCCCCGAATTAATTTGGAATCAAAGATCCTGCCTTTTCCGTTTTAAATGCAAGAGAAAGGAGGTGCTCAATTAAATTAAAAGGTGACATTTGCATAGCTAGGAAGAGGGTTTCCTTCTAGGCAAAAAGATGTAATGAGACTGTGAAACTTGATTGGAAAGTCTCTGAGGCCAAAAAAGAGTCCTGGATAGTCCTGTCTGTCCTCTGTAAACTGTATGTTAAATGTCAGCAGTTTTCCAGGGACACATTAACATGGAGTGAGATGATCTCAGCTGCGGAATTGTACTTGGGATGGTCAGTGCTTACTTGTTTTAAACAACACCAGCCTGTAAAACATTAGTCTGTTCTGTCATATGAGTTACATGTTAAACTTGACATCCTGACTCAGAGTTTCAGAAGTCATAAACTGAGATGTATTTGAGATTGGAAAGGGGGAAGAAGTGTAGGAGGAAAGATTACCATGAGCCTGCCTCCTGCAGACTTATCCCTCCCTGTGATCCACGTAGCAGGTGGAAAACTGCTGTGACCTCGAGCAGTGAGTCCTGTGCTCCTCCAAACAGGAATATCTGGGCCAGTCTTGTTACTGCGCAGGCTGACTGGGTTGAACTCTGCTCTGTTTATGGTTTGGTGATTGAGTCAAACTTCCAAGTTTACATCCCTGTTGTAGTTACATTGGCATCTGTTTTCCTCATGCTTGTAGGTACTTTTTCTGGTATGAATGATCTGTTCCAGGATTTCAGTTATGAAAATGTTTCTCTCTTGTTCTAAATGCCACTTAGATCAATGTAGTGAGTATTTATTTTTATTAAAAATTCTTCTATTTTAAAAGTTTGTTGTTTTTTTTTTAAACACAACTCTTTTAAATGTATTTTATATTGCAAAGCTCTTTTCAGCATCTTTTAGTATCCGCTGTAATAATTCCCAGATTAGGAGCTCCCAAACAGCATTGGGAATCTACTGGAAGCAGAATTTGTGGAAGTGGGTCCACACTGAGATTCAGAGTCAAACGCCTAGAAGCAAACCTGGATGTGAGGCCAGCTATAAAAATGTTGGAGCTGCCAATCCGTTTGACTAATGTGCGGAGCATTTGCTATGGTGATTGCAAATCTGAATTGTTGAGGATACTTGTTCCAAAAACCCACCATCATGCCATCCATTATTACAGTTCTGCTAACTGTTTTGGATAAGAGACCCTGGGGTTTTTGGAAGACAGTGAGCAGAATGGGAGGACTCTGTCTCCTCCTCTGCTCGTTGTCTGATCTGATTTTACCAGTAGAAGCTGTCCCTGGGACTGCCACGCGTGACAGGAATCTCACGTGCAGCACAAGGACTTTTGGGATCCACCGTTTGCTCATTTTCCCTCCAGTTGTGTAACCTCTTCCATGCCCACACGGTCCCACCGCTCCCCTGACTGCTTCACTCCCAGAACCACCAACCCCGCTCTGTTATCCCACGGGGATGCTCGTGCATCAGATCTGCTGTACGGGGGGCCTTGCCGCTGTAGGAGCAGAGAGGCTGCTCTGACCGCTGAGAACAGAAAGGGGTGAAACGGGCATAGCACAATCAGGTGTCGTGGAGGACAAAACGAATATTGCAGATACTAAAGCAGTGTGGTGGAACTGACGTCTTATCTTTTTGATAGGAGCAAATTGTCTGTTGTTATTAACTACTCAGAAAACGGACTTTTTGAGAAGCAGTTAAGAGAAATGGAAATTGGAAACTGTATCTGCTGCCAGACCTTAACTGCTTTTATAGGAAATGCTGTGTTTATAATCTAGAGATGTGACTATCCAAGACCTTTAGTTACCCATAGTGATGATGTGCAGGAGACTGCAATCACAGCGCCATGATAAGAGGCTCCTGCTCTTGAGGTAACCATTGGGAATAAATTCTTTTATTCTTCATTTCTTGGTTAACTCTTAAGTGAGGGAGATGGAAGCGGCAGCAGGTGTGTTTTGAAGCATTATATTTGAGAGACCAGACTTGTTTCTTTTATGAATTGGTGACTCTGTAAAGTGTTGCATGGTAAATCTTGCTGGCTGTTCTTGTCTTACTAGAGCCCATCAGAGACAAGCTACTTTGGTTCAGCAGAGGACTAGTAGGTGGCTGATGTCCCCTGCAGAGTAGTAGAGGTCAGAGAGACTTAAACCAGTGGAAAGGAGACACCGGTGAGGAGAGGGCTGGAGTCACTTGGGCGGCGCTGGGTGTGCGAGCTCTCCAGGGTGTATTCCAAAAACTGTTTTCACTGTGATGGCTTTGGTTTTGGTAAAGGCTCTAATGTGATGGTCTGGGTGGTGTAGTTCAGTGCATTGGCATCTTTTGCTCAGGTGAACTCCTGGGATCATTTCCTTTTCTTTGTTTCAGCCCAAATCAGGTTTGAAGCTCTCAGTTTTCATTGTTATACTCTTTGCTTGTATTCCATCACGTCTGGAGCAGAAAAGAAATTGTAGCTTGCAGTTAAAGTTACATCATTATTGAAACTAACCTGATTTAAAAATAAATCCCTTATTGCCTTTATTTTAAATTTTAGTGATCTTTAATCCTTTAAATGTAAGTAACTTTAAGTGTACACAACTTATTTAGTGGTAATTTTTATCAAGGCTTTGGTATTGTTTTCAGGTATATGTCACAAGGAAAACACGCAGAAGCAAGAGAACTAATGTATTCAGGGGCTTTGCTGTTCTTCAGTCATAACCAGGTAAGTCACTGGTTTTGTGTGTGTGGTTGGGGGGAGGGGCATTGTTATTCCAAGATTTTGAGGGATGAATGGTGAATTCTGGATGGTAAATGTTTGGGGTAATTGCTTTGTAATCTTTTGTTTTATCTCTTTGTTGAGCCTTTCTCCACAAAGAGGGATTATGCCAAACTGGAACATAAAGCAGAAGTGTTTGTGAGCATCCAAACAATAATCGTAACCACATTTGTTTTGCTTTCCTGAAGGCTTCTCTTTTGATGCCATCAGATTACTATATTTTTTTAAGAAGGGAAGGTTGAGACTTGATACTGTGCCTTAGCTGTAGATGTTGATAAAGGTATTAAATCCGCCTCTGACAAAATTCTGGTTGATGTTTTCTTTTATGTACTGATATGTTCATCACTACCAGTATGTGTCTGTTTTGTAGCAAAACAGTGCTGCTGATCTGTCCATGCTGGTTTTGGAGTCTTTGGAGAAATCGGATGCAAAAGTAGCAGATGACCTTTTAGGTGAGGTGTCCTTTGCGCTCGGTTTGATGGTGTTTAGATGTGCTTTTGCTTCACAGTGACTTTGTTGTTGTTAAGAATCTTGAAACCTCAAATCCTTTTTGTATGCCCTCCCACATGGCTAACGGTTACCTTCATCATAGAAGTGGACTGGGGGAAGACTTTATTAGAGAATAATGGATTCGCGATAACTTTGTGGGCATGTGTCGTGGTTTAACCCCAGCCGGCAACTAAGCACCACCCAGCCGCTCGCTCACTCCCTCCCAGTGGGATAGGGGAGAGAATCGGGAGGGTGAAAGTGAGAAAACTCGTGGGTTGAGATAGTTTAATAGGGAAAGCAAAACCCGCGCACAAAAGCAAAGCAAAGCAAGGAATTCCTTCACTCCTTCCCATGGGCAGGCAGGTGTTCAGCCATCTCCAGGAAAGCAGGGCTCCATCACGTGTAACGGTTACTTGGGAAGACAAACACCGTCACTCTGAACATCCCCCCCTTCCTTCTTCTTACCCCAGCTTTATATACTGCACATAACGCCATATGGTATGGAATAGCCCTTTGGCCAGTTTGGATCAACTATCCTGGCTGTGCCCCCTCCCAGTTTCTTGTGCACCTGGCAGAGCATGGGAAGCTGAAAAGTCCTTGACCAGTGTAAATATTACTTATCAACAACTAAAACATCCCTGTGTTATCAACACTGTTTTCAGCACAAATCCAAAACATGGCCCCATACTAGCTACTGTAAAGAAAATTAACTCTATCCCAGCCAAAACCAGCACAGCACGCTTGGAACAAACATTGCTGTCTTGTGGCATTTTCCTTTCCTCGATGCAGCAGTAATATATTGTCTGCGCAGTCATTGACGTCCCCAGGGCTTTGATGGATGGTGGTTTCCCACCCTAGCAGTGTGGTAGTGTGCACATTATTTGTGATTCAGCTGTTCACAAGGAAATTTTTCTTGTTTGACTGTGAGATTTGGTAAGTGGGCAATTCAGGGAGATCTTCTTAAATGCTGCCTGGCCAGACTACTGCTGCAGCATGGGCTAACCGCTCCTGTTAGCAACCTGTGGATGGAGACAGACAGACAGAGGCTGTTCTTTGTTTACTTAGATCAGCTCTGGCATTTTGTATCCCATCTGTGACTTCTGGTGGTGCTTTTCTGAACTACAGCCCTCTATCCCTCACAGCTTCCCTATGAATGGCAAGCAGTCCCATAATCTGCAGTCTTTCCTCCTCCTTGGAACTGCATGGTCATCTGGGATATCCTGTCCCAAACAGTGAGATGGGGAAGCTGTCACCAGCTGACCGCAAGGCACAGCTTTTGGCTGTGGAGGAGTCATATGAATAGTGATGCTGGCTGATAGATGCAAGATTGGGTTGATGTATGAGAAGTGGCTCAAGTTCAAAGTCCCTCTTTTTAAGGTGGCTTATGGAGGTTGTTAAGGGAGCTTAAAGGCACAGTAGCACTGTAACTTAAATATTGTATCTTAAAGATGCACTAGAAGCAGCAGTTCATCCTATTTCTATTAATGCTAAATATTTGTGAATCTTATTTCTTCTAGAAAACTTGGCTAAATTGTTTAGTTTAATGGATCCAAATTCTCCCGAAAGAGTGGCTTTCGTATCCAGAGCACTAAAATGGTCTAGTGGGGGATCAGGAAAACTTGGACATCCAAAGCTACACCAGTTACTAGCAATTACCCTGTGGAAAGGTAAGAAAAATCAACTGGCTTTTCTGTGTTTTGTTTTGAAAATGTTGGAAGTATGATATTGTAAGAGATCTACTTTGGAAATAATCTAAGGAAGCTGAGATGGAAATGATTGATTGAGTTCTGCTATTACCTGATTTTTGCAATAACTTCAGCTTAATGTTGCCAACAAAAAAACCTGGGGCTGTAACTCTGTGTTAGTGTAAAACCCATAACACAACTGCTGCAAAGCTCTCTGTAAAAGGAAGGTTGATCCTTTAGACATTGAGGTAGTTTGATTGAGTCATTAGGAGGAAAACTGCTGGGGAGCAAAGCTGTTCTATTGTGGGTTTTTTGTTTTTAAATCCTGGATAAACATGACAAAGATTGAAATACATCACCTAGCATCTAAAACAGTCTTTGGATCTGTAATTAGGTACTTTTTGAGATGTTGACCAGCAGGCGTATTCAAGAATGAATGCTGTTGCCTTTGATTTATATGGGATTTTATCACTTGTGATGGGATGTAAGATAAACCGAAAATGCACTCAATAACTGTTTTAATTGTGGGTGATAGCCAGTTTTAAATTCTTACGTTCATAACAAAGGTGAGTGAGAACAGCTGAATAAATGTCATCTCTTCTGTGGTTTCTTGTGAATTAATAACTGTGCAAGGTGATTATTTTTTTATTTTAAATTTTTCAGTAGCTGCAAAGTGATGAGAGTGGTTTCATATAACAATCCTGACCCAATGGTCAACATTCCAGCTCATTGCCTTTCTGCATGCCATAGGCAATCCCATAGCTGTTCTCATGGGACTTATGTTGTTAGCTTGATGGCTGCTGCCAGCCAGAAAGGGAGGATTTTCCTCAGAGCATTTTAGTTAGAAGCTGAGATACGATTAGGATAAGAAATGATTGCATTCAGAAAGTAAAAATCCCCATTTTGTAGCTGTCTGCTCACTGTTCTTTCGAAGAGCAAAATGCATACGTTTCCTTAGTCTGTAGTTTTTGAGAGTTTCATCAGAAAAGGCGCAGATTTTTTAAAAAAAGCTTTTAAATTCCAAAAATTAGCAGCTATCTAGTTTTGATCTGTCATTGCAGTGATTTTGCATGATGCTTTGCTTCAAGTTAAGTTCTAACAAATGATTGCTGTTTCTTACACCTTTTTTTCCTGTATAATTGCTGTTCTATTCAGCATATGGAAGCAATTTTAATTTTGATAGCGAGAGTGGGCTAAGCTAAAAATAGGAAATGCCTTCTTTCTGTGCACTTAGAAAGAAGGACGCTGAAGGTGCTGTTTGAATTCTTGGTGCACATGGTCTAATATGGATCTTCTTGATTCTTCTCCTAAGCACTGATGATGGCACATGAAGTGTCAACACGCAGTTAGATAAAATGATATGACCACAGCTCAAGCTATTTGTCCCAGTGGAGCTGTGTTTTGTGGTGGCATTGAATAAACTGTATTTAATAGCAGTTGTTCAAATGTATTTAGGATAACATATTTATTATCTCCCTTTATAAATTGTCTGTAATTTATAAAGGAAAAAGCCCACTCTCTTTTTGGTAGTTGTCTTGTTTGTATACCATGTGTGTAGCTCTTGTCCTTTTACCAGTTGTAGTGTACAAGCCTAACAAATCTGTTTTTATGTTCAGGTATGATGAACTGATTTCTTAAAAGCCATTTTCTTTTTCCTTTTATAGAGCAAAACTATAGTGAATCTCGGTATCACTTCTTGCACTCCACAGATGGCGAAGGATGTGCAAATATGCTAGTAGAATACTCCTCATCCAGGGGATATCGCAGTGAGGTGGACATGTTTGTAGCACAGGCAGTACTACAGTAGGTGTTAAACTTTTTTTTAACTATTTTGCCGAGATGAAACTGTGTTTGAGGCCAATCTAATTTAATCATGATAACTGTAGGTTACCCATGCACCCTTTTCAAAAGAAACTGTGAAACCGGCCAGAGCTTCTGAAACTCGCTTTGTGTGGTAACAACAAGAGAAAAACATCTCAAAACTGGTGTGTTGAATTGGTCAGACTGGGGAGAGGGGAAAAAAAAAGTATTAAGGTCAAAACCTGAAATCATGTTAATTGCCTGAAGAATTAACGTAATCTGTTTGACCCTGAAAGCACAATTCTTAGCTTTGTTAACACCACTTTATGTCTAATTAGGGCTTACCTTGATGTTCTTACCAAGACTGGGCCTAAGTGGGCTCTGTATTTACCTTTAGCGTAGTACTTGCTCTCAGCCTCGTTGTCCTAAGAGACAGTTTGTCTTGGGTCACCCTGGTCTGTGAGCAGCAGGGCGATGGTTCTTGGTTTGAAAGAGTTGCTGGTGGCTTTCATTTACTTTAGGCATTTATTTTGTAGGAGGTAGGAATGCAAGCTATTATGTGCCTTTGCAGAGCTCATGTACAATTAAGGTTGACAAAGCCAATTTTACCATGTTTAATCAGCTGATGGCTTTCTTCAGTCAGGGAAAGCAGTACATGGAGGAGTCTGAGGAGGAGGTGGAGACAGGACTGTGCAGCAGGGAGTCAGGGAGAGAGTAGGTGTTGGGGGAGAGGGAGGAGGTGAGAGCAAGTCTGTCTCTCTTTTCGCAGCAGTGAGCTGTCATGTCAGATTTGTCCTGCTTTCCATAGCTGGTTTATACAGATTGCAGTGATTTTGAGCGGTAGAAAATCCTTTCTGGAAATCCAGTGTATGCAGGACTCTTAAACAACTTTATGGGGCTTTGTTTCGGAGGGGGAGGAAATTCTGGGGAGAAGTTATAAGTAAGAGATTATTTTTTTCAGTATTTATACAGTACTACTACTGCATCCTTTACTGACCTATATCTCAAATACTGTACTAAATCCTCTTACATAGCAGTTTATACACTAATGAAAATAATTGCAGTTCCTTGCTCAGCAGTAAGGCAAAAGAGCCCAATGCCCTTGCACGTGTGAGGGTACAGAATTGGAGGCCAGCCTGCAATCAAAAATGAGACTGCTCGTGGCAGCCTTCCCAGTGCTTGCTGACAGCATTTGTCCCAGATAAAGTCTCTTGTTAGGCCTATTGAACTTGCAGAGATTGCCAGTTAAATTAACTGGACCTGAACAAAGATTTGATCAGTTTGGGAAATCAATCTGTTAACTGGTGACAAATGGCTTGGGAGCTCAAAGTGTAGCTTTATTACGAGACTTTTAGGCATGTGTGTCAAACTTATTAGCGGTCCTGATGCTATGTTATTTTGAAGTAGTGCTAATAGAATGACAGTCGTGGGACACTGGCAGATACATACTGAAAGGAGATGTGTTTGGGAGTGGATGGGGCCAGGAGAGAGGTCTTTAATTTGGTTTTTACCTCAGCCAGCATAGTGAACTCTGGACCAGTAAATGCAATATTATGTTTAATTTGAATTACACAGTGGCCAGTCTTCTCCACGTTTTGATTTAATTGATGCCCTCTTTTAGTAACCGTCCTGCATACAATCTGCTTAGATCTTGGTTAAACTCATTCTATTAATATTTAATGTCAGTTCTCCCTCCCAACCCGCTTATTCCACAATGTATTCTAGTAGTGATTTTCCCCTTCCTTGGTTGATAGCCAAACCATTGCCAAAGATGTACATCTCTACCAGTTAGTTTTTGCCATCAGTTTAAGCCTGAGATGGCTTCTATGCACAAGTGAAGTAGAGATTGTCAACCTTTTGGCTTCCCTTTTTCTTTCTGCATGTAAAAGTACTTCTCTGCCTTTTATTTTTAACTTGCCCTGTTGTGTTTCCTTTTGCAGATTTCTCTGCTTAAAAAATAAGACCAGCGCATCCGTTGTTTTTACGACATACACACAGAAACATCCTTCAATAGAAAAGGGTCCGCCTTTTGTTCAACCACTGCTAAACTTCATCTGGTTTCTGCTATTGGCAGTTGATGGGTACAGTCTGATTTTTCTCATGTTTTTCTTGGTTTCCTTTTCAGTTGTTACTGAGATTACATTTTTGGTTGTTTCCTTTCTAGAGGAAAACTAACAGTATTTACAGTATTGTGTGAACAGTATCAACCTTCACTGAAAAGAGATCCCATGTATAATGAGGTGAGTTGCTCGTAGTTGTAAACAGGATTTAACCTACAGAATTAGTTAAATAATAGCTGATTGTCTCCTGTTTTGTGACTTGTAGATAGGAGTCGGTGATATAGCTTGTGTGGTGTGACTGCTGCCCATAGTATTTCCACCTGTAAACAAAGTAGCTGACATTGTTCTTCGTCTTGTGTCATTTCAGTACCTAGATAGAATAGGACAGCTTTTCTTTGGTGTTCCGCCCAAGCAGACATCGTCCTACGGAGGATTACTAGGTAAGGTTTATGCTGACAATTGTTTATAGATACCACCAGTCTTTTCAGAGCAGTGGCTTACATAAAACAGCTGTGCTGGAAACAGATAATTTGTTCTAACGAATGTATCAGTTTTTTCATAGCCTGTTGAAACAGTTGCTACTGTAGAATACAAGATGAATTGGTTGCATGTGAAATTAATTTGGTGAAGCTAGTAGACTCTTCATCTTGGAGAAGGGGAGAAGCATTTAAATGACTCTTACGGTTAATTTTTTGTCATTATGGTTTAACTTCCACATGTAAAGAACAATATTGTTTGGGTTAAAGCTTAACTTCCTCAGGCTTCAGTGGTGGATTTTCTTTAAGTCAAGTCTGGGACTTTGGTAGAGTTCTAACCAGTCCTGATATAAAATGAATGTTCCCAAAGTAGAAGTTCTGAAATTAATACTGCCCTTCTACAAGAAATGAAAGGGAACAGAGAAATTCAGCCCTCATTTCCTGGCTCTTGAATAAAATGTGAGCAAATGGAACTGGATTACTTTTCTAAAATTGAATGTTTTTCCTTGAGAACTAAGCTTCTCTGTTTGTAAATCGAGTTGAAGCTTTACCTGCAGATGTCAATTCACTGATACCCAAAGTTTGATGAAAAACATGAGCATCATAGATCCCATATGTAAATAACAGCTTTTCGGCAATTCAAGCATCTTTAAATTGAATGAAACAGGGAGAACGCATAAATGCCTTGAACAAGTTCTTTATATCATGATGCAGACCATTGCTGGATTTGACAGTTGCATGGCTGGGGGTGCGTCTTTCCTCATTTGGTTGGTTTTTTTCTTTCCTCTCATGCTGCAACTATAGTACATAAGTATGCGGCTTTCGTGGGGTTTTTCCAGTGTACTCTTAGAGAAGGAACAGTATCAAAATACAGCTTCCCAAATAAATAAATTCTTAATGGAAACCAGTGTGGGAATACCAATGTCCTGCTGAGACTCTTGTACTTAAAAAAAAAAAAAAAAAAGTTTTTTTCATTATTGAAATCTGCATCCTAGCAGGATGATAGGAGAATAGTTAAAGTTTTTGAGATGAGAATGTAAAACTAGCAATTTTGACTGTCCTGTATTTTATTCTAGGAAATCTTTTAAACAGTCTGATGGGAACTGGAGAAGATGATGACACAGAAGATGGTCAGGAAGATAGCAGTCCTATCGAGCTCGACTGAATGTTGTTGTCATTGGGTGCCGTGTAAATCTGATGATTCGATGACTCCAAAGACAGTTTTGGAATTTGAATCCTGCAGTTGTTTCTTGGCGCCTAAAAGGGCTCCTCCGGTCTTTTAGAAATGGTTGCTGAAATGTTTATAATGTTCGGTCTATATTATTTATGTAAAAAAAGAAAGAAACCAACAAAAAGTAGCCAGACGAACCAGTCGGAGCAATTGTTAGCAGGTTTCCGATACAGTGGCTGGTGACTTTGATTAAAATATAGTCTTCTACGGTTTCTGATGCAGTATTCCCTTTTGCACAGTGATTCAATAAAGCATAAAGATGGGTCTTGTACTTCACGGCCTACCCAATACCATCTTTGTTACGAGAAAGCCTCCTTGACCTCTGCCACCTCCAAGGAAGATCTCGAAAGGCAGGGTGATCAATTGAATAATTTATTTGCGAGGCTGGTGCCAAAAGTACTGCAAGACGAGCCAAGCAGCATAATTTGAGATGCACATCCAAGAGACGTTGATACCAAGAACTTGCTTCCACTGCCATGAGTAACATGCCCACTGTTCATACTGCCTTTCACTCTCCTTGAGGTCTGGCTCTGGCTGAGCCCACCTGTGTGTTTAGCTGATACTTCCTGAAAAGCACAAGATTGAATTGCTTTTGAGTAAAAGCTGATCAGTGGAACATAGGTAATTGGCTTCCATGTGGATCTCTCTTGCCTAGGACAAAAATTTGGCTCATGACTCTACTCCTTTGGAGCAGATTCTTTTTCAGTGTAAGTTCACAACCATACGTAAAGGCGACGGCGTTACAGCGAATGAAATAATTTGCCGTGAGCAACGTATGTGTTTGAACTGCAGCTGTATGTAAAGAAAAGGGATACTGCAGAACTTTTGGTTCTTTATGATATATTTATTTTTCTTGGGTGATTGATTCATTTAACACTTTCTGTAAAAAAGAATAAATCAATAAATAATGGAGTAACTTCAACCCCAGTGGTAGGCATAGCCATTCTACATCTCCTCCTCTTTAATGCAGCACAGTGGATGTCAGTGGTACAGTGAACAGATGAAATGGTGGGGAAACGCTTTATTTTTTCACGATGAAAATAAAAAGGCTTAGATTAATAAACAGCAATCATGCATGGGGGAGGGAGGGATTAATACAAATTTATTGACTGTATGAAAAAGAAACGGCATTGAAAGGAAGACTTTGTGTTAATTGTGAAGTCTCAAATAAACACTTTATACTGGGATATGCGATATTGCTGCTTTCTAAGAGTTTTATGAGCAGACATCTTACTTTCCTTGCTATTTCCCCCCTCCCTCTGCATTTTGACCATGGGTCACCCAGACCTTAGTGCTGCAGCTTTACCCCTGTGCAGTACAGGCATAGTTTTAGTCAGGTATTGTAATGTCTGGGGC